>NW_017731735.1:1489422-1516667 GCF_001890085.2 Hipposideros armiger | reverse complement strand
CCCCCAACCATAAAATTATTTTCATTGCTACTCTATAACTGTAATTTTGCTACTATTATGAATCGTAATGTAAATATCTTTTTTTTTCCGATGGTCTTAGGCGACCCCTGTGAAAGGGTCGTTCAACCCCCAAAGGGTTGAGAACTGCTGCCCTAAAGGAAAGTAAGCATGTAATAAACAACCCACTTTTTTTGCCTGGTATAAATTCCTTGTTCCCACTCCTTTCTGGCTATAAAAGTCTTACATTTTGGGGGCCGGCTGAGTGACTCAGTTGGTTAAGAGTTGGCTTAAGAGCGCAAGCTCTGAGCAACAGGGCCACCAGTAGATTCACACATGGGCCAGTGACGCAACACTGAGCTGAGCTGTCGCTGAGCTGGCACCCGGATGGCTCAGTGGATAGAGCGTGCACTCTTAACAACAAGGCTGCTGGTTTGACTCCCGCATGAGATGGTGGCTACGCCCACCCGCAACTAAGATTAAACACAGCACCTTGAGCTTAGAGGCCACGAGCTGCCAATGGGAAGCCATATGGTGACCGATGCCCTCCACAACGAAGACTGAAGAACAGCAACTTGGCTGGTTCTCTTCCCCAATTCCCCAACACTGTTCCCCTCCCCTAATTCCCCAATAAAATCTTTTAAAAGGAAAAAAACAAAGTCATACATTTTGTACAGCTCCTCAGAGCTCCTTTCTTTTTTTTTCTTTCTTTTTTTTTTTTTTTTTAGTTGAGCCATCCTGCCACCTGTTGGCAGCTCAGCAGCAGCTCAGCTCTGGCCGGGACTCGAACCGCTGTTGCTCAGAGCTCACACTCTTGAGCAAGCTCTTAACCAACTGAGCCACTCGGCCAGCCCCAGAGCTCCTTTCTGACTGCTTGACTGAATGCTGCTCAACTGGAATCAATTTTCGCTCAAATAAACTTAACAATTTTAATATGCCTCAGTTTATCTTAAATAAGAGGAAAAACTGTTTTTTCTCTACCCATCTTAGGTTCATTGGCCCTGTAAATTAGACTGACAAAAGACAATTTAACAAGAGAAAAACAGATTAATATGTGCATTGCACACACACATGGGAGCACTCAGTTATAAGTAACTCAAAGGGGTGGTTAGAACTCACGCTCGTATAGCATCTTAATAAAAAAAGCAATTAATTTTTAGAGAAGTGATAAGACAGAGGAAAAGGACTTTGAGAGTCTAGGGCAACAAATTGTGGGAAGGTAAATATATGAGGAAACTAATGAAAAATAAGGGCTAGTTAGTAAAGTTTATTAGGTAGATTCTTCTGGTGCCCTCTCTGGGCTGATAAGGATCTAAAGTTCTTCCGTCCTTACTGGTAGAGAGGGGAGGGAGGACACTTTTACAAATTTATGTCCTGCTTTTAGGCACACAGAGGAGGGCAGGGAGCTTTTCTTTTTTTTTAAGCTGAGTCATCCTGCCACCTGTTGGCAGCTCAGCAGCTGTTCAGCTCCGGTCGGGAAGAGAACTGCTGTTGCTCAGAGCTCAAACTCTTGAGTGAGCTCTTAACCAACTGAGCCACTCGGCCGGCCCTTAGAGAGCTTTTCTTGTATCCTGGTTCTTCTCAATTGCCTTCAGCTCAAAAGAATCCTTATGCTAAAGTGTCATATTTTGAGGTGGCATATTCTGCCACCATTCAACACCCAACATCATAAAACAATGCGAGAGTGGAGAGGCAAGAAAGTCCCCTTATAGGCAAAGGCCACGATTTTATACTGTGTCTCCCTACAGTAAGTAATGTCATTCTATCAAAAGAAAAACAAATCCTCCAAAGAATAGGACTCTTCTAAAGAAATGTCTGCTGGGAAAGAAGAGTCTCTTGTCTCTTTTCCACTTGTGTTGTATTTTCACTTTCTCCTTCAGATCCCTCCTTTTGCTTCTCTCTACTACATGTAACAGCTCTGCCTTTTAAAAATTGGCCCTAATGTGGCCACAAACCCCTTTCCTTAGATGATATTGTGATAGACTAAGAAATATATATTTGGTCTTCCTCCCTGGTTCCTGGCACAGAGTTCCTAAGTCCCTTGTAATTTCCTAAGATAAGAGCAATCTTTTGCTATAATATTTGATTTTGTCCTTAGTTCTGGAACTAGCTCCAGAGCAGTAACAGTGAAAGGAGCATCTTTTGTATTCATAACAAACCCTTTTCACTGAAAGGGTTCAGAACAGGCCTCCCAAAGATGTGCCACTTTGGCATGTGAATTATTTTGAGTTGAAGGCAATCAAGACCCTGCAGGTTCACAAGAAACTTGTACCTCTCCCTTAAAATTTTAAATTAGAGGGCCGGCCAAGTGGCTGAGTTGGTTAAGAGCTTGCTCAAGAGTACGAGCTCTGAGCAACAGCGGTTTAAGTCCTGGCCCGAGCTGAGCCATGAGCTACCCTGTGTAGCCAGCAGCCAGCGTGAGCGGCCATCCAGAAGCCGGCGACTGATCTGCCTCGCCCGGGAAGAGCGCAATGATGGTGCCAACTTGGGCCAGTGAAGCAACGTCCTGCACAACTACACTGAAGAACAAAAGGGCAGCAACTTGTCTGTTCCCCTTCCCCCAATTCCCCAGCACTGTTCCCATCCCCTAATTCCCCAATAAAAAAGAAAATAAAAAAAGAGAAAAAAGAAAAATTTTAAATTAGAGTCCTTGCCCATAATAAAAGACATCACCAGAAATAACTTTTTATGATCCATGTGTTCTTCTAATAACTTCTAATTACTGAACATCGGCTCTTCTTATTTTTTTGAGAATGATCTTCCTCCTCTCTGAATCCCCAACGTGCTTTGCCTCACTCATCCTTAGCTCAGAATGTCAACTATACCTCATTTTCTCTTCCTGTCTCTGAACCTTTCACGTAACTCTCTCATGTATTTGGGGTTCACACACATGTACATATGTAATTAAATTTGGTTATTTTCTCATGTTAATCTGTCTCATATCTATTTGATTATTAGACCAGCTGGAAGAGCCTGAAGGTGTAGAAGACAGCTTCCTTCCCCACACAACCACACTTGAGTTTATGTTAATAAAGTGACTTTTGGAAAACCCCTAAAGGTGGGGGCCGGTTGCCAAGGGAAACAACTATGTGATTAGAGGGTTGGAACTTTCAGTCCAACACCCCTCTCCCCCCACCCACGATCTCCAGATAGGGGAGAGAGACTAGAGATTGAGTTCAGTCACCTGTCACCAATGGCCAATGATTTAATCAATCATGCTTATGTAATGAAGCCTCCATTAAAAAATCCCTAACCAAAGGAGTTCAGAGAGATTATGGGTTACTGAATACATCCAAGTGCTGAAAGGGTTAGACACCTTCCATGGAAGCTCTGTGCCCCTTTCTCCATACCTCGCCCTACGCATCTCTTCCATATGGCTTTTCCAGAGTTGTATTCTTTTATGATAAATTAGTAATCTAGTAAGTAAACTGTTTTCTTGGATTCTGTGAACCATTCTAGAAAATTATTGAACCTGAGGAGAGAGTGGTGGGAACCCCCAATTTATAGCTGTCAAAAACACAGGTGATAAACCTGGACTTGAGATTGGTGTCTGAAGTAGGGGTAGGGGACAGTCTTGTGGGACTGAGCCAGTAACCCATGGAGTCTGCACTAACTCAGGGCAGTTAGTGTCACAATTGAGTTAAACTGTAGGACAGTCAGTTGGTGTACTCCAAGAATTAGAAAAATGCTTGGTGTAAAAGGACCCATACATTTGGTGTCAGAAGTGTTGATGTGAGTACAGAAAAAGAAATCATTTTTTCTTTTACCGTATTTCCTAATAGAACAGATTAATAGGTTATTATTTTCAGAAGAAAAATTTTAAGAGGAATCAAATTGCAAACAGCACAAAGTCAAATTGCTGTCAAATTTCTAAAGTATCAAGTTTCTGATCTAAGTCCTAGTAAAGCAGCAAATATCTTCAATGAGTCCATATCCCTTTATCCTAACAAAACTGTCTTTGCAGTCTCTGATGGAGTGGAACAACTTTGCAGGCTCCTTTGTCAGATTTCCTTCCCTCTTAGCTCTTTGGGAGTCCCATAAAGAGAAGCCTTCAATCTTGCTCCATCCTTGGCACCCAAGACAGAGTCTACCACATTGTCCTTTCCAAGGGCAGAACACTCTCCACACATGGGGCTGAAATCATCAGTGCTTGAGCAACGTTGTCCAATATAATTTTCTGTGATGATGAAAATGTCTCTGTGCTGTCCAATATGGTAGCCACTAGCCACATGTGGCTATTGAACAATTGAAATGTAGCTAGTGTGACAAGAAACTTTTATATAATGTGTATTAATTTAAAATCTAAGTAACCACATGTGGCTAGTGGCTATCATACTGGACAGAGTAATTTAAGAGCTATTCCACTCATTTCCTAGGTTTAAACCAAGGGCCACACCTTGTTCGTAGTTCATTCAAAAGGCAATAACATCCATTTGAAACCAAAGAATGATCCATCCCTGCCAGACCTGAGCTATCAGGTTATCAGCTCCACCTACTTCTGGAATATTTAATGTAACTTACAGGCACAGAAAAGAGGGTTTGTCAAAATTAGTTTTTATGCATAAAGACCATATTAGTACTTCAATCATACATAAAATCACACATTTGGAGGTAAAAGGAAAATGCATTCTTTCAAACTTGCACATATTGTGTCTTGTCTTAAAGATAAGACACAAAAGAAAAAAGTACCTTTCATTTCTCCCCAGAGGCCTGCCTAAGGCAGGCACTGAGAGTCTTTTCCACTCTATAATTCTAGCAGATCCAGCCCAATCCTGAGATATCCCAGTTCTGAGGACACCATGAGGGATCTATTAACTTTGGTTATATGGTTTTTCATATGTTCAAGTTTCCTACTGAAAGGTTCGCCGAGGAGACAGGGGGCGAGAGACACCAATATTCAAGCGAGCAAGTTTATTAACCTGCCGGGCTGAGGCCGTGAGAGGCATCAGCCCCGACTAAGGGAAGGGTCTAGTTTTTATAGGGTGGAGTAAGTAACTGGTGGCAACAGCCGATGGTGGCAATGGCTGGGGGCAAGGCAACGAAAAATTTCTACTTGTGCCAAGCAGAATATGGATGATGTATTTCCCACTGGGTTTCAGGCCTAGCAGGATGCCAGGTGTGCACCCATTACTGCATGGCTGAGCTGGCCTTCAGGGCAAACAGTACCTTACACCTACTTCCAAGCCAGCTCTAATGTAAAGCTGGTTTGGCATATGGAAACAAAACACAAATGCTTCTCTGCATTTCCTCTTGAGGTGAGGTCTAGAGAGATCGAATACCAGTTCCAGCCAGCTCATTCTTGCCTCAAAAAGTTCTGCATCTTACAGGTTTTCAGAAAAGTGGGAGATTTTGTTGCCCTGTCTTGAAGTAATATTGCCTGGAATTTCCTATGTGGTACAAGTTAGAATACAGGGCCCAAACCTTTGGCACTTAGCACATTGTTTTATAGTAATTGTTTACACTTCTGCCTCCTTGCTATAATTTCATCCATTTATTTGCCCAATAAGTACTGAACATCTACTCTGTGCCACATCCTGTTCTAGGTGCAGGCAGCAAAGGGGAGAATAAAACAGAAAAGTTCCCCTGTGAACCTTAGGCTCTAGTGGAGGGAAACTAATAATAAATGAGTAAACAAATATGCATGATAATTTCAGATAGTGAAAGTGTTATGAAGAAAATAAAATAATGTGACCTAACCAAGGAAGAACCTAAAAGGGTAGACCCTAACCAAGACCTGAAATCTGACAGCTGACCAGGGACATCAGGCCCCTTTTTAAAAAAAAAATTTTTTTACCAGTTCAGATAAAGTTTAGAGCCAGCCTAAATTTGGCTCCTCTGCTGAGCTAGTCTGAAGTACACTCAGAGCCTCTGAGCTAAGCCAGCCACTCCATCCCCAAGTCCTCACAGCCCATTCTAGTTACATAAAGGAGGCCCAGCCTTATAGGTTAGTCCTTCAAGTGCCCCTACTGAGGGGAGGGGAGGTGGGAATCCTCCAAACTGTGGGAGACCTGGGGTTTGGCCACATCTTCCTGGGAACCAAGTTGGGAAATTGCCAGAGCAAAAGGGATTGCATCTTGGCATATGTCACTTAGGTTTAGGGTTGCCAGATAAAACACAGGATGCCCAGTTATGTCTCAAATATTGCATGGGACATACTTATTTTATAAAAGTATGTGTTGTTTGTCTGAAATCCAACCTGTGTTTTATTTGTGAAATCTGGCAATCTACTTGGGCCCCGGGTCCTTTGTAGGAGCATTCCACCAGTGGTGTGGTCTCCACAAACATCAAAAGCATCTGATTCAAAAGAACACCAGGACTTGGGTGTTGGGGGCGCGGAGGGACCGGAGCCATAACAGGGAAGCCCAAAAAGTGTGTGCGGAGCATGCAGGGGTAGTTCTGTCACTTTTTAATTATGAAAGAATGGAGGGCTGGTGGAGCGCCTCCTGTGAGGGACTCGGTTGCTCAATACTACTCATCTCCCTCACTGTCCCCCAAATGTGTGACCAGGTTTACCGTCCTGTTCTGTTAGACCGCAGAGACCTCTCTCCCCCACCGCACTCGCGTCCTGGGCCCGCCCATCAGCGGAGGTTCAAGGCCAGAGTCTGAGTCGGGGTTCAGGTGGGGACGGCCTCCCGCCAGGCCGCGCTAGCCCCGCCCCGCTGTGTTACCCGACCCTTTTCTGGGTCAGCTGGTGCTGGCGTCAGGGGGAGGGATGTGCCCGCTCGGCTCTACTCGGCAGGGCTTGTTTACTATGGCTGATGATCTGGAGGAGCAGTGAGTTAATCCTGTCTCTTTCTCTTTCTCTTTCTCTCTCTCTGGGCCATGATCGTGGGACTCTCTGTGGCTGTGGAACACTTTTAGACACCTTCCCGCCTTTCCTGTTTCAGGTCGGCTTCAGGGGAAGGCGGGGGGCTGCGTTTGCTTGCTTTGCTTTTGCCCAGAAAAGGCGGCAGCAGAACCCGGGGAGCGATGGGAAATAAGTTTGCCTGCAGCTCAGGGTTTCGGACTCTCCACCTTAGTCTTCGCGATCGCTCCTCGTTCTCCTCTAAGCCGCTGTGCTATGGGATTAGATTTATTGGGAATGTCTGAGATGCCCTCCCAGAACGCTTCGGGGACGCGGATGCGGGAGTAGCAGCCAAGTCTACTCTTCTGGATTTGCCCCAGGACGGAAGTCAGGGGTGTGGGAAGAATCTCGCTTAGCCGGGCAAGGGGAGGGCCTGGGAAGAGGAGAGAGGGCTCCACCGCGCTGGAATAGATCTAATTGGACTAATGGGCTTGCAAACTGTGTTTAGCTCTAGCCCACCAAGACTCTTTTCAGCTTATGATCCTAGTTGATAATGTTTTTAATCATCATGACAATATCCTTTATGATGTGGTCTCAAAAGTAGAGCTTTTGGGATTTGTTACCACTGTCTCAAGGGCATCAGGTTTGGGATGCCACCTGTAGGTGGTGTGACTAGCCCTTCCCAGTGTGATAGGAACCAGGAAAAGTTTCTTGCACAATGACTCAGCTCCCAGCCAAGCCCTGGTTTCACCAGAACAGGGCCTTTCCTGGATCCTGTTCCCACTTTTCAGAGCTGCAGAATAGGTAGCTTGCAAAATGAATTAACTTTATGACAAGAACAGCTTCCTGTGCTTGAAGGAACTGCCCAGCGGAGTGTTGCTTTCTATGATGACTTTTCCAAGAGAAAGTATCCAATAGCTACAATGATTTAGGGAAACAGTATTAGAACTGGTTGCGGTACAGTTAGTTCACCCCCCTTTTACAAATGAAGAAGCTAATGATGTAGGATATTTCTTGTGCCGGGGTCTTGGCCTCATGGAACCAAAGAAAGGAGACATGGACCAGAGAGGTAAAGTTGCAGAAAAGGAATTTATTAAAAGTAACAGTACATTTCAGAGAAGCAGAAGCGGGCCCGAGCAGTAGAGAATGGCTCAAGGGCCATTATTAGAAAAGAAAGTACACCAAAGAGTTTGGAGCGGGCCGAGCAAAGGAAGCTCAAAAGGCATTGACTGGCCAAGACTTGGAGTTTTTATCCCTTCTTCCTCGAGAATGGGCTGTTCCTCTCTGGGTATGGGACCACCTGATTGATCTCATCTCTTTAGAAAAGTTTATTAGAAGAAAAGAGAGGTTTTGGGTGGAGAGGGGAGGTCTTTTGGGTGGTGCATTCTGTGGGATGTGCAAGAATGCAGAGACCCACTACCTGCCTTGTTTTCCCCTTGAGAGATATGATCCCCATAAAATCTCTATGGAAAATTGAGGGACAGGAGGTCTTTTCTTCAGTATCTGCTTCCTCCTGGGCAGGGGTGTAGAGCTGTCCCTGCCTATTGGGGGATTCACAGAACTTTCACCCTATCTGATCTCAGTTGAGAGGAAGGGGTCTCGAGATCCGCCTGGAAGACCGTGTTGGCTTCTTTGGTTGGTACTGGCAATCTTGCTGGGGTACCCTCTGTACCCCAAGGCCCCTAAATGAGGAAAAATATTTTTTAATTAATAAATTTCTTAAAGAGCAGAGCTCAAAGCTATTGATGTAGGGTGGCTACGGGTTTGGAAAGAACATTAGTCTTTAGCATTTACAATCAACAAGTATACTGGCCTGGGGAAATGTTAAAACCTATTTAGTCTCTGGGATGGGATTAGGTCCAGAATGGCTTGGGGAATGTTTGGAAGTCACAGGTTTTAAGTAGTTATCTAAAGCCAGGGTGGGTGAGAGATATTCTGTGATTCAGTCTAGGGGCAATCTTTAGTTTAGGTTTCAGAAACTGATTCGAAGAGTAATCAAAGCCAGGGGCTAAGACATTAGGGAAGAGGAGATTTAAAAGTTGTCCAGTGGGGTGGGAGGTGGGGTCTACTCACTTGGTCCACATCACTCGTGCCCATGGAAGTTAGGAGACTTGCCCAGGATCACAGAGGTCCAACAGGCTGCTGACCCAGCACAGAACCCCTTCTGCCTCACCCCCATCAGGATAAAAATGCTCTAGATGGAAGAGACCACCCTGGCCGGGCTAAGTTCATGGCTAAGTGGCTTCTCTGCTCCTTGCCCCTATCCACCTCCAACCTCTCCCCGCCCCCTCCTGCCCTCACCTCCCAATTGTATTGAGCAGATACAATGTGCCAGGCACTATTTCCAGTGCTGTATTTGTAACATTTTTGTAGAGAGGCAAAATAAAACTCCCCGAATATCTGCTGAGCATCCGTGGTGCTGTTCCATGGAACAACATTTCTCCCGAATGCTGCAGATAAAATACAATGCGGGGTCCAGATGTCGTGGTCTGACTTGTTGCGGTCTCTATGATGTGGAGAGAAAGTTTGTCTCTGAAGACGCAAAGTTCTGTGGTCTTGGTGCACATGCTTCAAGTTTACGTGGAATTCCAGTGGAGAATTAAAAGGATTTTGAGTTTCCTTAGTGTTGAACTGATTGAGACTGACAACTCTCACCTGGAGAGTTGTCACTGATGTATCATTCTCAGCTGCAAACCCAGTATTTCTTTCAAATCCCAAACTGTCATCGAGAGTGGCTACTTACAAAACATTGGGAGTGTATTCGGTTGTTGGAAAAGTCGTGACGTATTTTTTCTATGTTTTTTGTTGCAAAAATGCGTCATGACTTTTCTGACAACCCAATAGATAGCTTATGATTTAGCTGGTGGGAAAAGCGTTTATTGGGAGTTTATCTTGTGGTAGGCATTATTCTGTGTGTTTTAGGTGCATTAACTCAATCTTTATAACAATCCTATGAGGTAGATACTATTATTACCTCCCATTTAAAGATGAGGAAACATTGACACAGGAAGGCCACAGCCACATTGCTGGTAAATGGCAGTGCCTGGCTTTAGATCACATCTCCTTTCAGAAAACAGACCGGTGTCAAAATGATTTACATAGTGTGAGTACTCATGTATGGCCTTGCGCTGAGACTGGAATGTCCAGAGGAGAGGTACAGAGAACTCTGGATTTGAGATCTGGGTTCTAGTTCTGCTTTTTCTAACTACCTGTATGACCTCTTTGGGCATCCGTTTGCTCATGTGTAAAATAAAAAGGCTGGGCTAGATGGTTTCTAAGAAACCATCCTAATCTAAAATTCTGTGATTCAAATAATGTACCAGGATGCCCAGTGTGTACTAAGTGGGGGGAGTTGGTAATGGTTCCTCTCGTTCTCCCACAGAATGCCCCTGTGACTATGCCCACATTCATAGGCCCTTCCTATAGCTGGTAGTGTCCATCCTGTAATCCCCTTCACCCAGACAGAAATCAAGAAAAGAGAAATATCATATGGGATGGGAAAGGAATAATAAAAACTCATTCACTGGGCATCTAATTTGTCCCGGGCACCTTGCAAGGTCTCTTACATACCTGGACGCCCAAAGTCCGGTTATTTATCAGGCCAAAGCTATTCCACTCATAACTGATAATACTGTGACTCAGATGCAAGGTTTTTTTTGGTTTGTTTGTTCTTTTAATTCCAGAACTGGTGCTTTCAACTTCTACCCTGCAATGACTTGAAGTCCCCTGGGGTATGAAGGAGAAAGCAGAATAGGTTATCGTATCTGTTTTTATTGCATGCCACCAAAGGTGAGGATTATGTGAAGTTTCTACTCATTTTATAATCTGGAAAACAAGTCCAGAGGCAAGCTGTGTCCAATCAGTGAGTCACAGCAGGACTTGAACCCAGGTCTCCTATCTCCTGCTCCCTGCCTATCCCATCTTTTTGCTCAAGGATTGCCTGAGAGCCCGACTGGGACTGACAGTGCTCTGTACTTCCAGGGGCTTGGAAGAGGGCACACACAAACCCCAGAGCCCTGCCAGGAGGGTAGATGGCATGGGAATTTGTCCTACTCTAAAGGAACATCCAGTCCTGGGGATAGCAAAAGATAACTGAAACATTAGTTAAAAGTTGGCTTTTTTAAACACCCTTGTAATCTCCTTGGACATTATGAAAACTAGTAACAAAAGGTATTATAAAGCTCAAATGAGATACCAAATGTGAAAGTGCTTTGTAAACTGTAAGGTGCTCTGCACATGGTATTCTGAGTCTCCTTGGAACAGAGGGCATGTTGTTATTAATAGCCATTTACCAGGGAAGAGTAACACTCTATCAAGCAGTGAGGGAATTGCTGACTGCCATAGTGGAAGGTAACACCCTGCACCCTGATCACTGTTTTGTAACTGTCAGCAAGGCTGAAGGCATCAATGTTTCCTTTCCAATGTTGCCAATGAGCGTCTCTGTGTCTCCTTGTCCCAGGCCTCAAGGCTGGCTGAGTAGCTGGCTGCCCACTTGGCGCCCCACTTCGATGTCTCAACTGAAGAATGTGGAAGCCAGGATCCTCCAGTGTAAGTAGAAGGGACGGCTTGTGCCACCTCCCTCAGGAGACCCAAAGAGGATACAGGGTCTTCCCAGAGCTTGGTACATTGAGCCCAGTGACTCTTGATTAACAATGCCTGGGGGTGGGAGGAAGGGCGGTGGGTGATCTGAGGGAACAGATTTGTACAGAGGACACCATATTCTATAATGGTTCCTCGACGTCCCCCTCCCTGTCCACCATGCTAGCTAGCTCCTGCCACACACATCCCGCAACTTCACCTCCAACCCTACACCAACTATTAGCACACAACACACACAAACATACACATCTCTCTTTGCCTTCTTCCTTCTCCCCCAATTCCTCTCTTTTTCCTCTCTCCCTCTCTCTTCCAAACACACAAGCACTTAGATTTACCACCTTCCTACCCAAGGACCAGCAGTCCTATATTTTCTTTTTTTTATTTTTTATTGGAGGTTGGGGAAGGGGAACAGCCAAGTTGCTGCCCTTTAATCTTAGTTGTGGAGTGTACAGCTAGCTCAGCCTCCAAGTCCAGTTGCCATCTGGGTGCCCATTGACACCTCGTGGCCACTTAGCTCAAGGTGCCGTATTCAATCTTAGTTGCAGGTGGGCATAGCCCACCATCCCATGCAGGAGTCGAACTGGCAAACTTGTTGTTAGGAGCACGTGCTCTCACCAGCTGAGCCATCCTGCTACCTGTTGGCAGCTCAGCGGCAGCTCGGACCAGGCCCATGTGGGAATTGAACCAGCGACCCTGTTGCTCAGAGCTTGCGCTCTTAACCAACTGAGCCACTCAGCCAGCCCCTGTATTTTCTAATATTACTATTGCCCCACCGCTTCCCTGTTTGGGGACAGGAGTTTGGAATTCCCACAGACCAGCTCTCGTGGGTAGGGCATCCCATGAGCAGCAGCAGCCACTGGCTCAAACAAGACATTTTGGCCACATCTCCCTGTGTTTTTCATGATCTTAGCTGTCCTGTACCGCTGCCCCAGCCATCGCTACCCTCTCTCATGGACCTAAGTGCAGCCAAAGAGCAGCTTTTGAGCTTCTGTCCAGGATCCAAGCGACTTCCCCCAGGCAGCTCTGTCATGTGTCTGCCTGCACGCCAACAGAGCAAGCACTGCCCACCTTGGGCTGTCCCAAGAGGAATAAGAGACATGGCTCAGGTCACAACCATCACCCCCCTCCACCTGGCTCAATTCCAGGTAGAAGCTGCCCTCCCACAGACCCTCAGTGAGGACACTCCTGTCCACCTCCCAAGCTCCAAACATACAGGTACAGGAGAAAGCGATGCGGGAGTTCTGTGAGGTCAGTGGGGTCACAGCCACCCTGGGCCCAAAGGGAGCCAGGCAAACAGACTCAAGGAATTTCACCTACACACTAGATGGTCTACAGATTGTATTAGAAGTTGAACTCTTAGGATGGATGGTGAGAGGATCATGAAAGGAAAGAAGTAAGAGCAGGTTTGGGGATGGAAGGACAGAACTGAAGAGCAGCCGTCCAGGCCAAGTGATAATGCTGTGGGGCTTATTACTCTGCCCTGGATCCCCTCTTCCCAGGTCTGCAGAACAAGTTCCTGGCCCGATATGTGTCTCTCCCCAACCAGAACAAGATCTGGACGGTGACCGTGAGCCCCGAGCTCAGGGACCGCACGCCCTTGGTGATGGTGCATGGCTTCGGTGGTGGCGTGGGCCTCTGGATCCTCAACATGGATTCACTGAGTGCCCGCCGCACGCTGCACACCTTTGATCTGCTTGGCTTTGGGCGAAGCTCAAGACCAGCATTCCCGAGGGACCCCGAGGGGGCCGAGAATGAGTTTGTGACCTCGATAGAGACGTGGCGGGAGACCATGGGGATCCCCAGCATGATCCTCCTGGGGCACAGTTTGGGAGGATTCCTGGCTACATCTTATTCTATCAAGTACCCTGAAAGGTAAGGAGGAGCCACCCTCTCCATCATGACCTAACTCCTCGCCTTGCCCGTACCCTTCCAGTGTTAGTTTCCAGTAGTTTTCTTCTTCCTGGGCGATTTAAGGGCTATGGTACCTCCAAGCAAATACAGCGTCTCCTTTGTCCTCCTTTAGAGTTAAACACCTCATCCTGGTGGACCCATGGGGCTTTCCCCTCCGACCAACTGACCCCAGTGAGATCCGTGCACCCCCAACCTGGTTCAAGGCTGTGGCCTCTGTCCTAGGGCGTTCTAATCCACTGGCTGTTCTTCGAGTAGCTGGGCCTTGGGGTGAGTAGCCTACAGATAAAGAAACTATCTCCTCAAACCCAGGCTGTCCCATTCTAGAAGCCCTACTGTACCTGGACTCCCATCATCCCCACTTGTTCTTGAAAAGTGGGAATGGGCCTAGCATTGTTATTTAAAGCTATGAATCTGAACCAGATCTCTTAGTCTGCAGTTTCAGAATGTTCTGTTTTTTTTCATCTGCATGGGAAAAGCTTTCCTATACAAGGGACAGACGGAGCAGAACTACTGCTCTGTGTCTTGGCTAGACCCCCAGAGAGAGAGACAGAAAGGGGCCATGAGTTCTTAGGCTACATGTGTGAATTTCTGGCAACATGTTGGCAAGTCAGCGTGGTAACCACCACTGGCCCCCATCTCTGCAGCTCACCTAGCACCTGCAGCAGAGAGATAGCAGAACCATAGCCTCCAACACAACCCACAGTGTCAGTCACACCCCTTGAAACCGTGCCCTTCTCCAGTCAGATACCACATCTTCACTATTCAGTAGCTGTCAGCAAATTTTGTGGCTAAAGGGAGGGAAGGAGTTTGGGGGGGGGGGGCAGCAAGAGTAAATGAACTCAGTAGGTCCCAGGCTTCTGACCTCATATGCCAGCACCCTAACTTTCTGGGGCGCTTTTTACTCTGATGAAGTGAAAAGCAGGTTCCCTTTATGGAAAAGACTGGTGACCTTCTATCTTACACCAATAGCTTATGTATACATAGTAATGTTCAATAGCTAATTATTATGAGTTAATTGCTAATGGCCAAATAAGAGTTGTTCCTCTAGGCCCTTCTTGAGAAACAGAATGGCTCTGGTAGAGAAAAATTAGCATTTGAATAGAAGGTAGGAGTTTAGGAGAAGCCCAGCTCTCACCCCTCTCCCCTTCTCTGAACTTGCATCTGGCCAGGTTCATGCATGGGTATGAGAGCTGGTGTGGCTGGGGCAGTTGGCTGGCAGCCATGGAGGAGGGCCAGGGCCCAGGGGATCCTGGCTGTCTCTGCCTCTCACCCCTGGTTTCTCACATGCAGAGAGAAGACCAGGAGAGAGAGAGAAGTCAGAAGGTGACAATTAGGCCCAGTTTTCACAGTCTGTTCTAGGTGCCATACTGCTTGTTCATGAACTATATAAAGAAGGTGAAGAGAACAGATTGCTCTAAAACTGTGCTCTGAGTCTGAGATGCCAGGGTTAAGATTGCCTCTCCACTCATATTCTGTTACAGGCCTGAACATGAGCGGGCTCTTGGGAGGTGGTCTAGTTTTATCCACTGTCTTTGGAAGATTAGAAGGCCATTAGGGTCTCAGGGAGAATAGCTCAGACTGTAAAAGGAAAGCCTCTCAACCATGGACGCTTGTGGGGTTTGCGATCCTTGGAGGAAAAGACCTTGGGACTTCATTGAGCTGAAAATAATCTGATTCCTCAGTGACGTTAGACTGTTAAAAATTATTTGGTAACCAACTGACTCTCATTTGTAGTCATCTGGAGCTTCCTGAAAGACTCGCACACTCTTTCTGCCACTATAAGGTTAAATGTACAAAGCAAACAAACCTTTAGGAGCAATAATATTTGGTGAAAGTTGTTAAAACTGTTTAAACACCCCCCACCCCAAACTGGCCACTCCATTGTTTTCTATCCCCTCCCAGGGCCTGGCCTAGTGCAGCGATTCCGACCAGACTTCAAGCGCAAGTTTGCAGACTTCTTTGAAGATGATACTATATCGGAGTATATCTACCACTGCAACGCACAGAATCCCAGGTGCAGGCAGCCCCCAGAGCCAGCTTTGGGGTGGACAGGTTTGGGGATAAAACTCCAACTGCTGGAAAACTCCGGAACTGCCCCAGGATCGTTCTGTGCTGTGTTTATTCTTCCACAAATCTCTTATTCATTTAGGGGACCACAGGCATTAGCAGGCTTGGTTATTTCCAGAGGCTTCCCCAGGGATAAGCACAAAGGGACAGCGAAGATAATAGATTAATTAAAATTGCCATTGTCTCTAGAGGAGGACTTTTACTCTTCCCTGGAGATAGGCAATTAGCCTGATAAGCAAGAGTCTGGAAAACATGTGAAAACATCTTTTTTATTTTTAATACTAAAAAGGTGATGTGGACATGGTATTTTTATAAAGGCAAAAAAGAAAGAAGTCCTCTGTCCCAGACCTGTAATTCCCAAATTTCCTTGTTATTTGCAGTCTGAGACAGCACGTGACATTGCCTCCGAGAACCTCCTTGCCCATCTTCCTTTGCAGATGCGTGACTATATCTATAGAATACATTCCTGTAAAGAGAGTTGCTGATTGAAAGAAAGTGCATTCTAAAATTTAATTATGTGCCCCTTGGAATACTTATTTTGGGGATAGGAATTCCTTCCAAGTCATTTGGAATCTTGAGAAGTTCCTATCTGTGACTACTCACACAGCAGGCCCTGCAAGCCTGCTGATCTGCAGTCTTGGCAGCTGACAGCCAGGGCAATCAGGGAGGTAACCTTCCCCTCAGGCCATGCTGTGTGAGTGGCTGATACCAGGAGAATGCATTGGTGGCACCCTCTCTGTGTTGGCTTCACCCCAAGCTGCTGGGAGGCATCTCAGGGGAGCCAAGGTCCCTGCGAGCAGCAGCACTGCCCCACCTCATTCCCGGCCTGTCTAGGTCCCCCGCTGTGAGCCAAAGCTGTGAAGAAGAGGGACGTTTGTTATACTGTCTGAGCATTAGCCTCAAACCCAGACAGCTTTCAGGCAGCGTGGGAACTGTCCATCCAACATTCCTCGTGAGCTCAACTAATTGAAAGGCCCCACTTAGGCAGCAGTATAGAAACTCAGCTCAACAGTCAAATCAGGTAGCCCCCTGCTTCGTGCTCTTGACCCCTCTTTCAGTCCCCACTGGGCTCAGTGCCAGTCTCATGCCCACTTGAGGCCCCACAGACCCAACCCTAGCCCTTTCCTCAGAACGCTCCCCAGTCCTAGACCTAGTTCTGTATAATGGCCTCCCAACCTAAGCCACAGAATATATAATCATGGGACTCATTCCTGTCCTGGAGGAAGCAGAGAGGACATCAGTGATAACCAGTCCCCTCCCCCCAAACACCATCACTCAATTTTATAACCCCCTGAGGGTTTCTGAATTGTAACCCTGACAAGCTCAAGGTAACTCTTACCACTTCCTTGGAAAACATGAAATTTGGCCAAGGAAAAATATTTGGGGGGGAGGGGATACCTACTTTATTTCACCTAAACATATGGGCTTTGTCCATATTTTCATTTTCCTCACCTAATGACCTAATAAAGTGGGTATAATTCCTCGTGACCTAATAAAGTAGGTATAATTCCTCTCTAATTTGTAGATGAGAAAATTAAAGTGTGTTCTGGTATACACACTTTGCTAAGAGTATAGTCAGGATTTGAAGTCATGTCTCTCTGACTCCAGAGTCTGATTTTTTTCCATTATGCTATGATGTCTTAAGGAAGAACTGTTTCTTCCTTAATCCCCTCATCCCAGGGGTGCGAAAGAGACCACGGATATAATACCCTGAACAGCCTGAGCCTAATAAGAGGCTGTCCCTCCTCTGCCTCACTCAAAGCTACAGACCAGCCCAGAAAGCTGCTTCCATCCCAGCTTTGCAGGCCTCTCATGATAGGGCTTAGTTAGCTCTACCTAAGGAAATGACCAGAAAGCAAAGTAGATTCGATTGGCAGTCATTGCTTCTCACCTAGCACAAACTGCTGCTCCCCCCAGGTCCTCGCAAGAGTGATGTTTCTTTCCGGTCTCCTCATGACACCCTTTGTACTACCATAGTACTCGCCTTTCAGAGTCCACCTCAAATGAACTCCTTCACCTTCTTCCTCCACCTCTTACAGGCCAAGTCCCTAGTCTGTTCTCATGACACTACCAACCTTTCATAATTCTTGGGAAATTTGAACTTAAATAATTAATCACATAATTCGTTATGTAGTGCCTAAAGTGTGAGCTAAAATGGGAGCTGCAGGAGGGCAGGTACTGCGTCTTTCTTGTTCATATGTTCTCTGACTCAGCTCAGCATGACGCATAAATATTTGTTAAATAAATCTTAACCCATTGCATTCTTGGACAATTCCCTGTGCCATGAGGGTTTTTATAAGCGTGTCCCTCTAACTATTCTGTGATAGGAGGTCTCTGGATAGTCCTAGCTCCTAATCTTACCAATATTTAATGAGTCAAACCCAGGGTTTGAGCGGAATACCAAGATGATGAAAATACTGCCTCAGCCTCTGAAAAGACCAACAAATTGACATTTTATGTTGCGAGTTTTATTCTACTAATTGCCTCACCCTATTTTGCTTCTTAGTGGTGAGACGGCGTTCAAAGCCATGATGGAGTCCTTTGGCTGGGCACGGCGCCCCATGTTAGAGCGAATTCACTTGATTCGAAAAGATGTGCCCATCACCATGATCTATGGGGCCAACACCTGGATAGATACCAGCACGGGAAAAAAGGTGAAGCTGCAACGGCCGGATTCCTATGTCCGAGATATGGTACGTTGGCCACCCAAGGAGGAGGACTGAGATGGAAAAGCTGTGCATTCAATGCCAGCACCCGTTAGTTGACTCTCAGCATGGATGAGTAGAGAAGGGTGAAGGAAGGAAGAGTCAGCATGTAAAGAGCGATGGACAGATTGAGACGGGGCAGTGGATTTGAAAGGGTTGGCTCTCTGTTATTTCCTATTTAGGGGTCTCTCTCTTCTGTATAGCCCAGTTAAGTGAAAAGGCAGGCTCTTGCCCAGTAGCCAGACACAGACATCATGCTACCCCTCCATCCTCACTGTAATTCCCACTCAAAACCGGAGCCGTGGACAGTAGAACGAGCAGTAGAGGCTGCCATGACACCTCACCACACTCCTGCCTTCCCTTTTTTCTTTGTACCCTCCACCCTCATTTGCTAATGAATGTGCTTAATTAGGCTGAGTGCCTACTGGGCCCTGGGTGAGATGAGCAGATCAGTGGTGAGGCTAGCACGGAAGGCAAGATACAGGGAATGGCCATGGGAGAAGGAGAATGGGATATTGAGAGTCATTGGCTCCCGCAGGAAAGTGCCAAGGTGTGAGGAGCAAAGTGGACCATTGTTTCTGATAAGTTCTCATGGGTGATGGGCAAGCAGGCCTAAAGGAAAAAAAGTGGTTCTACAGCTTTCCAGTGCCCGGAGTAAAGTGCTTTCCCACCCCTGACGGGTTTCTCTCTCCACAGGAGATTGAGGGTGCCTCACACCATGTCTATGCAGACCAGCCACACATCTTCAATGCTATGGTGGAAGAGATCTGTGACTCGGTTGATTGAGTTGCTCTCACTAGAGGAAGAGGAGAAAGCCAGAGATTCGCCTCCCTGTCTGCTTACTCACCCCTCTGTCCTTTCCTCACCAACTAACATGTGCCACCAGGCAGAGTCTTGGGCTATAATAGGACAGGAACACAGCGAAGAGCACTCCAGCACACTTAGGGCTGGAGTCAGAAGCCACAAGAGGCCTTGAGCTCCCCATCCCAGGGAAGAACACAAAGGGTTGCTTAGTGCCACTCCATTCCCTCCATGCCAAGTGTCACCCAGATGGTGGTTGTAAAGGGCCTGCACCCAGCCATGTTCCCTCCCTGCAAAAGGGAGAGCGGCGTCTCTTCCCCTGGACAAAGGAGAGGCTCCCAGCCTTTCCCTGCTCTGGAATGTTGGTGGGGGGTAGGTTTCATGCAATAGCATTTTCCTCCTCCATTCAGCCCTTGGCCTCCATCCCATGCCAGTGTCCAGGGTCTGGTTGGGACCGGTTCCCACTTAACTACCAAGAGCAGGTCCTGGCACTCCCTTGTTCTGCAGAGTCCCTCCCATGATCTGAGAGGTCATATCCAAAGGCCTCATTAACGGATGAGGAGCAGGACATGGCTGGCCCATGGTGATATAGCTCTTTTCCAGAAGACTCAGGCCAGAACCCAGGTCTGTTGACACCCAGTGCTCATTGCAGACTCCTTTTGCTAAGGTTCGAGGCAGGCACTATTGCCATGGGATAACTGGCCAAGGATAAGCCCATCCCTGCCACACATTCCAGCCCCATTGCACAGGGGTGCTGTTGTCCTGCCCTGTGTCTGAGCCCTGGCTGCCTAAGCTGGGGACACTCAGGTGCTTTCTTCCATTCCCCTCCTTTGTGCCTTGGGCCCTGAAGCCCCGCTTGTAGTATAGAGCAGAGGTGGCCTCTGGTGGAGAGAGAAGGGAAAGGCCCTTCAACTCAGGGCCAAGTCTGGATTCCAGTCCCTGGCAAGGTTTCTCTACCTGCCCCCAGGGCTAGGGCCACTCGGAGCCCCTGCTCATGGTCCAGTAGGGAGCCTCATGCCAGCAGTTTTCTGTCCTCATCAGCCACAGGATGGTTCTCACTGCCTGGCCCTCTGTCCCTGCCATCTGTCTCCAGTTCATCCACCCAACCTACCTGTCGCCCTTTCCCAGGGGCTGGGTCCAGGTACTGCTGTGAGGTTTGGGGCAGTAGGCCGGGCCTGGCCCCAGAACCAGGGCAGCTTCTGCCTGTCCTTCACTTTTGTAAAGCCAACCCTTTCACCAGAATATTAACTCCTGGTGCTTTGTACTACTGGTCCAGCTATCTTGGGCTCCTTTTCTACATTAATAAAGAAATGAGTAAAAACTGCTGGTGGTGATGGTATTTAATACTGCTCTGACAAGAGTGCTAGGGTGCTGCTGAACAGCTCATGTAATGCCTGAGTCAGAGAAGGGGGCCCTGAGAGGTACCTGCTTACATGTCTTTCCCTTTACCCTTTAGCATGGCATCCACCCTCTAGACCTAGATTGGCACAGGCCATCCAACCCCCTCAGGATGGATGGGGAGTACAGATGGGCCATACCCCAATTCACAGGAGGAGAATTAGGCAGACCTGGGTGCTCCCTGCTGCTCGGTAAATAGCCTTCTTCCAAAGTTCACGGGGACTGTGCCCTATAGCCTGTTCTTCTAACTCCTACTCATCCCCTCAAATATTCCTTATACGGAAGCCTGTCTCTAACCCCCCAGGCTGGACTTGGACATCCTGTTCTGTGTCTCCATGCCACACTCAATTGTCCCTTTTGTAAAACTCAAAACATGTAGCCACTTGTTTAATGTGTCTTTCCCCCCCAAATCATAAACTACTTAAGGACAAGAAGCACATCTCATACCTAGTTCATGGTCAATAGATGTTTGTTTTCATTGAGCCAAGAGAAGTGAGACATGCCAAATGTTCAAAGAAAGTGTTCAAATCATTACCAATAGTGCCCGCTGTGTTCTGGCTGAACTCCAGCTAGGCCCAGAATTTCACAGCTCAAAGTGACACATAGTACTACATATGTCATGATGAATGAATGAACTAACGAAATGAATGGAACTCCTGGGTATAATTACAAAGCTCTGATCCATCTCAAGACACTCTCCATCTTTGTGACTGAAGATTGCCTGATGGCCAACTCAGCTGTTTGGAGGAGAAGGCAGGTATTTGGAGCTAATGGCATGCTAAGAACTGAGACTACAATCGTGAAGAAACATGATCCCTGCCTTCATGGGAAATTACATTCTACATGGAGAGGCACACTTAATCAAATTACTATGTAAATTAATATAAAATTGCAACGGAAAAGGGCTGCCCTTGAAAGGTCAGGAATGCCTCCCTCAGAAGTAATGACAGCTGAGCCTGAAGGAAGTGCAGGTAAAGGGAGGGGAAGGAGTATCTGGAAGGAACATGGAATGCAAAGCCCTAATAGCAGGGATGGTGGCTGTGAGGTGAGGCTGGGGAGCTGGGTGGGGAGCTGCTCGTGTAAGCCCCCTGGCTGTGAAAAGAATGTTGAGTTCATCTTAAAAGCAATAGAAAATCATAACTGGAATGAGTGTCAGGATGGGGTGGGGAGTGTGACAGAATCCAATCTGGGACTTGAAATGACCACTCTGGCTGCTCTGTGGAGTACAGATTGGAGACGGTTGAGTTCCTGCAGGGGAACTGTAAGGCCACTGCAGAGGTCCAGGCCAGAGATGCTGGTAGCTTGGACTTGGCCAGTGGCTAATGGACACACAGAGGAGAACGGTGCAGGAAACGTTTAGGAGGTAAAAGCTGTCAACGAAAAAACATCCAGCCTAAGAGAAAGTTTATAAGAGTTTATTTGAGCCAAACTGACAATTGCCAGGAAGCAGTTAACAGATTGAGAAAATGCTCTGGAAAATGACCATTTTGCAACTTATTTTATACATTAGAATCAAAGGAGGAGGGTTACATGAAATCCATTGGTTGTAGATTAAGGGGGTGGGAGAAAGCAAAGCAGGGAAATCTCTGGGATTGGATAAAAGTAAATTGGAGAGACAGGTACTTCTTTTACATAGGTGGGTGCAGGATAGTTAACAGCACTTTACAGCACACAGAGACAGTATTTGGGGAACAAGATAACAATTAGGGATTTTGTAGTTTCCTGCTCTAGTGTGGTAGGTTGTGCCCCCTGTGGGGGGTGAAGGGCAGGGAGGGAGTCTGGAATAAGAGGTTACTCTGATATTGCAAGAGTATGTTATCTTAGATGCAAAAAAAGATGACAGACAGGCTTAAGGTAAAGACTGACCTTTGTTAAGGAAGCTACAGAACAAGGATGTGATTTCCCACCATGGCCCACCTTAGTTAGGAATTTTTATGTTCACGCCATCCTCTGTGGTTATTTTCAGTCTCCTGAGCTTGTCGGGTTTAACATGTGGCCCCTTTTCCGTTCACAAAGCAAAAGAATTTGTCAACACGGAGTGATGCTACCACCCCTTCAGAGGCAGTAGTCACCAAACCTGTTCACATAACACAACAACCTAGGGTATCTTTAAAAATATAGATTATTGGGCTATGTTCCCCGGAGTTTTTATTCAATAAGTTTAAATGAAGTCTGACCATGACATCTGCATTTAAACACATTCCTTAGGAGATTCTGATGTCTCTTGTCTTCAGGCACTGGTCTAAGGGATGCTGTGTCTCTGACACTTGACCCAGAAGGCCTCTGTAGAGAAGTAGACCCTGTGACCCTGAAAGTTCATCTCTTGCTTGCTCCAGAACCATTTTTTGAGGCTACACAACGTGATCTGATTTTTGCAAACACATTCCTCGGGAGCAGATGAAATAAGAGTCTGCGCAAAGTCACCCTGAGTATCCTGTTTACACTATCATGCTCACATGTTCACACACTCCATCTGACTTGTGTTAGGGACAGCCGGAGGAATGAGTCATGGGAGACCAAAATTGGTCTATTAGAATTTATTTGGCATATTTGAGCTTCAGGAGGTCAGGTTAGAAAAGACCATAACCTCCTGTAAGAGGGGAATGGAGTTTTATAGGGGGAGGACATAAGCAAGCAGACAGCAGGACAAGATGGCTTCTAAGGTAAGATGGCTTCTATTCTGCACATTCCTGGTGGTTTCTCCAGGCTTAAGGTGGTTTAGGCCTGTAGTGGAATTTTCTACTCAGTTTAGCTTTGTCTGTTGGGTTGGGAGGAAGGTGCAGTTAAGCCAGTTATCTCAACCTTTGCATATGTTACGTAGATTTCAGTTGGAGACAGGAGTGGATCCCATACAGTTGCAAAACCTCTCCCAAGTCACAGGGCTAGCACTGGGCAGAAGTAAATAGAAACATTGAAACTGGCATGCATAGTAAATGTATAGGAAGCAGAATTATTAAGAAGCAAAGAAAGAAAAGAAAACTTTCAAAAAGACCAGAGATCCAAATCTTAAAATAGAAGATTTAGTGCCACCATTACAATCCCCTGTCTTAACATGACTGGGGCATTCCTAACATTCTCAGGGCTGGGACTAAGACATCACTCTGAACATACCAGCCAATCAGCACCTTTCCTGGTATGTTCTCAGGATTTATGGTAACAGTTCATGCTATAAACTTGAGCTCAAAGGACTAGCAGTTTACAAGAAGAGATTCTACAGATAGACTTTAAAAACTGTTACTAATCCAAGACCAGGGAAGTCTTTCCCTGTTCAGTGGCTAGCATGAAATGTGCTAAATTTAACTTCCTCCTTGGGATAGACACCAAATATGTGTGCTAAAAAGGCAGTCTGGTGTCATTACCCAAAGAGTGATGAAATCTTGCCGAGTACCTCTCTCCACTCTGACATCTCACACTGTAAGCCCCCAACAGCAGGTACCATTCATGAACAGATAGGAAATAATCCTGCTGGCTGATAAACACAATGACCAATGAATGGTGCAAAACATCTCTTTTCTCATCATAGACCTTTCAATTCATACAGAGTCCTCCTTGGATGGGGTCTGGGATCTTTCTCTAGACTCCCTCTCTCACCTCTCCTCCTCCAGGGTCCTGGTCTCTCTTGGAGAAGCAAGAAAGACACTTGAGATTTTTGAGGGTCAGTCCTACCGAAGAAAAATATCCAGCCTAAGAGAAAATTTATAAGAGTTTATTTGAGCCAAACTGATAACAATTGCCGGGAAGCAAAATTTCAATGGATTGAGAAGATGCTCTAGAAAATGGCCGTTTTGCAACTTATTTTATACATTAGAATCAAAGGAGGAAGGTTACATGAAATCCATTGGTTGTAGATTAAGGGGGTGGGAGAAAGCAAAGCAGGGAAATCTCTGAAATTGGATAAAAAGTAAAATGGAGAGATACATACTTCTTTTACATTGGTGGGTACAGTATAATTAATAGCATTTTACAGCACATAGAGATAGTATTTGGGGAACAAGACAACAATTAGGGATTTTGTAGTTTCCTGCTCTGGTGTGGTGGGTTGTGCCCCATGTGGGTCTGGAAAAAGAGGTTACTCTGATATTGTATGTTATCTTAGATGCAAAAAAAGACTACAGACAGGCTTAAGGTAAAGATTGACCTTCGTCAAGGAAGCTACAGGACAAGGATGTGACTCCCCACCATGGCCCACCTTTGTTAGGAATTTTTATGTTCATGCCATCCTCTGTGGTTATTTTCAGCCTCCTGAGCTTGTCAGGTTTAACATGTGGCCCCCTTTCTGTCCACAGGCTCAACCCCATCCAGGTAAAATAGCTCAAGACAAATCACCTCTTCACTTGCTAATAGTGACTGTTTTCTCATAAGTTCAGCATTATTATGCTAGAAAAGTCTTTGTCTTTATTCTGCTAAACACCACTCTTCACTAGGGTTGAGGAGGAAAGACAATAGCAGCCTGACAGTTTTTTGGGAATAACACATTCCTAGACAGAATACTAAGGGGGCTCATTGGTGCCAACAGATGCACAGAGCCCTCCCCCCGAATGCAGGAAGACAAGACCCCGTTCTCTGGTTGATGACTGTAAAAGGCTAGGAGTCTGCAAACCTGGCCCTGCTAATGGTTAGGTGCGCCTTCCCTGAGTGTGTTCTGAGGCCTGAGGTAGACTTTGTTAATAATTCAGCAGCTTTGTATTTCAGTTGATACTATGCGAGCCAATTCTACTACCAGAAGAAACCTGGGACATACTAGTTTACTGAAGAGGACTCTGAAAGACTTGGGATTGAGGTGATATTTTCAACGCCTCGCTCTGACTTTGAAAAACAAAGAGCACGAGGCTGAACACCTGACAACTAATATCATGTCAGAGAATAGGACTTGGGAGAGGGCTTGTGTCGTATGACAAAAGATTTATGGGCTTCTGATAAATTATGAGGTAACTAGCACACACACACACAAAGGGTATCATATACTTCCTCAAATTTTCAAGGAAAGAGAAAAGTGTCCAAATAAATGCAAAACCATATATTGTAGCAATAGTTTCCTACACAGGCCTGCGGACTGGAGCTGGTCCACGACAAAGTATTTCTGGTCTGTGATGAAGCAAATAACATTTTTTCAATATTTTCAAATTCTGAAACTATATCATTCTTAAACTTTTCAGGATTAAACTATTGTTCTTTTATGAAAATTACATAGGACATCTGATATTTCTGATTGTGTGCGCCAGGATCGTGGTCTCGGGGAACCAAAGAATGGAGGCACAGACCAGAGAGGTAAAGTTAGCAGCAAAGGACAGTTTATTAAAGCAAAGAGTTACAGCTCTCGAGTGAGAGGTGGTACCTGAAACTGGGATGCCCACTAGCTAAGGCAAAAGGCTTTGTTTTTGTACTTTTTCTAGCAAATCTGGGGAGAAGAGCTGGCTGGTGCCTATTGGTAGGTACTGTTATCTCTCTGTTGCTCAGCCTGGAGTGGGCTTTTGCAATAGCCCATTTGTCCCAGAACACAATTGGGCTGGAGTGTTATCTCAGGACTAGCCCAGCTGTCTCACAATTCGTGTTTCTGCTCTGGCAGGACCATGTTATCTCAAGGCCTTTAAGTTATCTCAATGCTTTGAAGTTATGCATTCTACCTGGGGATTCCTGACTGCCTGATGTTATGCGAACTAACCTGCCTTAATATCCCCTTTGAAGATGAAACCCTAACTTCTGACTTTCTTTGTTATAGGCTTGAAAAAAAAGCTTTCCTCTTCCCACACCTGAGTTTGTCACTCTGGCAGGTCCTGTGACTTAAACCTATCTGCGAGCTATTAAAATTATTTCTCTTGGTTCTGTTATGGTTTCTGCCCTAATTCCCTCTACCGGTGGCCATTTCCCTGACTGCCTATAATGTTTCCTATCTCAAAAAGATGTTGATATTCTAAGATTGTTTGTGGGTTGAGAGAAAATGTTACTTCCTATTGCCAAACATATCAATTTCAGGGATTTTTTTCCCCTTGTAATCTTAATTAATTTTAGTAAAATTCTAAAGTCCAGGAAGTGCTACATTATAGAAAACCAGAATGGGAAAGGAACTTGAATTTTATCACAAGATAGATGAGGTGGAACTCATGACTGTGAGGTGGAACTCGTGACCGAGAGGATGACTATGGAAAGAGAACATTGTTTGGAGGAAGCTGATCTAATTAAAGTTTCAACAGTAGTATGTATGTCAAAAAGAAAATCACGAAACTGAAAATGGAATCGTATGGATGGAAATGAAAGAAGCAACGAACAGGGAAATAAAACCTGGCAGGAGTACAGAACAGATGTTAAGATAAACGGAGGACATGGATGACGCTTTTCAAATTTAGATTACAAAACTGACCATTGACAGTTTTGCAACTTATTTTATACATTAGAATAATATATAAAATTCATTAGTGCCAGAGGTCCCAAGCATCAAGACATCCGCTCATAGTTTCCTGCTACTTGAAGCAGAGCTCCTAGTAAATTCTTGCCCTACTGACAAGTTTATTTACCAGAATGTTGAAGAAAGGTGGTCAGACATAAATTTTATAGATTTCAGGAAGTCAGATTTCAAAATGTTGCAGGAAAAATTACCTAAGGGGCTCAAAATGGACAGGCAGTGTGAAGTTTCAGTAGTTTTGCCCCAAAGGATCCTGCTGAGGAGGAAAAGAGGCTTCACCATCAGAAAACAGCTACACCACTTATCAGATCAAACTAAGGGCAGAGATGAATGTCAAGTTTCTTACATTAAAAGATAAATGAAACTAGTAAAGCAAGGATAGTTCATGTGAAAAGGTTAAACCAATGTGAAGGTTTTAGTGGCCTAAAAGCTCAGTTTGAAGCAGAAAAGGATGAAGCTGCCAAAAAAGCTAATGCAATGTTAGGTCTCATTCCCTGCTTTGGCAGGAGACTCAGTGGTTCCACTGTACTCTGATCTGAGTGGAGGCTCAATTCTGAGAACATTTTTCCTTTTTTTATATAAA
>NW_017731735.1:1484807-1487982 GCF_001890085.2 Hipposideros armiger | reverse complement strand
AGGTTAACAGGCCACAGGCAAAAGGGGGCTTTGTGGGCCACAGATACTTTAGGAAAAGGCTATAGAAGTCTGCTGGAGCCCATCCAATCCCCAGGCTTTCTAGGACTAGGTGGCAGGTCATCTTTAAGGCTCAGTTTTCTGAGGGAGGGGGGAAGCAACTTCCTATTTGGTCTTGGAAATAGAATGAGTATAAAAGTGGAAGCAAGTACAGACCAACTGAGGCAAAGGTTTCAAGCAAAAAAACTCTCTTTACTTGGCCTTCATCCCCATATCTAAACACATCACCATTTGCTGATACCCACTAGTCAGGGGCTCTCCCAGTGCCCGCAAGCTGCTTCCTCTTCCACTCTTTTCAAATCTGCTATCTGACAGGCTGGACTGTTTTATTTAAATGTGAATGGCCAAATTCAAATCCAAGCTAAGATTTGCATTTTTAAAAAGTACTATTGCTAAACTGAACCATTTTCACTTTATTTAGTGGATATTTATTGAGCATACCTAGTGTGAGAAAAACTGATGCAGATTCCAGGGAGAAATAGGGTAGAGGACCCCAAAATTAACAACACCCAGTCTTCTGCCCTCAAAGTCACTTGCTGTCTCTTGGAGAAGACAGATAGTCAAGTACACCAACCTCACAAAGGATGAAAAGGCTTAGAAGAGGAAGTGCATGGAAGGGCTTGGCTAAAGGTTCACAGTGGGAACTTGGAAATTTGTAGCTGTGTTTAAATTCAAACCCAGTCAATGGTTTAAAGACTCCCTGGGACTAAGAAAACAACTGAGGGGCCATGAACTTCCTGATGTTTTAAGTGAAACATTTCTGGCCTTGGGAAGTGGTTGTAAGGCCCTCTCAAAGCCCTACAGAGAAGCAGAGGCCTAGCTTCCTTCTCTCCACTAATCTGACCTTAGACACGGCTTTCTTTTCAATCTCCTTAAAGACTGGTCCTCAGAGCCTTAACTGCTTTGCCAGATGTACCACAACAGGGAGCTGCTTCTCGTGCCGGGTGTGCCCTGGGCAGGGCTTACCAGCCAAGGGATTTAAATCTTGGAGCTTGTGTCACTCAAAGAAGCAGGGTCCCCAGTACATGAAAGAGCCCCTTAGTGTCTACAGCTCCCACTCCAGGCCTGCAAAACCCCTAGTAAACGTTGCTTATCTAAGCTCACCTTTCATCATCTGCTACTCACAGGACCTGGTTGCCTGCTTTGAGAGGCCTGTCTATCTGCTTAAACTTTAAAATGTTTCAAGAACTTTAAATGTGTTAGGAACTGAGACACTAAATGCACAAAGCAGCAATAGCCAGACCATATAGGACAGTGGAATTCTGACCCACAAACTGAAGCAACCAGGTAGGGAAACCAAACTACAACATTTGCAGCAATCATCCCAGAATAGTCAGGCTGTGGTTAAGACTGCCAACTTCCCCATTTTCTGCCAACCCCCACCCTTGTCGCCACATCTTTAAACTCAGGACTAATCAGAGAAAACTACATACGCTCCTCAAACCAATCACAAAAGATACCTTACTGTAGTTAGCCTACCTCGCTTCCCCATCCCCAAACCCTCCAATCAGAGCACAGCTGAGCCTTATCTTCTTTGCCTCCTATAAAGCTTTCCCGCTCCCTGCCTGCCTTTGAGTCTTTGCCAAACCAAGTGATGGTGGCTGACTCTCTTGCTATAGTCAGTCCTGGATAAATAACCTCTGTTCTCAATTGAGTGGTCTTCGTTTGTTTCCACAGCACTCTACAGAGTTTCCTTAGGTGTGCTATGTCCCTCTGACCAGTTCCATGAGGAGGATAAGTGTTAATTCAAGCAAAGTGGGTGCTGCAGTACTAGAGGCCAAAAGGGCAGGAAAGGAAACCTCAGCACCTCTGATGACACTGAAAAGTTTGGCTTGCACGGACCTGAACCATAAGCCTGGGTGGTGCCATTCAAACATCTCAGGCAGTGTTTAGGCACCAAGAATTCAGACTAAGAATAGAGCTCAAAACAGACATCTTGGAGCTAGAAAAGGGGAGGGCTGCACTTGGTGCAGAGAGAGAGAGAGAGAGAGAGAGAGAGAGTGCTTTGTAGTGAAGTTGCTTTTTGGTCTCGAGAAAAAAAGACCTTCTCAAAATAGCTCAATAAAAAGGGATTTGATTAATGGGTACAGGCAACCTTATCGAATCAGGAATAGGAAATAAAACTCTGCCACCTTCTTGGCCTGGGAAGCCTTTAGAGAGAAGGGCCTTTCACTCTGTGTCTCTGCAGCTGAGAGGGCTCTCATCTATCTCTTCTCTATTTTTCTCTCCAATCAACTCTATTCTCTTCAATGGGGAGACTGGTTTCCTGTAATTATTTATCAGCTTGTACATGGCCCCCAAAATGGCCACTCCAGGAGTTAAGCCTACTTGAGCTTCACCATTGTCTGGTAAGTCTCTGTATCTCTTAGTTCAAACCCTCAAAAGAGAGACATTTATTTGTACAATTTATCTGTCTCAGCCAAGCCGCATGGGCATACATACATCACTGGTCAAGCAATGAGTTGTGCCTTCAGTCAGATTATCCATCCATGGGCCAATCAATCATTGGAGGCTGAGGGAACAGGGCCATGTCTTACATTAGAATGTGAGCACAACAGATACCATAAACATGTTCTATTACAGGAAGCAGTATTATTAAATAACACAGGCTACATATATCCACCACAGTCATTACAAATATCCACTGAGGAAAAATAATACATTATGGAATATAATGGTGGACTGCAGAATAATAAAGGTTATTCCTAGAAAGATTCCTAGACAAGATGGAAGGAAAGAAGGTCCATGCAGAGGTGACCAGGAAGCACTTTGTTCCAGTTGACAGAAGAGTTGTGTTCAGGATTCATGAGAAAATGGAGCCATACACATTGGTACTTTAAATAGGATATAAGCTGCAAGGCCCTTACATAATTCTTAGAATATTCAGTATAGATGGGGCCTAGAGATCATCAAGCCCAGCCCTGACGCTTCAGATGACAGCACTGAGGGCCAGAGTGGATAGTGACACAGTGACACAGCTGTGGCCACAGAGTTCAAGTTAGAAGCAAGGCCAGAGTTGAAATCCCTATCTTCAAGCTCAGTCTTCTTTCCACTATAGACCATTCAGGATCCCTTAGCTAGCTCACCCCTTTGCTAAGGCAAGTCCTCTCTTTCTGCT
>NW_017731735.1:1481584-1482352 GCF_001890085.2 Hipposideros armiger | reverse complement strand
AAAAAAGTAAAACTGGATTCTCCACCTCATATTAGGCACTAACATCCATTCTAGATGGATAAAAAAATTAAATGTAAAAATGAAAGCTTTTAGGAAAAAATATAGGAGAATATGTTTTTGACTTTAGGGTAGAAAAGAACTTGTTAAAGAAGATTAGAAAAGTGCTAAACAAAAGAGAAAATATTGATAAATTAAACTACATTAAAATTAAGAATTTCTGTTTATTAACCCCTCCCCAATAAAGTTAAAGGCAAATCACAAATGGGAGAAGATATCTGTGACACAGATAATGGACAAATGTTTGTTAACTATAATATATAACCAATATATTGATTCTTATAAAGCCATAAGAAATAGAAAAGCAATCCAATAGAAAATAATGGGCCAAACATTTGATCTGAATTCTACTAAACAGGAAAGAAATATAGCCAATAAATGTACAAAAAGAAGTTTGAGCTCAATAATTAGAGGAATGCAAATTAAGACAAGATACTATTTTATACTCACTGTATTCTTAAAAAAAAAAAAAGGGGCAGAGAAGAAGGTGTGATGACACAAGTAGAGGTTGGAGTGATGCAGCTGCTGGCTGGTAGGGGACTAGGAGCCAAGGCATGTGCACAGCCTCCAGAAGCCCAAAGTTTTAAAGCTTTCAATTCTATCATACCATATAGTTTCTTCCCCTCTGTTTCTACTTTATGTAAGAGTCTTTATAAAAATACAACATGCTGGGCCGGCCCAGTGGCACGTTGGTTAAGCGCTGGCTTGGGA
>NW_017731735.1:1477274-1480014 GCF_001890085.2 Hipposideros armiger | reverse complement strand
AGTAATGTCCAAAGGCAAGAGAACAAATAGTGGTATGACCACAGAGTGCAATATTATACAATGAAATGAATGAACTACAACTCAATCAACAGGAAGGAGAAATCTCAGAAACATTAGAAAAAAGGCAATCCCAGAGAGCTACACGTGGTAAGATTTTTTCAATTTAAGCTTAACAACAAATAAAACTAAATAATGTATTGTACAGGTATTGGACAGTATAATAAAATATGATTTTAAAAGGGAAGGGAATGATCAACACAAATTTCTGAACAGGGTTAACCTCTGGGGCAGGGAGCCAGGGCATGAGCTAGGAGAGGAATCCATATTAGTAATTGTCCATTTTGGGTTTGGGTGGTGGGCTCAATGGTACTCAATATATCATTAAGCTTTATAATTTGGATGTAGATAAATGTTAAATGTATTCTTTGGTATGTGTCAAAATTTATACTTAAAAAGATAATAAAGAAAATATATGCCAAACTCTTAAGAGTGGCTATTACTTAGGGCCGGCCAAGTGGCTCAGTTGGTTAAGAGCTCACCCAAGAGTGCGAGCTCTAAGCAACAGGATCGCCGGTTCGATATCCGGCCCAAGCTGAGCTGCTGCTGAGCTGCCAATAGGTGGCAGGATGGCTCAGCTAAAAAAAAATAATTAAAAAAAATAAAAAAGTGGTTATTACTTGATGGTAGGACTCCAAGGGATCACTACTTGCTTCTTCATTGCCTATATTTCTGGGGGGGTTTTTTTGTTTGTTCTTTTCACAATGAACAAGTGTTTCTCTTATATTAAAAAAAGTTATCCAAAAGGGAAATATAGATAGATGATATAGATATAGATATATAGATATAGATAGATATAGATANAGAAGAAGAAGAAGGAGAAGAAGAAGAAGTGGAAGAAGAAGAAGAAGAGGGACTCTCCCCTCCTTAGTGGTCTTTGTAAGATGACAATTTGCTCCTCAGCATTGTCATCATTCTCTTTTCTAAAACTGCTTGAACCCTGACCCTCACGTCCTTGAGGACCCTCAACACTGTGTCATTCCTCAGAGTATAGATAAAGGGGTTGAGGAATGGAGTGACAACACTGCTCAGTACTGAAGGGACCTTGTTGACCTCCAGATATTCTTTCTGGGAGGGCGTCACATAGATAAACACAGTGACGCCACCAGAAATCATGACTATTGTCAGGTGCGAAGCACAGGTGTTAAAGGCCTTTCTTCCTTCCACTTCAGGAAGGGATGCGCACTATTGTCAGGATGATGTATGTATAGGAATAGGCCACAAGGACTATGCAGCAGAGAATGATGGTGGACGAAAGCATAAAATCCATCAGCTCAATGGCAGTGGTGTCTGCACAGGCCAGGGCCAGCAAGGGCCCACTGTCACAGAAAAAATGGTTAATGATGTTGGAGCCACAGAAGGGCAGCTAGGAGATGAGGATGATTGGAAAGAGCACAGATAGGAAGCCTCCCACCCAAGAGAACACAACGGTCCCAATGCAGACGGTAGGTCTCATGATGGTGCTGTACTGCAGGGGGTAACAGACAGCAGCATAGCGATCATACGACATGACTGTCAGCAGAAGAAACTCCACCGTGCCCAGGAAGAAGTAGAAATAGCACTGGGTGATACACCCAGCAAAGGAGATGGTTTTATCCCCAGATGCTAAGTTGGCCAACACTTTTGGAGAAATGACTGAGGTGAACAGGATATCCAAGATAGAGAGGTTGCACAGGAAGAAGTACATGGGGCTGTGGAGGCGGGAGTAGGGACAGCACAATGGAGATGATGAGCAGGTTCCCCAGGAGCGTCAGCAGGAATGCGGGCAGCAGCAGCACCAGAAACAACAGTTCCTCCTGCCTGCTCAGGGGAAATCCCAGCAAAATAAACTCTGTGATGGTGGCAGTCTGATTCTTCATGGGCCTTGGGGGTGGGATTCAAGTCCTCTGATGAAACAAAGGGAGATAATGCTTAGGAGAGTGTTCAGTGTACAAAACCCCCTGGTTGTTCACAAGAAAAATATGAACATCAAATGTGCTAATCCAAGTTAGGTATGAAATTCAAATTTAACCTGGTTTTAAATTACTTGCCTATCAAATTGAAACATTTTTTTAAATGATAATACTCATTGTTAACAAAAGTGCCTGCCTTGAGACCTACACTGTCATACAGTTTATACAAACTTTCTAAAAAATAATATAATAATTTGTATCAAAATCCTTAAAATTGAGCAAATCCTTAGACTCAGGAATCCTACTTCCATCTGGAGAAAATAGTCATGGATACATTAAAAGATTTTGCCACAAGAATATTCACCACAGAATTGCTAATAATAATGAAAATATGGCAACAAGTTAAAAGTAAAAAAATGGGGATGAAATACATAAATGATGGTACAGCTAAATAACATATCATGCAGCCATTGACAATTATATTTTACTATAATATGTAAATATATATTTTATGTAACGACAAACTATTTCCAGTGTAATTATTATTATTAAGTTTTTAAAAACAAGTTACAAACTAGTAGCCACATGATCTCATTTTGGGGGCAAAATGTAAATCAGGAAAAGTCCTAGGATAGTCAAGACATGACTAAAAAAGAAACTGGGGTGGCGAGAGGCAGGGGTTTTCCCTAGCAGATATAAGATTTATAAAACGAGAGTGATTAAGGCAAGATGGTATTGACACAAATACACACAAACTGACCAACAAAACATACAGAGCCAAGAAACAGATC
>NW_017731735.1:1472135-1474179 GCF_001890085.2 Hipposideros armiger | reverse complement strand
AAAAGTTCCTTTTATGGAATATTTGCCCTGGGCCATTAATCTAGAAAGCAAACCAAATATCAAGCAAACATTCCAGGGAGAAGGTCAAATAGGGCTCAGGTAACCATGAGGGGTTAGCCTGGACACTAAAGTGCCATGTGCTTAGTAGTGAGCAAGAGGTCTATGGACTAGACTAGGAAACAGAATAATAAATTTGTATAGGAAGAATACTGTAAAAATACTGAGGACTGAGTTAAACTCCTGTCTCAATTGAGTCAGAATTCTACATCCGCCATTCCTGCACAGGGTCTGCCCCACCTCAGCATAGTCATGTCATATGGACAGTCTCTCCAGCCAACTCACTGTGTCTGTATTGCACAAAGATCTTTTCTTTTTTAGAAGCTTTCTTGGGATACAATTCATATACCAAGACTGGACAAATCACCTCACTTTTCTAGACACTGCTCATGAATCTTCGCATGACAAGCAGGGATAATGTTCTTTTCCCCATCTTTCTCATCCTGGTTAAGAAGCTCAAGATGGAAAATAAGATAATTCATATGAAGTGCCTTAGCAAATCATAAACCATCATATGATGTGTTGCTGTTATTTCTAGAAGCTCTGCTATTCTGCAATTTTGGGAAAGAACAAATCTTGTTTTCCTTGTCCCTACTGAGATACTGGCCATCCCACTCTGGAACACTATCACTTCTGTCCTGGGATACATCTTGTCAGGTCACAGTTTTGCCTCAATCGTTTTCTCCTTGGACAATATATCTAGTTGGCTTCAAAGAGTGAAGACAAAGGGAAGATGCTTCTGTACATAGGAATTTTCCTTAACCCTCCTTGCCTAGGGTTCCCAGGATGAAGAAAACTATCCCTCTGTCCCCACCATCTGCATTCTACAGAAGGGTCAGCAATACTCAGAGCAACACTCACAGAAGGGACTCAGCGATACTCACATTAGCTTAGATGAGGCAGACTGGCCACCCTTAGCATGTCCTGCCCACACAGCAGCCCAGGCTTCGGCACTCTCACGCCAAGGCTTCTACTGCCACAAACAGACTCTGCACTTTGAGGACTGAAAGGATAATACTGTGGAAGAGTCTTACATTTGGGTCCCATGCTTGGACCCCACTGGGACGAGGTGGGTGGGGCAGGGCAGGATCGGCTCAGGTGAGAGCATGCACTTTCAGAGAAGGATCCAATCATGAGGGTGTCCTCAGGGGCACAATTTACAAAGCTGTCCCTGAACACTAAACCTGAGCCTGAGGCCCCTGAGGCCCACTTAGGAAAGGATCTGAACCCAAACATGTCTACACTAGCAAGAACTGAAGTCAGAACACCAGCCAACATCAACACCACCAGAAATATCTCAGAGAACCTCACAGTGCACAGTCCTCCATCTGCCCCCGTCTCCAGGCCCACCGTGACAATTGTGTTTACCTCTACCACTCCATGCTACTTAGTATCCTCCTGTCCAACATCCTAAAGTACTGCTATCAATATGCCAAACCTTTCCGTGATCTTCCACTATCCAAAAGAAAAACACCCAAGCTGCTCAGCCTGGCGCTCTTACTCCCCCTCCCTTACACACTCCCATACACATCTTCGACTTCGGTCTAACCACTATCTTTGCTATGCCCCAAAATATCATTGTGTCCCCACGTGTCCTACCATTGGGAATGTCTTCACACAACTAATCTCCAGAGCCCAGCTCTTGTCCCTCTTATTCAAGCTTATGCTGGGTTCTCCCTCTCTAGACATTCTTTTCTTGCACTTGAAATCAGGAATCCATAGTGTAGAATTGGAGTGTTTTAACTTTTTATTTAAATATAACACATATACAGAATAGCACACAAATCATACGCTCAATGAATTATCATAAAGTGAACACACTCGTAACCACCACCCAGGTCAAGAGATAGAATGTTATTAGCAGCCCAGAAGTCCCTTTTAAGTTTCCTGCCTCCATTCCAAAAGGGAACCTTTATCCTGATTGCTAACAGCATGGGTTAGTTTGGCCTGTTTTTGAAATTCATATAAATGGAATCATGCATTATTT
>NW_017731735.1:1461507-1469095 GCF_001890085.2 Hipposideros armiger | reverse complement strand
TTCTCACTTTCACAAAAAAAATAGTTATTGAGCACCTCCTCTATGTCAAGACTGTTCTAATCATAGAGGAGAAAACAGCAATGAACAGGTTAGTCTCTGCCCTCATTGAATTTTCCTTCTAGTAGGAAAGACACATAAATATTCTATGTAAATAAAATATCAGCTAGTGTTATAAATTAAATAAGCAGAGTAAAGGGACAAGGAATGACAAGGAGGAATTTATTTTACATAAGAGAGACAGGAAAAGCCCCTTTAAAGAGGTGACACTGAGCAGATGCCACATGGGTGGGGCCGAAGCCCTGAGATAGAGATGAGTTAGTGTGGCTGAAGAACAAGACCACCGTGGTTGGAGCAAGCTCAGTGAGATGGGGATGAAGAGGTCAAAGGGCAGGCAGAGACTTCTAGGAAAGAAACAGGAAGAACTATCCTGCAGCTCCTGGAGCATAGTCCACTCCCATCCATCACAGCCACACAATACCCATGGTCGGAACCCCACTGGTACAGCCCCTGGAAGGGCCTTGCCTGCCATTTTACCCTCACTCCCTCCACCAGGCTCATTAAAAGTTACTATGCTCTACAACTGGAGGGGAAAGGACAAACTTCCAGTTTCAAAGTTAGAGCAATCAACAGCCAAGGGATTTGAAGTGGCTGGGGCCTTATTATCACAGTGTGGTAATGAGTCTCCAGAGAAGCCCCACAACTTCACTCCAGAGAGGGGGAAGCTCCCCTCAGAGGATCAATACTTGGGCCTCCAAGTTTCAAAATTCCATAGAAACCGGGAAACAATTCAAATATGCCAGGCCTGTACTAAATGCACGTAGAGTCACAAAGTCTCCCAAAAATGGCTTATACCTAAGGTCTCACTCCTGAATGTAGACGAAGGATAATCCAGCAAGATCCCTATGGTTGAGCTAAATGAATCTCATTACCCACATGTATACCTTTAGCTCAAGAGGAAAGGACAGAAGAGACTCCAAGGTCATGTCCATACGATGATTCACTTGCTCCCTCACCCATACACCCAATAGCAAGACTCTGACCCTGAGGACTTAATGTTTTGATGAAGCTAGAAAGGCAAGAAGTTCCCGAAGGCCTGGAAAACCCCTCCAAATGGGTCACCAGGAAGATCCCAGAGAACTGCTTCTCTGAGGTTACTTTGGGTCTGTGTAAGGTTGCTAAGCAGTTGGAAAATGGAGAGCACAGGGCTTGTCAAAGAGAATACAACACAACCACGCTAAATAATAATAGTTAACATTTACTGAGCACTTACTATGTGCCAAGCACTTGACACATGTCCTCTTTAATCCTCCAAGCAAACCCTACGAGCAAGGGGCTGTTATCATACCCAGTCCACCAAGCAGAAGGCTGAGGCACAGAGATAAATAAAGCACTTGCTTCCAAAGCTACATAGCTAGTTAATGGGAGAGCCCAGATTAAATCCAGGTCAGAATCCAGAACCTGTACCCCTAGGTGTTACGTGCACGGCACTCTGAAAACTATTCAGTAGCATGAATATTCTCAGTATGGCTCTGGATACGGTGAGCACCTGCTAATCTTTTGCATGAATGACTTTTTACTATCAGGGAAATTTGCCTGACCAATGTCATGGAGATTATTTTTCTTAAAAAAATCTCATATTTTTGTAAGTTCCAGGTTGGTATGAACTCTTCGTTCCCAGAAGAGTAAAGAACTGGGCTCTGTGAACTCCAGGGCCCCTCCCTGTCTGGTGCTCAGGGTTCTTTCTGATGGAACTTCTCTGGGTGATATACAAGGCAGAGGCTAATCCAGAGAGGAACCTGTAGAGCTCATTGGGTCCACTGCAGGCAGAACCTCATCTACATCCCTGCCTGGCATCATGCCACTGTTTTCAGGGCAACTGGACACCATCCTGTTAACTCTACAGTCATGTGAGCTGCAGCTGCCCCTGGGTCTCTCTGAGGAACCATTCCTGTCTCTAATTAAAGGCGTAGCCACTTCACCCCCTTTGGCGGTGTCACATGCTAGACAGAGAGCATCTATGGGATTCATAGAGACAATCAAGGCAAAGCAGCTGCGTGGTCTCTCACAGAAGGCCACCCCCATTATAGCTAATCTAAATATTTCCTGCCATACACCAGAGCGTTTCTGCTCTCCATGTGGAAAAACAACAGAGGGTAACAACTGTCTGCTTGCAATTCAAACAGCTACTTTGCCTCTTCCCATGGCTGATTCCCTTTCTTCTTTTATCATTTCTGTAGCATTTCTAGATGTCTCTTGTAATTATATATATATATAGATGATTTTTTTTCCAACTTTTTATTATGAAAATGTTCAAATGCACAGAAAAGCATAAAGAGTAATATAAAAAATACCCAAAACTCACCACCTGATCCAATTTTTTAATCTTTTAGTAAGTATCTATGCTTCTATGGATAGATGAAATGTCTAAGAATAGGAAGGAATTTAAAATATTCACAAGAAACCTAATNCATCGCGCCACTCGGCTGGCCCTATCACTTTTCTAATCAGAGCTATTTTTTAAGAACTAAAGCAAAACTCTTACTCTACAGAAATGTATTTAACATGAATGACATTCATAAATTTATGAATTAAGCCACACATTTGCTATAAAGGTCAATGACCTTAGAACAATACCTATATAAGGACAATCCTTCCAGAAAGTTTAAAGCTGCCACCTTATCCTTCTTTAACTCCAGCCACTCCCATGCCTGCCTTCCCTTTACCTGAGAATGTTAGTTGTTCTGGCAACTGGCTAATTATAATAGGTGACAAGGACAAATACTTTCAGATGCAACCAACAATTTTATGATGTACTAGCAACTCTCATGAGGATGCTACTCGTAAGTTTTTTAAAAATAGCACTAGCTTTACTATATAATTGCTGTTTTATATTAGCCACCACCTCCCTGCATTTGTGTATAATCTTAAAACCATAGAATTTTGGAGATGGGAGGGTCCTCATGCTATAACCTCCTCATTCCGCAGGTGGAGATAATAAGTTCCGCACAGGTCAAATGAGTTACCCAAGGTAACAAAGCTGTGAAAGGAGTAAAACACAGCTCTCCTGACTACAGCAGTTTGGAGGCAAACAAAGTCACTGAAGGCTGGAAGTGCATGCACAGGATTCATGGAAGATGTGAGATTCAAATTCAGCCTTAGTGTCTTTAAATAGGGGGCAGTGAGCACTGGCATGTGAGTAGAAAGAGCCGGTTACTGGGTCAGGCTACCACTTACCAGTTATTTGACTCCCTGAAGGCAGAAACTAGATTTTAATCAACGTGGTATCCCCTAAGCCTAGTACCACGTAAGGGACCTGAGAAGAGGCTGAACCATGAACGAGTGGATGAGCAAGCAAGTGGATATGAAATAGTATACTCTGGAGAAGTTTATGTAGAGAAGAAAAAAGAAGGGAGCCTCAGAGAAGGCCTTCAGTTAAAAGTCAAGAGAAGGAGTCACCACGGGAAAAAAAAGAAGAGTGGTCAGAAAGCAAACCAACAGAAACAGAATCATCCTGTGTTAGCAAGCAGGGGAGGAAAAATCCAAGATGGTAGGAGTGTCAACAGTACCAAATATATGAAGAGGTTATGAAGAACAAGAATGAACAAAATCTAATTGGGCAACTAAAAATAATAATGATAATAATAAGGCAAAATGTCTATTACTAAGCTAGCCCAGCAATATATTTTGGCTGGGCAAGAGTTGGGGTTCTAGTGCAACTGGGTAGAGCAGGTAACATCCGTCCCCAGCCTGGCACCATTGACACATTCCCTGAGAGAATCCACTTACATTAGTGCCTTGAATTGTGCAGCAAATAGAGGTAAGATATGCCCCCTCATATTTATATATATAAATTTATGTATAAAATGAGGGCTAGAACTCTGACCCTCATTAGATTCAAGGACCTCAGCATCTTTTAAGCACCCTCTTGGAACACAGTAGATCCTAAGATGCTCAGTAAAAGCAACACGCATAATTAACTGAATGTTGACTTCAAAAAAGCATTTAGAATAAATTGATATGACAGCCACAGCAGAAACTTGGCAGCAATGCGAGAACCCTCAAAATGTCACTTCTCATCTCTTCCCTGCAACCACTATTGACCCGACATGTCTCAGATCACCAGATTAGGTCAGGACCAGAGGGTTAGAGGAGTGAAAGACTCACATTTCCTCCACCCTGGCTTTAAATGTCAAGAACAGTGACAGGGATGTCACTATAAAAGCCTCCTGAGGCACTGATCCCACTGTCATTTGCACACCGCAGCCCAGCCTCTGCAAGTCAAGTGCAGGTTTGCGTCTGCTCTTTACCACTCAACAAACATTTATTGACACCTCCTATATCTCAGGCACTTTGTGTAGGTTTTGTACACACATTAGAGAACAAGCCCAGTCCTTGCCCTCCAGGAGATCATAGTCTAGAGAAGAAGATCCATAGATGAACTCCAGGGTGTGCTGGGAAATCCCTTAAATTATATGCACAATAGTGTGTCTGTGTAGATTGGGAGGAGGTGGGATGAGTCAAATTCTCAAATGGCTTCGTGATTCAAAAAAAGGTTAAGAACCACTGATTAGGGACCACTCATTTCCCTCATTTCTAAATTCTTGCCAAGTACCCAAGCACCTCTCTGGTATCTTCTACCCTTTTACTGTGTTCATAACATCCCTTCCTCACCAGCTCGTGGCAGACTCCTGGTGGCAGAGGAGGGAAGCACACCTCATGACGGTCCCTGTCCAGTAGTCCCCAGGAGCTCTGTCCCAGGAAGGTTGAGTTTTTTCAGGGAGTGGTTGCCCCTGCTCTTTTGGTTGACTTTGGGCTCATCTGGTTGGCAGACCACTGCCTGCTCCCTGACAAGCAGAATGACTAAGGAAGAATTTTTTTTTTAATTTAATACCTTCTATTTTCATTTTTCTTTTGTTTTTCAACTTAGAAGAATGAAGGATGGAAATACAGGAAAAGAAATAGCCCAGAAATTCAGTGCAAAGTGAGATGTTCAAGGAAAGAATTTTTATCTCTTTCTAAAGTACTACCTGCTTCCTGACATTTCTCCAGACTAAACATCCACTAACTGAGATGGAAAAACATGCTTTTCTTTTACAAAGAGTCCAGGAGAGCTCAGCAAGTGGTTCAGACTAGAAGGAAGAGGGCAAAGCAAGTGCATGCGCTAGGCAGAGCATTTCTGGTCTAGCAATCCTATTGTTCATGAAAATTATGAAGTGTCATTTTGAAATGTTCATTACTCTTAAGTACATTTTTGTTAGTGTGACTCAAAACACAACCCACCCACCCCCAGACACACCTCGAGCCTTTAAAAACTAGGGACAGATCCCGTTTGGTTTCCATGGAATAACACCACCATTCTCCTACCAGAATCTTTACTCTTCTGTTGATTTCTGTAAGGTATATAAGACACATTTAAAGAAAAACATGTACTGGAGTATTCTAATGAGCTTGAACCGTAATATTTTTGAAAAGGTAATGACTCGAATCCAGAATAAGCTATTTTTAAATTATCAGCATTTTCGAATTCAGTTTTGGGATAGACTGATTGTTTTGAAAAAAACACTTCAAAGGCTTTACAGCAGTAAATCCAAAATCGTGTCTTCAATGGCTTAAGACCATGCTGGGCTATACTGCTCTCCTTTATGACACTGAGATGACTTGCACTGTGAGAAGAAACCCATCTCTTTTCTATACTAGAATTTCCTCCTAGTACCCCAAAGCTTTTGAAAAAGCTTTTTTGGTAAGTGCTACAGCTTGTCCTGATGTACTTGCTCAGATAATAGAGGAGTCTTTGTCTGCACTTGGGGTGAGGAGGCGTGGGAAAAGCAGTAGCAGTTGGAGAAGCTGGTCACATGATGGCCAGACCAGCAGAACTGCAGAACCAGCAGAGGTCGGCAGAAAACGTAAGCATTCCTCTGGGAATTACATGGGAGGGGGCCCAGTAAACTACTAAACTTTCAGTTGTCAATCAGGATATGGGCTTGGACTCTTGTGACTTTTAAGCACCAAAGGGAAGACCAGAGAAGCCAAAGCCTTCAGAGTTAGTTAGCTAACTAGGTAGTTAGTTAGTTAGTTACTTGAGTTGCCTCAAATGGTTCACGGCCACACGTCATGAATGTATGAGCAGAAAGACTTAAAGGAGTTCAGAGGAAGGAAAGGTGTGCTCTTCCTCATAATATCTGGAAAGGCTTCACAAAGGAATTTGAACTAGGTCTTGAAGAGGGGGTGGCAAGTGGAAAGTGGGAGGAGTGGGGAGGGCACTCCTGTGAGGAGAAATGGCAGGGGCCAAAGCAGGAAGGCGCCAAAGTGCAAGGTGCGCTTTAAACAAGGAAATGGCCCTGTCTGTCTGGAAGCAAGTTTATATTCTTCAGTATCCATTCTCCATACTTCATATCAGTTTAGGACCCATTCTTGAGGCCCAGGGATAAGAACATATTAATCTGGTGCCAGTGGAGCAATCAAAGGAGCTGAAGACATAATGTATTAACTGGTGCTAGCTTTCAGAGAGAGGTCAATCGTCCCAAAAAGACAGGAACTGGTCTAAGTGATTCACCCTTGGTTTTCTCATGCCTCACATCCTCCTCTCAAAAAGCATTCCTACATCTTATACCCAAAACCCCTGAAAAATGCTGCAAAAAGTACTCAGGTCTCCCCTTCTCCCCCTACCCCACAGCTATTCTGCTCCATGCAAAGACTCCTCTGAGCAAGAGGTGTGTTGCTGGGCCAGCCAAGTGACTCAGTTGGTTAAGAGCTCACTCAAGAGTGCGAGCTCTGAGCAACAGCGGTTCGATTCCTGGCCCGAGCTGAGCTGCCACTGGGCTGCCAACAGGTGGCAGGATGGCTCAGCTAAAGAAAAAAAAAAAAGAGGTGTGTTGCTGTTCTCACTTTCACAAAAAAAATAGTTATTGAGCACCTCCTCTATGTCAAGACTGTTCTAATCATAGAGGAGAAAACAGCAATGAACAGGTTAGTCTCTGCCCTCATTGAATTTTCCTTCTAGTAGGAAAGACACATAAATATTCTATGTAAATAAAATATCAGCTAGTGTTATAAATTAAATAAGCAGAGTAAAGGGACAAGGAATGACAAGGAGGAATTTATTTTACATAAGAGAGACAGGAAAAGCCCCTTTAAAGAGGTGACACTGAGCAGATGCCACATGGGTGGGGCCGAAGCCCTGAGATAGAGATGAGTTAGTGTGGCTGAAGAACAAGACCACTGTGGTTGGAGCAAGCTCAGTGAGATGGGGATGAAGAGGTCAAAGGGCAGGCAGAGACTTCTAGGAAAGAAACAGGAAGAACTATCCTGCAGCTCCTGGAGCATAGTCCACTCCCATCCATCACAGCCACACAATACCCATGGTCGGAACCCCACTGGTACAGCCCTTGGAAGGGCCTTGCCTGCCATTTTACCCTCACTCCCTCCACCAGGCTCATTAAAAGTTACTATGCTCTACAACTGGAGGGGAAAGGACAAACTTCCAGTTTCAAAGTTAGAGCAATCAACAGCCAAGGGATTTGAAGTGGCTGGGGCCTTATTATCACAGTGTGGTAATGAGTCTCCAGAGAAGCCCCACAACTTCACTCCA
>NW_017731735.1:1437353-1457702 GCF_001890085.2 Hipposideros armiger | reverse complement strand
GTTTTCTGAAGGATGGCAAGATGATTCAATATTAGGAAATCTGTTAATATAATTCATCATATGAATATATAAAGAGAAACATGATCATTTCCATGGATGTTGAAGTAAAAATGTTTATAAAAACCAACTTCCATTCTTAATCTTTTTTTAAAAAAAGACCTTGATAAAAATGGGAAAAGATGAATACCTTCTTATCATTACATATCTCCCATCTCCAAAGTCAGAACTATTCTCAGTGGGGAAAGACTAGAAGCTTCCCCCATTAAAACTAGAATTTAAAGAATTTAAGTTCTTGTATTTGCTGTTTCTAGCTGCAGAAAGATTCATTATCATCTGCACTACGAGGTGCAAATATTCAAGCGAAATTAGAAAAAACATTAGCAACAAAGAGATGAAAATCATATAATTTTTACTGGAAACTTCCCCCAAAAAACCTGAAAAACTATTACAGTCAATAAATAAATTAAGTAAGATGGCTGAGTATAAAAATAATATACAAAAATCATCTCTTAGTGAGAAACTGGTTACAAATAACGAAAATCACTCAAATTGGAATAAGCAGAGGTGATTTTTTTATGGTGTACAAAGTCACTGGAAGGACTGGAAAAACAAGGTCTAAGCAGAACTTTCAGGAACATTAATCAGAATACCTCTGCTGTTATCAGGCACGCTGCCATTTCTGCTGCGGGAAGCTGCTCAATCAGGAGGAGGCTGGCTGACCCCAGAAACACACTGCCATGAACTACATTGGAACATGGCTATCTCATGCCCTGCCACTCACCCCATATAACACTGTTTCAGGTTCAGTTGTCAGCACAAACAAAATCTAAATTTCATCCGGAATACTAGGCTTTGTTTTTTTTTAAGGGTCTAAATTTTTTGCTTGTTTTCATTAGTTTCAGGTCTACAAAACAATGTAATAGATAGACATTTACACCCCTCACAAAGTGATAACCCTCCTCCCCCAATCTACTATCCCTCTGACATCGTATATACCTGTTACAATTCTACTGACTCTTCCAAGACTATGTAGGGTGTATTTCCTATGCTATACTCCACATCCTGTGACTATATATACATTTAATCATAGTTGACATTCAATATTACTCGAAGCTTCAGCTTCGGGTGTACAATGCAGTGGTCAGGCATCTACACAGCCTATGAAATGGTCTCCCTAATAAGACAGGTGCCCATATCACCCCCTACAAAATCTTTACAACATTATTGATTATATCCCCAAACTGTATTTCATATCTCCGTGGCTATATTGTGATTACTAATTTGTACTTTCTAATCCCTTTACCTTCTCCCCCATTCCCACCCACCTCCCAGAACACTAGTTATAATGCAGTCTTGGAAATGTAGGTTTTAGTTATAGACAGTCAGCTCTAATGAAAAGTCACTGTAAAACTAGTCTCCCTGGACCTAAAAATACTTTTAAATTTAGATACTGTATTATCAAATGCTTTGTTCTGTGCTGATAAGAAACTTAATTTTATAAACTTTCAAATTAAACACAGCCAATTAATCAACCCTGGTGAAAAATTCAAATGAGGATAAATTTAACTGTGTTTTCAAACAAGTGACAGAGTTCTCTGTTTTCCTGCTGTTCAATGTAAAAATAAATAAATACATAAATGTGATTGTTTCACTGTTAAATACATAAATGTGATTGTTTCACTGTTAAATTATTCTATTACTTATTTTAAATGAATACCTCAAAGTTGGTCAAGATTTGTGAACTGGTTTAGTTAAATACGAGCAGTCATGAGGCAGAGTTAAGTGAAGGAGGTAATTATAGTTCATGAATGATATTTGTGAATCGCTTCCAGTAAATCTGATCCTCCAAGGAACTCCCTAAAGATTCCTGCTTGGAGTTCAGACGAGGTTCTTCATAAGCTGTAAAAAACCCAAACAGCTTTTAATTGTTCAGTTGAGTACCAGAATTCATTGATTTCTTTCTACAAAAGTTTAAAACAATATTGAGAATAGAGTGAGGGACCTCATTTCTTACAAGCTATATAGGAAGTGGAGAGGGCGAGATATACTACTAAACAATTGGATTCTGCATCTTTCATGAAAGACATTACCTTCAAGTAATAAACCTTCGCCTCACCATCCCTTCCGAAATGCTAGCACCGTTCTGACAAGCTCGGCTCTGACAAGCTCGGCTCATCCTCTTCTGTGCCTTTTACATCTATTTTTTCTCAGCTTATTATGACTGTTGTGGTTCCTCTCATTATTGGACAGATTGTCCGAAGATATAGCAAGGACTGGCTTGAAAGAACGAAACCTCCTTTTTGTGCTGTCAGCAGCAGTGTGCTGCTCATGATCATCTACACAACGTTCTGCAACACGTTCTCTAACCCAAATATCAACCAATAAATTCAGCCTTATTTTCATGTTGTTCATAATATTTTCTATCCAGCTGAGCTCTACGCTTTTAAACTTCATCTTTTCAACAAGGAATAATTTGGGTTTCACACCAGCAGACACTGTAACTATCATTTTCTGATCTACACACAATCCCTCACACTGGGAATTCCAATGCTGAAGATCGTGTTTGCAGGCCACGAGCACCTCTCTTAGATATCCGTACCCTTGTTCATCTACCACCCAGTTTAGATCCTTCTGGGAAGTGTGTTGGTGCCAATAATAAAGTCTTGGATGGCGTCAAGGCAGAAGGGAGTAAAATTGACAAGGCCAACAGTATAACGAAGGAAGCACGCATCATGCAGCAATGCATATATGTACAGAATTGTACACACACTTCTGAAGACTTGTACTTGTGAATGTTGCTTCGTTGCATATTTTATTTTTTTACACAAAAATATGATATAACTATTTAAGTGCCTTAAAATGGATTTGACAAGAGAGTTATTTCCAAAACCTACTTTGTTGGTTACTGCCAGGGATGGTACAGTATTTAGGGGTTGTTTAATTTTTTTTTTTTCCTAATGCAGGCAGCAGTCATGGCAAGTAACAAAAGCAAACAAGCTTTCTTCACCCCATCTTTGTGCAATATAACTCTATAATAGTTACTGTACTGTTCAAAATGAGGTCACACCATCAGAAGAATGCCCTTACGATGACAGTGAAAAATTCCAGTCTTATTTCCAAATACTTTGATTTACTGTGTGATTCTTTTTTTTCTATGACTGTGACATGCACTTCCTTATCAGCTCAGCAGGGGTCATTGAATAGAAGCTGAAAAGCATTAAGTTATATGCATTTCTTAACATCATTTTTTTAGACATTCCTTCAAATGCTTTTCACACAGAAATTCCTCAGCTCCATTATAAAAGATTGTGGTATTATAGGTCTTAAATTTATTATAAGCTGCTTCAAAAAAAGAGCCTGATGTTTGAGTTATGAATAGAGTAAGTGAAATTTTGAGGTAAACTACAGGATTTGGTTTTCAGGATTTTTAAAATTGTATTTCATGTTTTTCCTTTTTCTTCCATAATTTCTTTCTTTCCTGTTTTCCAACATACTTTCAAACTCATAACAGCCAAATGTGAGACACAAAAATGTTATAATTAGTTTAAGAGAAAAAAAACAAACAATATTGAGAGGATAACCAAATAGTTGATGAATGTCCTCCTTATAGAAGTACTCCAGCTACTAAATAAAGAAGGTATGAGAGAATTAGCATATAACTATATGAAATATTTTTGCAAAGAAAATCAAACCTGAATCTGATCAAGCCTCTACATGAAACAACCAGTACTCAGGGAATACAGAGAGGCAGAGGGGCAGGTTGCACAGCACCATGAGGATGCAAACAACAAGCCGAGACTGTGGGCATGCTACAGGACAAACAGCCTGGTTCACTCAACAAATAAATTGTAAGGAAAAAAACAGACGGACAGAGTGCAGATCTAAATTTTAAAAGTCTCAGAGGAACCTCAACAAGTTACAATGCACATTTCGATCTTGATCCAAACTGTTAAAAAAAATGTTAACATGCTCTGGGAAATACGGATATGAAATATGAAAGTCTATTTATTATAGTAAATTTATTATGCTGTATTAAATTATTTGTACTATCATATATTAATATATAAGATTGTTAATATAAATACTATTAAGAAATTATTAAATTTCAGGTGTTGTAATGGTGTTACAGTTGTGATTTTTAAAAAGGAGCTCCTAGCTTTTAAAGACATACATTGAATATTTATAAATGGAATTATATGGTGTCTGGTATATGCATCAAAATAATCCAGAGGAGGAGAATATATAGATGGAACAAGTTTAGTAAAAAAATTATCATTTTTAGAGGTTGGTAATGGGCACATGGGCATTTATCATACTATTTTCTCTACTGTTGTATATAACAGAAATTTTCCATTATTTAGGATTTCACAAGAAAAACCTTAAGTTGAAAATAAAAGCTCTACTAATAGTTTCTAAAACCAAACACGACATTCAATTTTGCTTATACTTTAAGGATGTATATGTTTGAAAGTTTCAGGACTTACACTATCTGATTTCAAGATTTACTATAAAGCCACAGTAATCAAGCCAGTTTGCCATTGGCATAAAACTATATAACTCAATGAAACAGAATGGAGGCTAGAAATACATTTATATGTATATGGCCCACTGATTTTCCACAAAGAAGCAAAGGTAATTCAATGTGGGAAGAAAAGCCTTTTCAACAAATGGTACTGGAACAATTTGTTATCAATATTTTTAAACAATGATTCCTCAACCATTACCTCCCACCATACATAAATATTAACATAAAATGGATCATAGACCCAAACGTAAAAGCTTAAACCATAACAATTCTGAAAGAAAACTAGAAGAAAATCATTATAGTCTAGGTTAGGCAAAGATTTCTTGGAAAGAAACTGAAAAGTACTAAAAGAAAAAAATTGATACTTGCACTTCATCAAAATTTAAAGTTTTTACTTTTTCAGGATATATAAAGAGCTCTTTCTTACAGCTCAATGATAAAATGACAACTCAATATTTAAAATGGGCTAACAATCTGGACAGATATTTTACATATAAAAAAATACAGATGGAAAAATAAGTCATCAGAAAATACAAATTAAAACCACAATGAAATATCACTACAACTCACTGGTTTAGTTAAAATGAAAAAGACAGATAATACCAAGTGTTGATGAATATGAGGAAAACTTGAAATATATTTTGCTGGTGGGAATGTAAACTGGTACAACCACTCTAGAAAACAATTTGTCAGTTTCTTATAAAGTTAAACATACACTTACCATGCAATCCAGCAATTCCAAACCTAGGTGTTACCCAAGAGAAATAAAATGAACGCCTACCAACAGACTTGTACATGAATGTTCATAGCCATTTTATTCATAGTAGCCAAAAATTGGAAACAACCGAAATTTCCATCAACAGGTGAATGCATGCACAAGTTGTGGTATGTACATACAACGGAATACTATTCAGCAATAAAAAAGAACAAATTATTGATATACACAACATAGGTGCAACTCAAAATCATTTTGGTGGGCCAGCCGAGTGGTTCGTTGGTTAAGAGTTGGCTTGGGACGCCAGCTCTGAGCAGCAGGGCGCCGATTCGGATCCCATATGAAGGCCAGTAATGCCGCGCCCTCTGTAGCTAACATGGTGAACAACAGCTCAACCTGGAGCTGGGCTGCCATAAGTCGCCAGTGCCGGCATAGGCTGCAATGAAGCTGCAGTGGGCTGCCATAAGCTACCGTGAGTGGCTGGCAGCCAGTGTGAGCGGCTGGCAGCTGATGTGAGCTGCCAAGAGCCGCTGTGAGCAGCCGTCCAGTGGCTGGTGACCGATCTGCCTCACCCGGGAAGAGCGCAATGATAATACGGCCAGTGAAGCTATGTCCTCCACAACTAAACTGAAGAACAAAAGGACAGCAACTTGTCGATTCCCCTTCCCCAATTCCCCAGCACTGTACCCCTCCCCTCAATTAAAAAAAATCATTTTGGTAAGCAAAAGAAGTAGACACCAAAGAGCACATATTTTATGGTTCTATTTATATGATATTCTAGAATAGGCAAAAGTAATCCAAAAGGATGGAAAAAAGATCAGTGGTTTCCTGGGCCCAGGGATGGATAGGTGTGGGGTGGGGATCAGGGGAGTGAGAGGGAGAAGAGGTGAGATTGATGTAAAGGGGAATGAGAGAAATTTCTGGAGTGATAGAAATATTCTATATATTGATTATGATAGTGTTTACGTGGATGGATACATTTGTCAAATCTTATCAAACTGCATGCTTAAAATGGGTGGGCTTTATTGAATGTAAATTGTACCTCAATAAAGTTTATTAAATAAAAAATATGTATGTTTATTTAAGCATTGAATATCTCTACAGTGCACAAAAACGTTGCTAACTATGGAAGCCTCTGGAGAGTGGAATTTGGTGTCTGAGGAACAAACAGGAGAAGATTTATTTTTCATGCTAATTACTTTGGTAAGAAAAAAAATGGGAACAAAGTACCAATTAATGTACAAAAATATGCTCAAACTTACTAGTAATCCAGGAAGTATATATTAAAATAGCAGATATATTTTTCCCGATTAAAACCACAAAATTTACAATTGTACTCCTCAGCAGAGTATACCCAGGGCTCTCAAGGGTTGGCCAATATGGTTATTGTCATACTCTGTTGGGGTAGTACAATTGATACAACTGTTTAAAAATAAGCTGTGGTAGCATTTATCTAAATCCAAAATATAATTAGATACCCTTTGACTCAATGACTTAATTTCTAGGAATTTATATTACAGGTTACCTTGCACATATTTACAAAATATTTATGTAAAAGGGCACTGTTGCATATTATCAAACTGGTGATAGTACCCACAAGACCACCATGAGGTTTAGCCCCAGGTGTGTACTGCATTCTTTGTCCCATTATCTTGACAATCATTAGTACCTGAGTTATACTACTAAAAAGTACTGTAACAGGGGTCTATTAACGGAGAATAATTTGCACAGAATTGCTGGGTAATCTGTTTTATCCAACCCTACACACCTGTAAGTAAATTACCCTATAATAAATCCTGTTAATTCTATGGAGTTGCCTGCATTATTCGTTAGTTTGAAAATATGTTTACAGTGGCCATTACACCTTTGCCCTACCATCAGACCCATACATATGTATTACATTAAAAAATGAAAAAGAGGGCCGGCCGAGTGGCCTGTTGGTTAAGAGCTGGCTTGGGATGCCAGAGGGCCCCGGTTCGGATCCCACATATGAGGGCCAGTGACACTGCCCTCTACAGCTAAGATGCTGAACAACAGCTCAACCTGGAGCTGGGCTGCCGTGAGTTGCCGGCGACTGCGACAGCGTAGGCTGTAGCCCCTGCTGCAGTGGGTTGCCATGGGCTACCATGTGTAGCCAGCAGCCAGCGTGAGCGCCCCTCAAGCCGCAGTTAGCAGCTGTCCAGAAGCCAGCGACTGATCTGCCTCACCTGGGAAAAGCGCAATGATGGTGCCAACTTGGGCCAGTGAAGCAACATCCTCCACAACTAGACTGAAGAACAAAACGACAGCAACTTGTCTGTTCCCCTTCCCCCAATTCCCCAGCGCTGTTCCCATCCCCCAATTCCCCAATAAAAATCTTTTTAAAAAAAATGAAAAAGAATAAAATGTGTATAACTTTGATTCCATAGTTCTGCTTCTAGTAGTAACCCTTCTAACGGAAATACCATCACATGTACTCAAAGAGAGATATACCCAGATGTGTGTTGCAATATTTATAGTTGTTTCTTTAATGGAAATAGACTTTATGTCCATTGAATGGAATTAGATAAACTATGTTACATCATTCTATGAAATACTATGCAACCATTAAAAATAATAAATTAGAAGAATATATACTATTTACATAGAGGGTCTTTTAGAGTCTGGGACTGGAGGCGGTAGTCAAGCAAACTTTAGCATTATCAACAAGAGAAAGGTTTTATCAGCCAGAATAGATTCATATATTATTTCATGTAGTAATTTTTCTGGGCTGGCCGAGTGATGTGTTGGTTAAGAGTTGGCTTGGGATGCCAGCTCTGAGCATCAGGGCCCCGGTTCCAATCCCACATGAGGGCCAGTGACACTGCACCCTCTACAGCTAAGATGGTGAACAACAGCTCGACCTGGAGCTGGGCTGCTATGAGTCACCGGCGACAGCGTAGGCTGCAGTGAGGCTGCAGTGGGCTGTCATAAAGCCACCGTGAGTGGCTGGCAGCCGGCTTGAGCGGCCGGCAGCCAGCGTGAGCTGCCAAGAGCTGCCATGAGCAGCCATCCAGTGGCCAGCAACCGATCTGCCTCACCCAGGAAGAGCGCAATGATAATACCAACAGGGGCCAGTGAAGCAATGTCTTCCACAACTAAACTGAAGAACGAAAGGACAGCAAGTTGTCTGTTCCCCTTCCCCAATTCCACAATGCTGTTCCCCTCCCACAATTCCCCAATAAAATCTTTTAAAATTTTTTTTTCAGTCAAAAATAAATATACTTTCATGATGTTAAAAAAGAAAAAATATATATATATAAACTGCTGATTGAAAATATTAATTGTCAAATAATGTGGATAGTACGGTCCCATTTATGTTTAAAGAAACTGTATTTTTTAATTAAAAACATGAAAGTCTCCTGTGTTAAGAGAAATACATAAAGAGAGAAAAAGATGAAGTAAATGTGGTACGATGTTAACATATGGGGAATGTGGGTAAATGATATATAGGAATTCTTTGCTCTATCCTTACAATTTGTCTATAAATCTGAAATATGTTAAAGTAAAAGCTTAAGGAAAATAAAACTATGTCTCATTTCCATCAGCTTCACTTAAAAACAAAATAACAAAGACAGAAGGAAACCGTCTCTAGAGTCACAAAGTCTTTGTTTATACAAATGAATCATGTATCTTCCAGGTGAATAGACAGCTGTGCCACCACCACTTATTAATAGGATCTTCATGTCCCCATTTGCCTACAATTTTTGTTTACATTAAGTTCTCATACATAATGGGATCCCTTTGTTCAGGTTTCGTGTAAAATAGTTTTCTTCATAAAGATGTTACTTTTCTTATTTAAAACAAACATTTTATAATTCTTGTTGCTATAGTTCTTATGAAGAAATTATTTTTCCCATTTGCTTATTCCTTATTAATTCTAGTGATATTTTACTAAAAGCTCTTGGGTTTTATGCAATCATGTTACCAATTTAAGGAAATGTGTTTATCTCTTCTTTTCCAATGTCTCAATCAGCTATTGGGTTTTGTGTGATCATGTTTGCTAGAAAGCCTACAAGATAATACCAAATAAGGATGTCGATAGCAAGCATCCTTATCTGGTTCCTAATTTTAATTGAAACCATAATTCAATTAGCTTTACTGGTCTGTTTGGTAATTGGTTTTTGTTATATTTAAGAAGTTTGCTTCTATCCCTATTTTTATATAAAGTTTTTAAATTTAAAATGGCTGCTAAATTTTATCAAATGACTTTTCAGCATCTATTGATATGATCATATTGGGGTTTTTTTAATTTAATTTGCTATTGTCATAAATTATGTTGCTAGATTTCCTGATATTGAACACACTTGTTTTCCTGGAATAAACTTTTCTAGATCATGATTTATCCTTTTGAAAAATACTAGATTTTATTTAATTTAGGAATTTTCCTCTTATATTCTATAGCAAGCTTGTTCTATATCTTTATATTTTCTTTTTAGGTTTTAGATTAAAGCTATGTTGGCTTCACAAAATGAATCACAGAGATTTCCATCTTTTTCTATGACCTAGAGTAGTTTAAATGACATTAAAATTATCTGGTCCTGAAATATTAGACAACATATAGCTGTGAATCTATCTGGTTCTGCCCCCTTTTCATTATTAAATCTTTAATCACTTTTCCAGTTTCCAATATTTTTTATTAAATTTATTGGGGTGATATTGACTAATAACATTATATAAGTTTCAAGTGTTCAACTCTATAACACATTATCTGTATATTGCATAGTGTGTTCACCACCCAAAGTCTAGTCTCCTTTCATCATCATATATTTGACCCCCTTTACCCTCTTTATCCTCCCCCACACTCTTCTCCTCTGGTAACCTTCATACTGTTGCTTGTATCTATGAGTTTGTTCATTTGTTGCTCTGTTTTTTATCCCACATATGAGTGAAATCATATGGTTCTTGTCCTTTACCATCTGTCCAGTCTCCAATATTTAATTAATCTACTCAGGTTGCCACATCTTGCTGTCATTTATATAGTGCAAGAAAAACATATTTTTCAAAATGATTTTATATTTCTGCTACAGCTTTCCATGTAAGCTCTTATAATTCTTTTAAACTCACTTGAAAACTAAAATTATGTCTATAATTATGTCTTATTTCTGATTCCTAGTCTTGTATAAAGAGTTCTTATGAATTAAAACAAAATATTTTTCAACAAGGTGAATACTGCAATAAAAATGGGCAATGACCAAGCATGAGTAATTTAAAAAAAAAAACCCAAATACAAATGGTTAATAAAAGAATTAAAATGGGCCAGCCGAATGGCTCAGTTGGTTAAGAGTTGGCTTAAGAGCGTGAGCTCTGAGCAACAGGGCAGCCGGTTTGATTCCCACATGGGCTAGTGACACTGTGCCCGAGTTGAGCTGTTGCTGAGTTGCCAACAGGTGGCAGGATGGCTCAGCTGGTGTAACGACGAGACTGCCTGTTCGATGGTGGTCTACACCCACCTACAACTAAGACTGAACTCAGCACCTTGAGCTGAGCTGCCGCCCGGATGGCTCAGTGGATAGATCATGCGCTCTTAACAACAAGGCTGCTGGTTCATCTCCCGCATGGGATGGTGGCTACACCCACCTGCAACTAAGATTGAACATAGTACCTTGAGCTTAGAGGCCACAAGCTGCCGATGGGAAGCCAGATGGTGACTGGCGCCCTCCACAATGAAGACTGAAGAACAACAGCTTGGCTGGTCCCCTGCCCCAATTCCCCAACACTGTGCCCCTGCCCCAATTCCACAATAAAACCTTTAAAAAAATATTAAAAATATTTACTCTCATTGGTTATACTATAAATGTCAATCAATGCTGCCCAAACACACCCTATTATAGGAGAAACTACCTGCCCACAGACCCTGAAGCCCAGGCAGATGCATAAACAAAGAACATTGGGAATAGTTGGAGCAGTTGGGTTCCTCCTTTCACTTCTTCAAGAAACAGACTGGGTAATCGTTGGGGCTTTTGCCCTTAGACTATACCTGAAGACCCGTTCTCTAAAGCATGATGATCCATGGATCACCTATGGATGATCTAGAATGGGCTTCTAGAGAGGATATTGAGTCCTGAGAGAAAAGCAATGTCCCAGTTTAGATAACTGCTGAGCTCCAAGTAGAATAAAATGTTAAGGCAAAAGAGGGGCAGCTCCATTTAGAGGGTGAAATACAATGAAGTTTATCACCACCAGAGTAAAGACATCTTCACTTTGGCAAAGAGTAATGTGTGGATCACTGTCCTGTCTAATTCATACCTTCCTACCCTAGAGAGAAGTCTCCTTCTCAACAAATGCAGCCAACTTTCACAGAGCCAAAGGTTGGCCCCTCATTCATAAAAGGGTCCTTTTATGGAAATAGACTTACCCAACTTGGGAGGAAAACCCACACCAGCTACCTTTATTTAACAAAACCTTTATTCATAAATATAACTGGATACTCAAGTACCACCAAAATCTAGCATGAAGAAAGAGGAACAAAGATAAATAGGCAACTAACATTGGAAAAACCTGAAGTGATTAGGAAACTAAATTTTTTTTATTTTTACGTTATGCAATGCTCAAAATGAGTGGATGTGGCACCCATAAAAACATACGGCCTGTGAGGGAAAAGGAGCAACCAGAGGACAAACATGTTCTTGGACATTAAAAATACAAATGTCAAAAAAATTGCACTGGGCTGTCTGAATAATAAAATGAACATGAAGACTTAATTAGAAATAAGAATTAAATTTAATCTTCTATAATAAAGACTAGAAAATAAATAATTCAAAAATGAAAAAATAAATTTAAGACACATGGAAGATGGATCCAGAAGTCAAAGATCTGTCTATAAAAGAAGTTTCAAACTGAGACAATGACAGAAAAGAAATATTCAAATGAATAGCTGAAGAAAATCTCCCTGAACTTCATGAGTCTTCATTTTAAAATGACCAGTGTAGAGGCAAACAAAATTATTTTTAAAAAGATCTACTCCTAGACTCAAACTAATGAAATGTCAGCACTCCAGGGGTAGAAAAAATCCTGAAAGTCCCCAGAAAGGGAGTGAAAAAACAGTTTAGCAGAAGAAACATGGGCAAGAACGACACCAAACTTCTCATCAACAACACTTGATGCTTAAAGACAATGGAACAAGGGTCGGCTGAGTGGCACGTTGGTTAAGATTTGGCTTGGGAGCGCCAGCTCTGAGCAGCAGGGCTCTGGTTCAGATCCCACATGAGGGCAGTGACAACTAAGATCATAACAACAGCTCAACCTGGAGCTAGGCTGCCATGAGTCACCGGAGATGGCGTAGGCTGCAGTGGGGCTGGCCAGCAGCTGGTGTGAGCTTTCGTGAGCTGCCGTGAGCCGCCATGAGCGGCCGTCCAATGGCCGGCAAGCGACTGCCTTACCCGTGAAGAGCGCAATGATAATACCGACATGGGCCAGTGAAGCGACGTCCTCCACAACTAGACTGAAGAACAAAGCACAGCAACTTGTCTGTTCCCCTTCCCCGATTCCCCAATAAAATCTTTTAAAAAATAACTAACTAACTAACTTAATTAATTAATTAATTAATTAAACTGATTATATGTATTTACTGACATGGAAGATCCCCACACTATATAAGTTCTTTATTTTTTTAAAAAATCCAGATGCTAAATAACATGTACATTATGATCCATTTTTTAAAAATCTGTGGGGTATATGAATGTACATATGAACAAGATAGTTCTTCTAAAATGTGAGTAATTATTGCATCCAGGTGATAAGAATGCAAGTGATTTTTATTTTTTTATTTTTGCTTGGATTTTCTAAAATGTCCTATGAAGAACATAAATTATTTTGTAGGAAAATGAAAACAAAAATGCTATTTTAATACATTTTTAAAAATGCATTCCACATTTCTCCTGATTGAAACAAGGTCACAAGATACTATTTGCAATTCTTAGCACACCTGAATATTTATGTGAGTCAAAATCTGTTTGACATCACCCTCAAATCAAAGTGTTCAGGTACAAAGTTGTCCTTCAACCCACAGTGATAAGAAGAGCACAATTTCACAGCTAAAGGCAGATAAAAAGAACATCATTTGCCCAGTACCTAGTACAGGTATGGCATCAATTTCTGCGCCAAAGAAAGGAGAAGCAAAATCATTGTAGCAACAACAAAGCACAAGCTGAGTGTCAGAGGGAGGTTCGTTGTCTGGGATGCTCATTTCAAATCACTTTGGGAAGGCAAGTTACTGCTGCTAAATTTCATAACGTCTGAAATCGGTGACTTTTCAAGTCACAAAGAACAGTCCTCTAAACCTTTATAAAGAAGTTTGCACTGACTTTATCATTACAACAAGTGTAATGGTGAGAAAATAAAGGCAAAAGCGATAGATGCTAACACTCTAGCGCAAGTTCCAACCCAAAGCATTTTCTTTTTTCTTTTTCTTTTTTTAAAGATTTTATTGGGGAATTGGGGGAGGGGAACAGACAAGCTGCTGTCCGTTTTGTTCTTCAGTCTAGTTGTGGAGGACGTCGCTCCACTGGCCCATGTTGGTATTATCATTGCGCTCTTCCCGGGTGAGGCAGATCAGTCACTGGCCACTGGACGGCCGCTCACGGTGGCTCTTGGCAGCTCACACCGGCTGCTGGCCGCTCACAGCAGCTCACTTCGGTTGCCGGCTACTCACGGTAGCTTACGGGAGCCCACTTCAGCTCCACTGCAGCCTACGCCGGCGCCAGGGACTCATGGCAGCCCAGCTCCAGGTCAAGCTGTTGTTCACCATGTTAGCTGTAGAGGGCTCAGCATCACTGGCCTTAATGTGCGATCTGAACCGGGACCCTGCTGCTCAGAGCTGGCGTCCCAAGCCAACTCTTAACCAATGCACCACTCAGCCGGCCCCCCAAAGCATTTTCATTATCTTGAAGCAAGCAAGAGGGCCACAAAGCTTTTTGCTCTGATTTGGGACACATTACTTTCAAGTAAAGGCTGTCCTGTACTTCAGAATTCTTAAAGTGATAAGAGGACACTTCAACACACACACACACACACACACACACACACACACACACACACACCCCAATGGTGAGATGATGGATATGTTAAATTAACTTCATTGTAGTAATCATTTCACAATGTATATGTACATCATATCAGCATGGTATACAGTTTAAATATATACCATTTTATTTGTCACATACATCATGGAAGCAGAGAAAAATTTTAATCTTAACTCTTTCATTTTCTTTTCCTTTGTCCCTTCGCCCCAGGACCGCATCTTCTACCGTTTCCCAGCCCCAGTGAGGTAGGAGTCAGGATAGGATTAGCCAAGGTTCGTTATTATTTGTGATGGTTCCCTACATCCCTGTAACAATAGGACTGCCTAATAGTAAACAGGAGCCCCCTATTTCAGAGGCATGATTAGATTTATTTATTTATTTTTCTGTCAAACAGTTAACCAAGTTTACTACAGGTTTATTACTTTAAAAGTAACTGTTATTCTTGATCTGAACAAACAACAGAAACTTTTGTTTGCAAAGTTTTAATAAGGAACAGTTAAGAGAGTTGGGAAGAGACTGAGTGAGGTTCATTATACTAATGCTCTGGGGATCTCAAACTCCATCAAACTTGGGAGAAGAGCAGATCCCTTAAGAAAACAAAGCTGCAACCCAAATCTTTCAGCCCTGATGTCACCTCCACAAAGAGATGTGTTTATTCCAGGAGTAGTTCACCACTGTCTACTAGAGCCACATTGCCCACAGAAGAACTATCATCTCACAGGGACTGAGCCAATGTGAAGATATAATAAAAGCATTATCGCCCGAATCACCCCATTAGTCCAAGAGGAGGACGAATGAGGATTGCACTAACTAAATGATAACTGTATTCTTCCAAGGCGTCCCCCAAGATGAACCTGCTGAAAATGGGAGATTTCAAAACATTCTAGACTCATCAGATCTTGTAAGCTGAATGAAGACAAAGTCCAAGGAAACAATTCTCTCTCCTGGGGAATGCAGCTGACCATTCAGGATGCTTTGGAAAAGGAGAGGTGTTCTTAGAGAATGTCATCAAATTCATGAGAGATGAGGATCTCACAACAACGCTCTAAGATCTACATTTAGAGTCCATAGACAACATTGCAACCTCGAGAACTACTCTTCAATTCTGTGAGTAGTGTATTTGGAATGGCCTGATTGGGACTCCCCCAGAAAGCTGCTAGATACCTGACCCTGGGCCTGTGGGGTAATCTCCTCCTTGGTACTGCAGAGGGTGGCACAGCAGCAGTGCCCTCCTCAAACCCTCCTATTCCTGGCACTTTTTAAATATTCCTTTATAAGATGTGGTACATCAAGCACATACACTGGGTCTCATTTGTAACTTTAGCCCCACCATCCAGGTCAATGTTAGGCAAGTCAAAATTTATCCAGTCAGAGCCATTAAGTTACTCACTCACGTTGGGGAACTTCGCCTGTCCCACCTTGTGCTCTGTGTAATTGTCCCCTTGGAAAACCCAAAACTCTGGACAACATTGAGTCTGGGTTGAATTAATTCTCCTTTTTAGAAGGAGATCTCACCCTCCTTTGAAGCATAGTAGAACTGTCCAGAAAAACCCGCAGTTCTAGTCATGGCAGGACAAACCTCCAGGACATCCCTAGAGACTTTCCCACTGGGCACCACCTGACTGACCCTTAAAACAATGAATGATATGAGTGGATGGTGCAGCCAAGTCCAGGCTTTCAGGCTGCCAAGCCAGGCTCCCCTTCCACTCATCAAGCCTGTAGGATAAAATCCCTGGGATTCATGAAGTGGCCTACTTCCCTTTGCATCTGGAAGGCCTCCCAGCTATTGATCTCTGGTTTGAAACAGGGAAAAAAAACAAAACAAAAAAACAGAAGTTTATCAGCAGCCCTGTCTATGTGCTATATCCTTGGGCTAGTCACAATGTCTTTTCACAGTGGTCTGTGCTAAGCTCATGATTCAGTATGAACCCAGAGCTTTCTCCTCCCCTCCCACTAACATCCACATCTTCCTCTTCTAGTCTCTATTCCCAACTTCCTTTCAATGTATCCTACCCCCAACTTCACCTAAATAATACTCATTCTATTAGCTTCTGATGATGTTTCTGAGTATGACATTCATGTTGGATCCTGCTACTGTTCTGGAAAGAGCTGGGTAAGTTTCTTGGTCACCTGGGCTCACATCTGAACCAAATGGTTAAACTGCAGAGACTTCTTTTTCAAATTGCTGATGAATCTAGACAACTTTGAGATTCCCGTGAAGAATAGTCCTAGTTATACCCTCAGAAGCTGATCAACTGTTTTTTGTTCTTTAATAATTGTCAACAAATGTTACATATATATAATAATAGCTTGTGAAATGACTTTGAACAGTCTAGCTTGTGCTAAAAAGAAAGCAAAACCATAAAAAAGGAAAGCTTATGCAGTTCACTATTTCATCCTCTCTAGTAATATCCCCTAGCATCGCCTTCATCCCAAGCACCTAAACTGGGTCCCACTCCTATTCTCCAGTGACTGACAAATATTTCTTGCTACAGCTCCACCTGATGATTAAGGTAGCAGTTGATAAGCAGTTGCTTAAGAAAGGGAACTTCCAGGGATGCTGACTTTTAAAGAGAGATCTTTTTTAAGGGTTTAGGGGGTTTTGCTGCTGGGAGTAGTCTAGCAGACCTAACAAGACCCCTGTCTCTTTACTAGGTCAAACTCTATACCATCTCAAAGATGGAGAGCTTCCCTTTAGAGAATGTTTGTGGGGAGACATTTCCACCTTCTCATAAGGGAAAGCAAACTTTCTTCAGATGGACCAATTTAAGATTACTTAGCATATGACTCTGCTAGGTTACTGTCCTCTAGGACATACTCATAAGTGACATGTCCTCAACATCTTGTTTGTCAAACACACCAAATCCATCTCTCAAACATTTGAGATGTTATTCACTAACAAATGTTTATTAAAGCTGATTATGTCAAGAAACTCATTCTAAGGGCTGTATAAAATACCGAGATTAATAAAGAAGTTTTTATCCAATGAGCAACAACTGAAAAACAACTGTAAGATATATTGAAAATTAAATGAGATATAATAAAATAGTGAGGGATACAGAGGAAAGACTCATTCATTCAGAAGAGAAGGCACTATAGAAAAGATAGCATGTATTGAAGAGACTTAAAAGATAAATATAATAGGATTTGAAAGGCTGATGAAAGAATGACATATGCAAAAGCACAGGTGCATGAAACGGAAAAAGAATAAAAAAATTGCAAGAGTCTATTGTATCTAGAGCCCAGGGAAAAATGTAATGAGAGGAGAAGCTGGATATATCATTTTGGAACATCATTAAGAGTCTTGAATCCAAACTTCCACTAAAGAATTTTTATCTATGCGTATATTACTTGAATTTCTTTTTATGTGTGAGAGTTGGGATTTTCTCTCACAGATTTCCTCTTTCCTTTGTATCAATCCAAATACTAGTGAAAGGCATCAAAGATTCAGGTAATCTTGAAGCAGCAATAGTGTCTACGCATTCTAAATACGTTTCCCCAAGGATATGGAGCTGTGCAGTGAATGGCTAAATTAAGCAAAAAGGCTACCACCCTCAAATAGGAACTACTTATGGATGAAGACCTAATATTGGAGTAAAGATAAAAATAAAAGGTATGAAAAACAGGTTATGATGCTAGGGTCAAAGGAATTATTTGAGGAATCAGGAAAAGAGTTAGATTAAAAAAAGTAAACAAGGATAAGTGTTGGTTTGGGGCCTTACTTAAGTCACCCTGCAGATCACCACTTTCTCTTCTAACACACAGACACACCAGGGAATAGACATGAGACAGTGACTCCACAAAACAAGCCTGAGGGGTCAGTGGTGGGAACATAGGTCCTTCACAGAAATGAAGGACTCCTTCAGCTCAAAGCGCAACACTCACCCCTTTCCCTTCAGTTTCAGGTAACCTCAGATCTCCAGAACATCACGAATCCTGATGCTGCACACCTTTCGCTGACCATTCCAGCAGTGGTCAGAGGAGCCATGGCGAACCACACCACTGTCACTGAATTTGTCCTGCTGGGGCTCTCAGATGCCTGTGAGCTGCAGATGCTCATCTTCCTGGGCTTCCTCCTGACCTACCTCCTCACTCTGCTGGGGAATCTCCTCATTGTGGTCATCACCCTCATAGACAGGCGTCTCCACACCCCCATGTACTACTTCCTCCGCAACTTTGCTGTCCTGGAGATCTGCTTCACCTCCGTTATCTTCCCCAAGATGCTGACCAACATCCTGACCGGATACAAGACCATCTCCTTCCCAGGCTGTTTCCTACAAAGTTTCTTCTATTTCTCCCTGGGCATCACAGAGTTCTTCCTACTGGCAGTGATGTCCTTTGACAGGTATGCGGCCATATGTAACCCCCTGCGCTATGTCACCATCATGAACAAGAGGGTCTGCGTTCAGCTAGTTCTTTGTTCATGGGTGACAGGATTTCTTCTGATCATCAGTCCAACATTCATCATACTTCAGCAGCCATTTTGTGGTCCCAATATCATTAATCATTTCTTCTGTGACAACTTTCCCCTCCTGGAGCTCATATGTGCAGACACAAGTCTGATAGAGCTTCTGGGTTTTATTGTGGCCAACTTCAGCATACTGGGCACTCTGTGTGTGACAGCCACCTGCTATGGCCACATCTTCTACACAGTCCTGCACATCCCTTCAGTCAAAGAGAGACAGAAAGCCCTCTCAGTCTGCTCCTCCCACATCATTGTCGTGTCTCTCTTCTATGGCAGCTGCATCTTCATGTATGTCCGGTCTGGCAAGGGCAGCCAAGGGGAGGACAGGAACAAGGTGACGGCCTTGCTCAACACCATGGTGACTCCAATGCTTAACCCCTTTATCTACACCTTGAGAAACAAACAGGTGAGGCAGGTGCTTACGGAGAAAATGAGCAAGCTCCTTTCATGAAGATGAGCTGGGCTTGCCAAGTCTTGCCGCTGCCGCGGCTCGCGAGCCTAGCGGTTCCCTTGAAGCATGAGCCTTCTTGCCCGCCGCCACCGGCGCTGCACCGGCAGCGGACAGAGCGCGCCAGGGCTCCGGGCGCACAGCTTCAGGATGCCCTGTGCCCTCTGTCCCGGCGCCGGAGGAGCTCGGGCGGGGGCCAGCTGCAGGCAAACTGTGGGTGACCGCGCCTGCGGGGGCTTTTGCCATCCGTACACTGGGACCTGGGAAGGAAGAACCAGCAGCTCCTCACCCCACTACCTTCCCCCTCCACCACCATTTTGGAAACTCCGCAGGGACGCGTTTTGGGGGTCCCACTGACTTCCAGGAAGGATGCGTGCCCCTCTCTGACCCCAGCTCGGGTGGCCACCTGTCTTTGCGGCGGTGACCCTTCTCCCATGACCCTGTGGTGCCTCGAGCCCTCCGGGAATGGAGCGGAAGGGACGCGGAGCCAGTTGGGGAACGCGGGGTTGGCGGAGGACAGTCCCCGGAGTTGGCGCGTCTGGCGAAGGCCTTGCGGGAACTCGGTCAAACAGATTGGTACTGGGGAAGTATGACTGTTAATGAAGCCAAAGAGAAATTAAAAGAGGCACTAGAAGGAAGTTGCTTGATTAGAGATAGTTGGCATTCATACTACCTAACAATATCTGTTAAAACGTCAGCTCGACCAACTAATTTGCGAATCGAATACCACGATGGGAAATTCAGATTGGACTCTATCATGTGTCAAGTCCAAGCTTAAACAATTTGACAGTGTGTTCATCTGATCGACTACTACGTTCAGATGTGCCAGGATAAGCGGACGGGTGGAGAAGTCCCCCGGAACGGCACTGTTCACCTTTATCTGACCAAACCTCTCTACATTTCAGCACCACCTCTGCAGCCTCTCTGTAGACTCACCATTCACAAATGTACCGGTGCCATCTGGGGACTGCCTTTACCAACAAGACTAAAAGATTACTTGGAAGAATATAAATTCCAGGTATAAGTGTTTCTCTTTTTCTAAACATGCCTTGTATAGAGTATCTCCGGATGCAGCTATATAAAAGAGAACCAAAACTTGAGTGACTGCTCTGGATAACTACACAGGATTCTAAGAACAGCTGAAGTCAATCTAAT
>NW_017731735.1:1412304-1435028 GCF_001890085.2 Hipposideros armiger | reverse complement strand
AAACGACAGCAACTTGTCTGTTCCCCTTCCCCCAATTCCCCAGCACTGTTCCCATCCCCCCAATTCCCCAATAAAAATCTTAAAAAAAAAAAAATAAATAAAATAAAAAATAAAATAAAATTAGGAAATGTGATTCCTACAGCTTTGTTCTTCTTTCTCAAGATTGCTTTAGCTATTTGGGTCTTTTGTGATCCCATACAAATTGTGGAATTGTTTATTTCTATTTCTGTAAAAAAAAATCCCATCGTAATTTTGATAGGGATTGCATGGAATCTGGATTTCTTTGGATAGTATGGACATTATTTTTTTTAAGATTTTATTAGGGAATTGGGGGAGGGGAACAGCATTGGGGAATCAGAGAAGGGGAACAGACAAATTGCTGTCCTTTTGTTCTTCAGTCTGGTTGTGGAGGACATCGCTTCACTGGCCCATGTTGGCATTATCATTGCTTTCTTCCCAGGTGAGGAAGTCGCTCACCGGCCATTGGATGGCCACTCACTGTGGCTCACGCCAGCTCCCGGCTGCTCACACTGGCTGCCAACCACTCACAGTAGCTCACAGCAGCCCACTACAGCAGGGGCTACGGCCTATGCCATCGCCAGCAACTCATGGCAGCCTAGCTCCAGGTTGAGCTGTTGTTCACCATCTTAGCTGTAGAGGGTGCAGTGTCACTGGCCCTCATGTGGGATCTGAACCAGAGCCCTGCTGCTCAGAGTTGGTGTCCCAAGCCAACTCTTAATGCTTCACTCGGCTGGCCCAGCATGGACATTTTAACAATATTAGTTATTTCAATTTATTAATACACAATATCTTTCCATTTATTTGTTTCTTCTTTAGTTATTTTCATCAGTGTCTTATAAGTTTTCAGTGTACAGATCTTTTACCTCCCTGGTTAAATTTATTATTATTCCATTTATATAAAATTATAGAAAATGCAAACTAAACTGTAATGATAGAAAACAGATTACTATTGCCTTGGCATGAAGATAGAAGGGAGGTCAATTACAAAGAGGCATGAGGAAACTTTTGTGGTAATAAGAATTTTTTTTATTTTAAGCTGAGCCATCCTGCCACCTGTTGGCAGCTCAGCGGCTGCTCAGCTTGGGCTGGGAGTCGAACCGCGTTGCTCAGAGCTCAAACTCTTGAGCGAGCTCTTAACCAACTGAGCCACTCGGCCGGCCCTGAGGTAATAAGAATTTTATTATCTTCATTTTTGAGATGCTTACATATATATATCTCAAACTCATCAATTGTATATTTTAAATAAGTGCATTTTTTGTATGTCAGTTATATAACACTAAATATTTTTTAATCTCAATTTTCAGGTTAAAATGCAGCTTAGGTACAGCTGAAGGCAGAATAAATGAACTGAGAGGTAGATGTGAAGAAATTATCCAGGCGGAGTAATAGTGGCACTGGGGGCCCTGTGTCGAGTCTGGTGAGCCACGTTGCCTGCACTACCAAGGTCACAGCTCAGGCCTCCCATCCTGGCCTCAGGGACCTGCCAGGCAGGCCAGCAGCCGCAAGGAGTGGTGAAATCATAAGTGATCCAAGGTCAGGGTCTCTTCTAGGTGATCAGGGCCCCAGGATGGCTCGGAAATCCTGAAGGAGCTGGATGAGTATTATAAGAAATTGAAACAGGAGACAGATGACACCCAGAAGAGGAGAGTGTTGCACTGCATTCGAGAGCCCTGATTTGGAGCCAGGAGTTGGGTGAGGAGAAGATCCAGATTGTGAGTCAGATGGTGGGGCTGGTGGAGAACTGGACCAGGCAGGTGGACAGCCGCATGGAACACTTTGAGGCACAGCAAGAGGTCAATGACACCACTGGCCACAGCAGCAAAGCCAGCCAGGATAAGTCCAAGAACAAGACAATCACGCAGGCAGAAAAGCCCAATAACAAGAGGTCCTGGCAACAGTGCAACAATCTGGAATCAGGAGAACGTGCTAATAATCACAGCCACGATGACATCACCTCAGGAACACTTAAGGAGTAGAAAGCAAAGACCTCTAAGAAGAAGAAACGCTCCAAGGCCAAAGCAGGGAGGGAAGCATTCCCCACAGACCTTCCTATCGACCCAAACAAACCAATGTACTGTCTGTGCAACCAGGTCTCTTATGGAGAAATGATCAGCTGTGACAATAATGAGTACCCCATCAAGTGGTTCCACTTCTCCTATGTAGGAATGAATCATAAGTCAAAGGCATGTAGGTACTGTCCCAAATGTCGAGGGGAGAATGAGAAAACCATGGACAAAGCCCTAGAGAAAACCAAAAAGAAGAGGGCTTATAACAGGGAGTTGGTGGACCTTGCTGAACAGTGAGGAGAGCTAATCTAGTGTATTTATTACATCGCCACCTTTGGTGAGGTGCAAAGACTGTTAGAAAATAAGCCATTCCTTTTGCAGGAATGGCAGTGATTCTCTTTGTCTTTTGTTTTCACTGGTATATATGTATCACAAGTGGTCTATGGATCAACATTTTAGAAACTAAGAAAAGAAAAAATTATCCAGAAAGCAGTAGAGAGAGATATGTAGATATTAAATATAAAAGTGAATTTCGGAGAAATGGTGATTAGAGTGAGATATTCTAATATAAATTTGAGTTGTAAAAGGACTATAGAGAATGAGAGAGCATCCATATATTCAAAGAGATAATGCCTGGAAACTTTCTAGAATAGTGAAAAACATCAATCTTCAGATTCTGGAGGCTCAGCAAAACCCACACACCAGACACATTCTCATGAAACTTTAGAACACCAAAGACAAAGAGAACATTTAAAAGCAACAAGAGAGAAAAAAATAAATCTTCTGTAATAGAACAATTAGATTCTCTGCTAACCAAAAGCAACAATGAAAAACCAGAAGACAGTGGAATGTAATGATATAAAATAATTATTAATCTGGAAGCCCATACTCAGCAAAACTCTCTCAAGAACAACAGCAAACTGAAGACATTTCAATTCACACAAAACCTGAAAGAGTAGGTCAATAAGTGAGCCTTTCTAAAATAAATTACTTAAATGGAAAAAATAACCCCAGTTGCAAAAAACAAAACACATTGATTAGGTAAAACAATAATAATGTTTATTTTGTAGAATCAAAAACAAGTACTCTAAGGTTCATACAGTAAGAGGATAAAGATATTGATGAGGGGCTGGTCAAGTTGCTCAGTTGGTTAAGAGTTGGCTTAAGAGCGTGAGCTACAGGGCCGCTGGTTCGATTCCCACATGGGCCAGTGATGCTGAGCCCAAGCTGAGCTGTCGCTGAGCTGCCAACAGGTGGCAGGATGGCTCAGCTGGTGTAACAACAAGGTTGCCTGTTTGATTGTGGGCTACACCGGCCCGCAACTAAGACTGAACGCTGGCACCCTGAGCTGAGCTGCCACCCAGATGGCTCAGTGGATAGAGCGTGCGTTCTTAACAACAAGGCTGCTGGTTCAACTCCCGCATGGGATGGTGACTACACCCAACCACAATTAAGATTGAACACAGCACCTTGAGCTTAGAGGCCATGAGCTGCCGACGGGAAGCCAGATGGCGACTGGCGCCCTCCACAACGAAGATTGAAGAACAACAACTTGGCTGGTCCCCTTCCCCAATTCCCCAATAAAATCTTTAAAAAAAAGATATAATGAACTTAGGCTTTGTTAATTGTACATACTAAAAATTCTGGGGAAACCTCTAAAATAAAATAAATAGAGTTCATAACTTTAGTAGAAAAAGGAAAAGGAATGAGCAGGTAAAAGAAACTTTAATCACGCCAAAAGAAGACAAGAAAGGAGAGAATAAAAAACAAAACAAAATAGCAAAACAAAACAAATGCAAAGCATAAATAAAGTAAGGTTAAAATAAAGCCAAATGTATTAGTAGACAAAATAAACATAAATGAATTAAACTAAGATTTTTAGATTGAATTTTTTAACTTAAAACTTAGCTATAAGCTATGGATAGGAGGTAAAGCTAAAGTATAACAACCAAAAAAAAAAAAACTATCAGAAGATGAAAAAAGATATCCCAGGATTATGCCATTTTAGGAATCTCAAAAACTTCACATTGGAAATGTCTGTGGTCTAAGGCCTTCCTTACTAGGAGGTAAATTACAGTTATATGGTGTATATAGTGTCTATTAACAGCTTTGTTCAGACCACAAACCAGGCTATTCCAAGTTCTCTTGCTGTGAAATGAATTGATTTAGTCACTCATTCATTCACCCATTTGTAACCAATATTAACTTCATCACAAACCCATAGTGATATGTGGCTACTTGTGGTCATACCTTTTTTATGTTTTCAGTTAATTATGCAAGTCTTTTTCTCTGTTGGCAGCAATTCCAGTATTTCCTTGTTGGTTTTTCCTGTTCCCACTCTAAAGGGTCTCAGAATTCCAGTCCTTACAGGTTGGACATACTCACACAAATCCACTAAGCCTTTCAGCATTTCAGTGCACACCAGCAACTTCCAACACTGCATCTCAAAAAGATCTGAGGGTTTTCTCCGGCCACAGGAGCTGCTCTGCCCATGCTCGCAGCACCAGGAGCTGCCTCCCACCGACTCTCCTTTGGAGAGGTTGTCTTCAGAAGGAGCCTCCTGAAGGAAATGTTCTTTAGTGAGTCCACAGTCATTTGTCTTTCTAAAGGAGACTCCCATCAGTTGGTTAAGAGCTCGCTCAAGAGTTTGAGCTCTGAGCAACAGCGGTTCGAGTCCAGCCTGAGCTGAGCAGCCGCTGAGCTGCCAACAGGTAGCAGGATGGCTCAGCTAAAAACTAAAAAAAAAACAAAAAACAACAAAAACAAAAAGACAAAACAAATAAAGGAGACTCCCAAACTGATTCTGAGATGCCTGTGGGTCTCCTTGCAGGAGAAGTCATAGCACAGGAGCCTGCCTTCAGGGATTCAGGGTGACTTCTGACTTTACAGCACCTCTGTCACTTTTGAAAAGGAACATACATATTGAACCTCTATCAATTTTCCTTTGAAAATAAATCTCAATATCAACCTCTTCTCTCCATCTCAACTACTCTCACCTAGTTCGAGTCTCCAGCATCTGTCATGGATGACTGCGATGGTCTCCTCACCCACTGCCCGGAGCCCACTTTTGTCCACCCTCCAGCCCATCTTCCATAAGGCAGCCAGAGTGATCTTTATAAAATGCAAATCAGGTCAGGTCACTTCCCTATCTAAAACTCATCAGTAGTTTCCCTTTACTCTTCAAATAAAACCCAAATGCCTTACCTAACACTCAATGTCTTTTGGTGACTCCAGGATGACTTGATTTTCTAAAAGGGACTCCCCACTTGATTCCAAGGTGCCTTGTCTGGCCCAGGTCTAGCTGTCCAGCAGCAGCTCCTGCCCTTGCCCCTCATCCACCACCCTCCAACCACATTGGCCTCCTTTCTGGTTCTGGGACATGGCAGCTCTCCCCCTACTCAGGGCCTTTGCACATGCTCTTTTCTCTGCAGTTTCCCCCAGCTCTGCCTGTGATGAGCTCAGCTCATTCTTCAGGTGCAGCTTAAATGTCACTCCCCGGGGAAGCCTTTCCTGACCATTCAATTTATATCCATCTTCCTGCTTCATAATTTTCTACTTCAACACCTATTTGTTTCACTGACAGCACTTCAAATTTAAAATGAATCCCTTCTGGGCCGGCCGAGTGGCGCATTGGTTGAGAGCTGGCTTGGGACGCCAGAGGGCCCCAGTTCAGATCCCACATATGAGGGCCAGTGACACTGCCCTCTACAGCTAAGATGCTGAACAACAGCTCAACCTGGAGCTGGGCTGCCGTGAGTCACCGGTGACAGCGTAGGCTGCAGCCCCTGTGGCAGTGGGTTGCCATGGGCTACCGTGTGTAGCCAGCAGCCAGCGTGAGCGGCCAGCAGCCGCAGTGAGCAGCCGTCCAGAAGCCGGCGACTGATCTGCCTCGCCCGGGAAGAGCGCAATGATGGTGCCAACTTGGGCCAGTGAAGCAACGTCCTCCACAACTAGACTGAAGAACAAAAGGACAGCAACTTGTCTGTTCCCCCAATTCCCCAGTGCTGTTCCCATCCCCCAATTTAAAAATAAACAAATAAAATAAAATGAATCCTTTCTCCCCCACTTCGCTGTAATCTTCCTGAAGACAAGGACTTGTTTTGCATCTACCATCCAGTTCAGTAGATGTTTAATGAATGGTGGAGCATCCTGCTACACATAGACTCATTCATTCAGTTATTGTTATTTCATCATCCTCTTGCTGCCTACAGACGGGACAATAAGGTCCCCTTCATCCGTATTTATCTGCCACTAACTACTTTATCCCTTAGGGCTCTATTCTTTCAAATCCTATTACAAAGTTTTAACTGAGTAGAATTGTTCTTCACTTATTCCCAGGAGAACAGAGTTGGCTTATAATTGTACTTCTGCCTTAATCATCTGAACAACTTCAATACACACAAGCAGAAGCTCTACAGAAAGGCTGTTTTCCTGCCAGGAGAGGATCGGAGGAAGGAGCCCAAGGAGCCCAGAGCGCCCCTTCCTCCCTCTGCTGCTCACAGCTGTCTGACTTGGAGTAACCCCGGAGAGGAGAGGAAAGAGAGGACTGGCCATTCTGACGGCACACTAAGATGCTAATCTGGGCTCTCTCCCGAAATACATTCCAGAATCTTGACTCTGTGGATGGCATCCACATGGAAACTTCCCTTTAGGTGAAGTGTCCCTGCTTCCAGAGGGCCATCTGGGAACTTCACTTCAAAATGCCCTGCCATCCTTAGAAATAGACACTGACTGTACTCCGTGGTTTTTACCAACTACATGTTAACAAAACTTTCCTGCTCAGTCAGCATTTGTCCCACAGTTTTCATGTAACCAATATGGAATATAATTACCAACCTGTGGTGCTGAATACAATTCATAAACAAGATTATAAAATATTTTAGGACCGGCCGAGTGGCACGTTGGTTAGGAGTTGCCTTGGGATGCCAGCTCTGTGCAGCAGGGCCCCGATTCGGATCCCACATGAAGGGCCAGTGACACTGCGCCCTCTACAGCTAGGATGGTGAACAACAGCTCTACCTGTAGCTGGGCTGCCTTGAGCCGCCATCCTATGGCCCGCGAGCAACTACCTCACCCGGGAAGAGCACAATGATAATACCAACATGGGCCAGTGAAGCGACGTCCTCCACAAGTAGACTGAAGAACAAAAGGACAGCAACTTGTCTGTTCCCCTCCCCCAATTCCCCAATAAAATCTTTAATAAATAAGTAAATAAATAAAATATTTAAAAATATTTTCCAGTTATCTGTTTATCCCTTCTAACCCTCTCTATCCTCTCTTCTTTTAGGTTATTTACCCCTTTGATGTCCAAATCACTGGAGGAAGAGAGGGAGAGACAAGGGACCAATGCTGAGGAAGACATGGCAGGGAGGTACTTTCTAAGAGAAACTGCAAATAGTACTGGCCAGCATTAAAAGGATGATACGGTGAATGAGGTTATATAGCATTTCCTACAATGGCCCCTACAATCAATCAATCAATCAGCAATTATTTATTGAGTGCATGCCATGTGCCTAACATTCATTCACTCATTGGTTCAACAAAATTTTATGTTGCCAGGATCTGTGTGAGGTGCCAGAATGCAAAAATGAGTAAGATGTGGTCTCTACTCTCAAATAGCTCATTTCTGAGGGTGGGGTGGGGGGAGACACAATACATACAACTGAAGAATAATGAGTTAAAGTTAAATTATGTGTACTAGGAATGGGTGTTTTTAGACAGTAGAGCTCAAAATGGACTGAAGTTGTAAAAAAGCAAAAAACAAAAATCAAAACCCTTCTTAAAGGAGGAAGTGCTTGAAATGAGCTTTGAAAGAGAAGTAAATGATAGATAAGCAAAAGAAAGGAGGGAAGGCACCCCAGGCTGAGGGAACAGCTTTGGCCAAGGCCAGCAGCTGAAATAAGCTTGAAGTGCTTTAAAAGCAGTGAGGTAATGGAAAAGACAAAGTAGGCTCTTCATTAGATCTCTTTAGAAAGGAATGGTGAAATTTTGATAAGATATTGTGTGTGGATTATGAGTCTTTTACCTGTGGTAGCTTATAATTAAGCCATTGCTTTGTCATGGTGAGATAGCTACTGAGAAGAGCCAGTTATCCCATGTTAATGTATAACTTCTTTGTTTTATGCAAAACAGCCAGCTCCAGTCTTTAAAAAAACAAAAGGAGCCTGTGCCTCTATTCAAGCGGAAATGAATACCTACCTATGGTTGGATAATAAAAACTCAGGGTTTTCAAGATCACAGGGCTTTCCTGGACACACACAGTAAGGGCATCATGTAACTTTCTCTCTTGCCTTTTTCAGGGTGGCTAAAGGAAGCAAACGCTCTGCACGCGGTGAGGCCTAAGGATAAGCCAAGGCCTTGCTGTCCCCACTCAAGGAGCTGATGCAGGCAGGTGCCACCACCAATCCCAAAGGCAGAGATGGGGGATGCCTGAGAGATACACTGCTAAGGAGAGAAGAGGAAGAAGGGCTTTCAACAGGAGTCAGGCTGAAGGAAAAGACAAATCACCAGGAAATGTTTTTTTCTACAAAATAAAATTCTGAGAGAACAGATAAAGAAAAACTTAAGAATGAGTAGAAGTCCCAAAATGTATTTACTCTTTTTTTTAAGCAAAGATAAAATCTTTGACACTAATAATTGGTTAATTGGCCCAAGCCGTCAATTTTGGTCATCCTAATAAAGACAGCAAAGAGAAATCACCGACGTTTTGAGCAACGGTCAGAGGTAAAAAGGATTGAGATTCGATAATCTCTGTTTGTAAACAGAGTTTCCTAACAGCAGAGTCTGTTATGCTAACCATTAGAATGTGTAACTGAAACATATTATGAAGCTTTTCTGCAGCTTTCACAGTAAAAAGAATCCTCCCAAAATGGTCCGTATGGTGAGGAAACTAGAGTGTGTGTATGTGAAAGGCCCTGTGGAGAGTCTGTGGACAACTGAAACTCATGCATTTTGTAAAAGAGCTCTCACAGAGCTTTCTAGCCCCTTCCACCATGTGAGGCTACAACAAGAATTCTGGGACCTAGGAGAGGATCCTCACCCAACCATGTTGGCACTCTGATCCTGGACTTCCAGCCTCCAAAACAATGAAAAATTTCTGCTGTTTATAAGCAACCCAGTCTGAGGTATTTTAACAACCCAAATAAACTGAGACAGGGTCCCCAAATGATTTACAGGAAATCATTGGGGAAACTTGTCCTGCACAAAGAAATGCCCCTGTCCAATCATAGACAATACAGGGGAATAGAGGATGAGATCAAAGACAAAGATGCTTTCTCTCCATGTCTAAAAGGAACGAAGAGAAGACTGTCAATGTGGTTCAGACGATGGACCCACCAAATAGGCTGCGGTCTGCAAGTGTAGCAGAGGTGCCATCCCCACTCATCCAGCTATGTGTTCCTGAATGTTCCAGCCACTCAAGGCAACCCCAAAGGATAAGCACAAGCATGGCTTCTTCCCCCACTCCACCAAGGTTCTAGGGGTGCCCTTTATCCTACAAAAGTCTAATGGTATCCTTATAGCATGCATTTGAGACAGGGGCAGACATTGTTTCTGCTCATGGTGCCTGGATGGTTGGCTCGAAGACTCTGGCCACAGGTATTGCCATCTTCCCATCCAGGCCAGGACCCAAGGATCAGCTGAGGAGGTCTCTGAACCACTCCAGGCATGGGGTCCTGAAATCATGTTACTCACAGGAAGACTGTCCTCGATGGGCTTTTCTCAGGACCTCCATGATGGGTAAATCACTGTCAGACACCAGGATCAGGTCCCAGGTTGGCAGTCCTCCTCATGCCAATCCTAGGAGCAAGGTAGTAATGAGAAATGGAGTTCTACCCTGCTCTAATCTGCCAAGGTAGAATGAACATTTTCTTTCAAATGATTTCTGATGCAAAGAATAAAGAGAGAGAGAATGAATTCAATTTTTTTTTGCGTAAAAAATGGTTTGAAAATTTGTTGTTGCTACTGAAGTACAGTCTCTTATAGCTTCCTTCCCCATACTCAACACACACACACACACACACACACACACACACACATACACACAATCTCTCCCAAACATTTTTGCTTACTCTTATACATACATTCATCTTCAATGGTAGTAGCAGTTAAATAATTCTTGCTATTTGCCAGCTATTACTTTAAAAACTTTATATGAGTTAACAACATTGGAAGTGAGGTATAGTATTATCCCCATGTTACAAATTGGGCTCTGAAAGATTTAACTTGGGCCGGCCGAGTGGCACATTGGTTAAGAGCTGGCTTGGAATGCCAGAGGGCCCCGGTTCAGATCCCACATATGAGGGCCAGTGACACTGCCCTCTACAGCTAAGATGCTGAACAACAGCTCAACCTGGAGCTGGGCTGCCGTGAGTCACCGGTGACAGCGTAGGCTGCAGCCCCTGCTGCAGTGGGTTGCCATGGGCTACTGTGTGTAGCCAGCAGCCAGCGTGAGCGGCCAGCAGCTGCCGAGAGCGGCCGTCCAGAAGCCGACGACTGATCTGCCTCACCTGGGAAGAGTGCAATGATGGTGCCAACTTGGGCCAGTGAAGCAACGTCCTCCACAACTAGACTGAAGAACAAAAGGACAGCAACTTGTCTGTTCCCCTTCCCCAATTCCCCAGCGCTGTCCCCATCCCCCCCAATTTCCCAATAAAAATCTTTAAAAAAAAAAAAAAGATTTAACTTGCCTGAAGTTACCTAGCAAGTAAGTGAGAAAGCAGAGTTTAAAACCAGAAGAGCATGGTTCTGAAGACCAGGCTCTGCCACATTTGTGCTCACAATTCTGTGCACACAACCTTTCTTAAGAGCAGGCAGGTGAAGGGAGGTGCCAGGCACAAGCTCACTTGTTCCAAAAGAGAAGACTCGGAGTCAAAGCTGGTTTTGAACTTTTTAGCCCACTAGTTGTGAACATTTTTCTGGTTTTCTCCCATGAAATGCGATGAATGTTTGACTCTCGCCCCAGAAAAATGCTTCACAAGTTCACAGACCCCCCCGAAGTCTATTCATGAACCCCAACTTAAGGTCCTTGACCTATTCTAGTCCCTCCATTTTACATTGCCTGGTTCAATAGTAAACATTCAATACATTGTTATAGTTATCCCCAAGGTGGGGCGGGGGGTGGGGGAGAGGAAGCCTGAGAATTATTACAAAGGTGAAGTGGGGACCGGCCGAGTGGCGCATTGGTTAAGAGCTGGCTTGGAATGCCAGAGGGCCCTGGTTCGATCCCACATATGAGGGCCAGTGACACTGCCCTCTACAGCTAAGATGCTGAACAACAGCTCAGCCTGGAGCTGGGCTGCCATGAGTCGCCAGCGACGGCGTAGGCTGCAGGCCCTGTGGCAGTGGGTTGCCATGGGCTACCACCGTATGTAGCCAGCAGCCGGCGTGAGTGGCCAGCAGCCGCAGTGAGCAGCCATCCAGAAGCCGGCGACTGATGTGCCTTGCCCGGGAAGACCACAATGATGGTGCCAACTTGGGCCAGTGAAGCAATGTCCTCCACAACTAGACTAAAGAACAAAAGGACAGCAACTTGTCTGTTCCCCTTCCCCTAATTCCCCAGTGCTGTTCCCATACCCCCAATTCCCCAATAAAAAAAAAATCTTAAAAAAAAAGGTGAAGTGGTGGGCCCTCGGCCACAAAGAGAGTGAGTTACCATGTTGGAAACAAACCCAAGACATTGAGGCCAGTGCTCTCTCTAACATACCACCTTAACACAAGGCCTTATAGAATTTTATTGCAACCTTTTTAGGGTTTTATCTTCATCCCATAAGACTAAAGAATTGTCTGCCAGTTAGAGATGTGAAACAAGGTGCAGTCAGGGAGTTGAGAAACTCCCACATTCCAGCTCATCTCGCCAGTCTCTTCTTCCTTTTTCTCCACTCTCTACCTTCACATGCTCCCCTCTCCTACCTACCTACCTTCTCACCCACACACCCTTTGCATCCCCAGAAATAAATAAACACAGAAAAAGAAAGGTAGTTGTTGATCCAGATGACACCACTAGCATGAAAGCACCCTCACCAGGCCCATATCAAGAGGGACCATGATTCTCTTACACATACAGTCAAACAAGCCATCTCTTCTCCCTCTGCCTTTAAAGCAATTGTCATTTTAGGGAAGTATTGGGGCGGGGAACAGTGCAGGGATCTTTCCTTTGAAACTTCCAAGAAATATAACACACCCTCCCTAGTGTCTCATTTGCAGAGTGCATTTCCCTCTGTCAACTAACCCACTAAACTGAGAGTCTCAAGCCAGGCCATCAAATATTCAAAGATCAGAGTTCCTCTTAGCCCTTTCTTCTCCGGTCTAAATAATTCAATACCCACTATCTTGCATCCCTAGATCCTCTTGTCGAATTCTTTGATCATTTTTATGACCTATCTATGGGCTATTTCAAATGTCTGTTTTATTCAGCCTCAAACTGAACCCAATGCATGAAGAAGGCTGTGACCAAAGCTAAGTAAACAGAATACTATTTAACTTCTACTCGTCATATTCTATTATGGGAATCCATGATCACATTGGAGTTTTGAACAATGTAACACAGGGGACCTGACACTTACTTTCTTTGGGGGAGTAAATATGGCCCTCTAATGACAGTGCATCCCTAGAGAGGAGAAACTGAGAGTACTCAAGATTAAAGAGTTGGCCTAGAAGTATTCAGCCTCTGCCATTGACTCTATACCTTTCATAGCTTCCTTTGGCCTCAGTTCCTGTTTTTAAAAATGAAAACAGTGTTTATTTCAACAGCTAAAAATGGCTAAAAAATTAAAATACCATATGTTTAGAAGATTCAGAGAAATATGTGCTCTCCAAAAGCTAGTGTGATCCCTCGGGAGCACAGTCTGGGAATGTGAAAAAATAAAAAGGCCTTGAAATGTGCAGACCTACTGATCCAATAACTCCACTTTTAGGCAGCTGTCTTAAGAATATCATTGAAGATACGTGCAATGACTTATCTACAAGGATATTCATCTCAACATTGTTTATAAAAGTAAAAAACCAGAGTCAACTAAATGCTAGCAATAAATGATTGGTTAGTTAAATTTTGGTAAAATAGCCAGACAATGTGGTATTATGCAACCATCAATACTCATGCATAGAAGAACATGTAAAGACATGAAAATATGTTCACAATGTCTTAAGTAAAACCACAAGCTGAAAATATGCAATATAATCCCATTTTTTATTTGGAAATAACTATGCCTATAAAAGCTCTGGAAGCCAGCATCAAAATGTTAACAATGATGGCCTTAAGAGGATTTTTATTCTTGTCCTTTGTGTATCTATATATTCTAGTTTCCCACAATAAACACATTGCTTTTTCAACCAAATAAACTATTTTGTTTTTAAGATTTTATTGGGAAGTTGGGGAATTGGGGAAGGGGAACAGCCAAGTTATTGTCCTTCTGTCTTAGTTGTGGAGGGCACAGCTAGCTTAGCTCCAAGTCTAGTTGCCATCCGGCCACCCATTGGCAGCTCAGGGTAGCTTAGCTCAAGGTGCTGTGTTCAATCTTAGTTGCGGGTGGGTGTAGCCCACCATCCCATGCGGGAGTTAAACCGACAACCTTGTTGTTAGGAGCATGTGCTCTCACCACCTGAGCCATCCTGCCACCTGTGGTAGCTCAGCGGCAGCTCAGCTCGGGCACAGCTCACTGGTCCATGTGGGAATCGAACTGGCGACGCTGTTGCTCAGAGTTCGCGCTCCTAACCAACTGAGCCACTCAGCTGGCCCCCAAATAAACTTATTTTTAATATTAATAGTATATACTTTTTTCACAGGGTTGCTGTGAGAATAACAGGATAATGCATCTGAAAAATCCTTTTAGTGTTATAAAGCACCACACAAATATTATGTTCTACTCTACTTAAGCCTCGGGTACCCTTCCCCACCATTCACATATAGAACCTATCCTCCTGTGTGGATAGGTGTGTTCTTCTATAGGGCATCTTCACACTGGTTGACACCAGACAGTTCATTCTTCATACCCTCAAACTGTAACAAACCCGTTTCCCCACCTATTCCATCCTTGCCCTTCATACTTTAATAAGTGCTCATATGGTTAGCAAACCATGGTGCTTGTCTTTTTTATATATAATAGATTATTAGAAATCCAGTGATATTACTCCAATGAAGGGCTGCGTTTCCATTTAGCCATGTCATGTCCCAACCTCTCTAATTGTCACTCTGCTTCATCGCTCCTCGTTCCCTCACTCTCTCCACTATGTTCACCACCACCCATCCCATTTATAAATCTGCCTAAGCTTGTGACCTGCTCTTTTTTTTCATTCATTCCATCTAGTCACCCAAAAAATATTGATTGATGGCTTGATATGCAACAGTTGCTGATTAGTTCCTGGGATATAAAAATGAATAAATGCAAAGAAGGTGGGCAGGAGGACAAATTAGGTGACAGGTAGGAGGAAACCGATCAAGCCTCAGAGGTGAAAAGAGCACGGAATTGCAGAAGACCTAGCTTTATTAGAAAGTATTTATGAGAGAGAGAAGCCACTTCCAAGCAGTCAGGAAGCTGCTAGAAGCTACTTACGGCAGACCTCCACAGCTCCCAGGCAGGTGGAAGGGCACCACATCCCGTCCAGGAAGTCCACACATTCGCCTACCAACACTGCCAGAAGAGAAGGAAAAACACTTTCTGCTTCTCTTCTTTTTTGTAAATCTAGTCAAATGTCCCCCACTGGCAGAACATAAACTATAGAAAGAACCCTGAAAGCAAAGGAGTCTAGGGAATACCATTCCCAGGGTTCCAGACTTGAGGATACAAAGGAGAGTACGCAATGGACAGGAAGATGTGCTAGTTGCCCAGGGCACACTTTCCCCTGCCCCTTGTTACAATTTCTTTCTTTTCTTCAGCACACTATGGGATGCTGGCTTCTACATTTATTTCATTCAACCTCATATTACAGCTGCTTTGTTTCTCCAACTAGGTTGTAAGTTCTCTGAGAGGGAAGTCCACTTGTCTGAATCCTTTCTTTGAATCCTCTCAATGCCCAGCAGGCATATTGCTTTACACTTTGAAGGTATACAATAGATATTTGCAAACAGATATAGTGTTGAAGCTAGAATGTGGGCCTTCTGTCTCCAATTCAGAGTTCCACCCAACACCACTCAGCCTTTCTTCATTAACAGGAGGGTTTTTTTACTGGGAGTTAAGTATGAGTTTGAAATTGCTCAGTTCAATTTTGCTTGGCAGGGAAACCCCTCTGGAGTAAAAACAACTGAACAGACCACAATAAATGAAAAGTTCTCAGAACACTAGTATCTATGAAGAGCAGTTTAAATCCTGGTGAAGTAGTGGTGAAATCATAAATGGCACTAAAGAGAACTGCAGCTGGACCCCACAAGCTATTTTTCCAGAATGGACCAGATCGGTCTCATCTATTTCAAACTAATGGAGAGGCAAATGGGGGTGTTCTCTATACATTGTATTAGTAAATAATAATAAGCTCATGATGTCTATAGGACAACCTAGACAAGAAAGCTAATTATATTTGTTATGGAATTTTTTTTACTAAGGATGAATCTGCAGCTTAAAATGATAATAACAACAACAACTACTAACTGATATTTATTGGGTGCTTCCCATGTGCACACTCTGAAAATTTTATGTGTTATCTCACTTAAAATCTCACAATAGCCCCAAGTGTACTTTTACAGATGAGGGAATCGAAGCTCAGAAGAGGTAACTGACATCCCTAAAGACACATCTAGTAAGTAGTGTCATAGGATACAACCATAGGCAGTCTGAGATGATCCTAACTCTTAGCCACTGTTACACACAACCAGATAAATGGGACCTGGGCAATTATAGCCACTGCTAGAAATTCAAACAACTATGTCTTACAGACTGTCATGTAATGACCATAGCAAACAAATCTTCATACTTAATATTGCTCTAATTCATGAATTTGCTAATTGGTGTTACCTGTTTACAGAGATGAACCAAAATCTCATTTTAAAAAACTGTATTAAAATTGTAATAATCAATATATACCGATAACAAAAGATAAATACAAGTCACGTTTGACTTTTACAATTACAAGAGGTGTTCAAAGTGGTTACCATCAGCATAATTTTAATACAGTTTTTTTTCTTTCTTAAAATGTGCATACATTTTTTTGGCACCTTCTGAATGTATATATGTAACTTTATAACATTAGACAAATGTCACTTAACTTTTCTGAGTTTGATTCCAGACCATCAAATTCTTATTCTTTCTAGTTTATTAGACAAAATGTGGAGGAGAGTTGATCTATCAAAGAGGACTAGAAGTTTGTTAGCAAATGAACAGAGCAATGAAAGTGATTAAATTACATTAGAGCGGAGGAGGATCACATGGTATTCCTCTGCCCTCCAGAGGCCATTTTGACTCCAGCCCAGGGTCAGGGGCCTGGTCAGTTTGAAACTGCCTGAGAGGTCTAGCCTGATCACAGGGCATCCGGGAAGGCCAAGTTGATTCTAAACCCATTCTAATATGTGCATTCAACTCCAGGGTGGATCTGAAAACCCACTCCAACCCAACCCAGAGTTTCTATGGCAAACTCATGCTCTGGGGCAGGAGCACTGATGAGAACCACTCTCACTATAAAACTAAGACTGGAGTTGAGTTCTGGCTATGTCCAACTGGAGTGGTTTTCCTTCCCCATATTTTCTTCCCCATTTGTTCCTGATGCTTTTCATTCTCCTATCCTCATTAAACAGTGCTGAATCCTGCAAATATTAGTCACTTAAGTCATCAAATAACCCAGCACACTGCAAAATCATGATGGGCCAAACTCTCAGTGTTCATACATTCCTGAAGCGTACTGGATTCTCATTAAGGAACCAAATAAATAAAGCAGTGGCTTGAGCATCAAAATATCAGGACGCCTCTTCCCCTTCCTTCTTGCCTGCCCTTTCTTGCCTATACCTTGAAGGTGACAGTGTGGCCACCAAAGAGGCTGCCACAGGGAGGCAGCAAACCAAGGAGATGACTGGGACTGAGAAGTTGGCAGAACCAAGAAGAAGGTCAATCAAGGAGGCAGTCTTTGTGGTTGGGAGATTGGTTACATACAGAAAGAGTGAGAAATAAGTAAATACATTGAAGTTTATCAGGGCCTAAGGAGGGATTTACACATATGTGGAATGGGGAAAGGCTAGGGAAAAAAACAACAACAACCCTGAGGTATTGGATTGGAATTAGAGGTATTAGTGTGAACTCACTTGATAAATAAAGGTAGATAGATAGATAGATGATAGATGATAGATGATAGATAGATAGATAGATAGATAGATAGATAGATAGATAGATAGATGATAGATAGATAGATGATAGATACATATCAATATATGCATGTGACACATAGTTACAATAAGCTCACACTCAAGGAGAGAGGATTACACTAGATCGTAGATAACAGGAGGCAAGGATTGTTGGGGGCGATCTTAGAAACAACCTACCACACAACTCAAATGTCCAACAATGTTAGAAAGGGTAAATAATTTATGGTCTGTTTAAACACAGTGCCATCCTAGGGCCGGCCAAGTGGCTCAGTTGGTTAAGAGCTCACTCAAGAGTGTAAACTCTGAGCAACAAGGTCACTGGTTCAATTCACGGCGCGGGCTGAGCTGCCAACAGGTAGCAGGATGGCTCAGCTAAAATAAATAAATAAATAAATAAATAAATAAACAAACAAACAAACAGTGCCATCCTAAAGAACAAGAAAACAAATGAACTACAGCTTCTTGCAACAAGAAATGACTCTCACAAACATAACGTTGGAAAAAATACACACACAGAAAAAAATCATATGGTATGATTCTATGTATATTACATTCAAAAACAGGCAAAACTAAGCTGTGATAATAGAAATCAGATAAAAGTTACCTTTGCAGAGGAAGGATGGGTAATGATGACTGGAAAGGATACTTCCAGAATGTTGGTAACGTTTTAGCTCCTGACCTGGATCATGATCCCATGGGGGGTTCATTTCATAAAAATGTATCAAGCTGTACACTCTTTGTGTGTCATTCTTCTATATGTATATGAGTATTAAACGACAATAAAAGAGTTTACTTAAAAAATGTATCCCAAAAATTCAGGATTGGGTTTATTTGGTAACTTTTTATTTTGACATTTCAAATTTACAGAAAAGATGCAAGAATTGTACAAAGCACTCCTGTATACTTTTTCCCCGATTCACCAAATGTTTACATTTTGTCCCATTTGCTTTATCATTCTCTCTGTATATGTATATCGTTTATTCTGAACCATTTGAAATTAAGTTGCAATCATCATCCTTATTTACCCCTAAATGCTTCAATGTATATTTCCTATGAACAAGAACATTCTCTTACATAATTGCAATACAATTGTGGAAATTTAACATCAATACAATACCATTGTCTAATCCACAGTCTATAATAAAATTTCATCAGTTGTTCCAACAATATCCTTCCTTTCTTTCTTTCTTTTTTTTTTTTAATTTCTAGTCTCCAATTCCATGATTACATGTTACAATTCCAGTTGTCATGTCTGTTTAGTCTCCTTTAAATCTGGAACAGTTCATCAGTTTTTCATGACCTTGACTTTTTTGAAGACTATATACCAGTTATTTGTAAACAATCTTGTTACAATTTGGATTTGTCTAATGTCTCCTCATGATAAGATTCAACTTTTGCATTTTTGGCAGGAACATCACAAAAATGATGTTGTGTCTTTTTCAGTGCATCACATCAGAGGTACATGCTGCTACTTGGTCCTGTTACTGGTAATATTAGCTTTGATAATTTGATTAAGGCAATATCTATCAGATTGCACCACTGTAAAGTTACAATTTTTTTTTGTAATCACTAGATAATCTTGGGGGAAAAGGAAATCATCTGAGACTATGTAAGTATCATGTTCTTAACAAACTCCCTCCAAAATTTTAGCTCCATTGATGATTCTTGCCTGAAGCATTTGTAAACATGGTGATTGCCAAATGGTGATTTTCTAACTCCATCATTCCTTCCTTATTTATCACATTTATTAGTTGGCATTCTGCTGAAAGGAGGCTTTCCCTTCTCTGCCTTTTATATACTTATTCATTCATTTCTGTTCATCAGTATAGATTTATGTATTTCCATTTTAGTTAGTGGTTAATTATGTTACTATAATTATTAATTTTGAGGCACAAATTGTCCCTAATTTGGCTAGTGGAAGATCCAAGATGAATTCTTGCCTGACTTACTTATTACTAGCCAAGTGACCTTGGACTCTGAAATTCTCTCATACCAAAGTAAAAATAAATTGTGCATTTGAACTTCACAATGTACCCAAGCACAACAAATGCATAGGGGAAAGGTAGTCCAACATAAGAGAAGAAAAAAGAAAAANTCCATATGTTCATTGCAGCATTGTTTACAATGGCCAAGCTGTGGAGGCAGCCTGAGTGTCCAATGGAAGAATGGATAAAGACGAGGTGGTACATATACACAATGGACTATTGCTTGGCTATGGAAGGGAATGGGTTCTTGCCATCTGCGGTGGCATGGATAAACCTGGAGGGTATTGTGCTGAGTGGAGTATGTCAGAAAGAATAAGACAGGTGCAATGTGATTTTGCTTATATGTGGAATCTAAACAACAAAATTAACAAACAAACAAATCAGAAACAAACTCATAGATACAGAGAACATTTTGATGGTTGCCAGATGGAAAGGGGGTTGGGAGTGTGGGTGAAAAAAGGGGAAGGGATTAAGAAGTACAAATTGGTTGTTAAAAAATAGTCATGGGGATGTAGGTATAGCATAAGGAATATAGTCAATAGTATTATAATAACTATGTATGTGTCAGATGGTTACTAGATTTGTTGGGGTGATAGATGGGATGGGGTTGGGGGACAGGGTGAAAAAGTGAAGGGATTAAGAAGTACAAATTGGTATTACAAAATAGTCATGGGGATGTAAAGTAAAGCATAGGGAATATAGTCAATAATGTGACAATAACTATGTATAGTGCCAGATGGATACTATACTAGTCAGGAGGATCACTTCTTAAATTATATAAATGTCTAACTACTATGTTGTCCCCCTGAAATTAATACAAAATAATATTGAATGTCAACTGTAATTGGAAAATTAAAAAGGGGGAAAGGTGAAGGGCAATAAGTGGTCCAAATTTCCAGGTATAAAACAAATAAGTCATGGAGATGTAACATACAGCATAGGGAATATAGTCAATAATATTGTGATAGCATAGTATGGTGTCATATAGTTGCTGGACTTTTCATGGTGTTGACTTCTTTAGGTATATAAATGTTGAACAACTGTGGTGTACCCCTGAAACTCATATAGTAATGTATGTTAGCTGTATTTTTAATAAAAATATTAATATAAATTTTTTTAAAAAAAGAAAAAGCCAAACCTGCTGATACCTTGATCTCAGACTTCTACCCTCCAAAACTATGAGGAAATTAATTTCTGTTTTTAAGCTACATAGTCTATAGTATATTGTTATGGCAGCCCTAGAAAACTAATACAAATAGTATCTATTGTAGGAATATAAACAAAATATACGATCATAGCAAGAACTGTTCAAATTATAGAAAAATATACATGGAAATAAAAATCACCCATAATTCCATCGCCAAGTGATTATTATCGTAAAATGTTTGGTGTATTTACTTCCAGGATTTTTTCTTAAGATATCCATATTTGTTTTCATTTTCAAAAAATTAACATCACAATGTACTTACAGTGTTGTATCCTGCTTCTTTAACAGAATTATGAACTTCTTTATTAAATAATGAACATTTTGCNAATTTCTAGTCTCCAATTCCATGATTACATGTTACAATTCCAGTTGTCATGTCTGTTTAGTCTCCTTTAAATCTGGAACAGTTCATCAGTTTTTCATGACCTTGACTTTTTTGAAGACTATATACCAGTTATTTGTAAACAATCTTGTTACAATTTGGATTTGTCTAATGTCTCCTCATGATAAGATTCAACTTTTGCATTTTTGGCAGGAACATCACAAAAATGATGTTGTGTCTTTTTCAGTGCATCACATCAGAGGTACATGATGCTACTTGGTCCTGTTACTGGTAATATTAGCTTTGATAATTTGATTAAGGCAATATTTATCAGATTGCACCACTGTAAAGTTACAATTTTTTTTTTGTAATCACTAGATAATCTTGGGGGAAAGGGAAATCATCTGAGACTATGTAAGTATCATGTTCTTAACAAACTCCCTCCAAAATTTTAGCTCCATTGATGATTCTTGCCTGAAGCATTTGTAAACATGGTGATTGCCAAATGGTGATTTTCTAACTCCATCATTCCTTCCTTATTTATCACATTTATTAGTTGGCATTCTGCTGAAAGGAGGCTTTCCCTTCTCTGCCTTTTATATACTTATTCATTCATTTCTGTTCATCAGTATAGATTTATGTATTTCCATTTTAGTTAGTGGTTAATTATGTTACTATAATTATTAATTTTGAGGCACAAATTGTCCCTAATTTGGCTAGTGGAAGATCCAAGATGAATTCTTGCCTGACTTACTTATTACTAGCCAAGTGACCTTGGACTCTGAAATTCTCTCATACCAAAGTAAAAATAAATTGTGCATTTGAACTTCACAATGTACCCAAGCACAACAAATGCATAGGGGAAAGGTAGTCCAACATAAGAGAAGAAAAAAGAAAAACCAGAGAAAGGCTATGAACCTTAAGTAGAGAAATCTCCCTAGTTTATATCTTTAAGTTTCAGCAATAAATGGGTAACTCAAAAGTAAATGACAGCAGCAGGGATGAATTTTAAGGCCCTACTAAAATCTGCCATGTTTGAAATCAGGAATAAATAATATTTAAAGTTCACAGTGAAATAACTTCAGGCTTCTGTTTTCTTTGTGATAGAGGCTCCTTTTTCAATCAACTCACAACACTTCTCTTTCCATTCAACCTAAGGCTCTGTAATAAGTGTCAACTAACAACAATAAAAACTAGAAGTTCACCTATAACTTAGCACAATATAAAAAGAAATTGTTCATAAAACCAGATTATTTTTTCTTATTCTTATCCAGTCTCAGTAGAATGATGACATTTTTCAAGTACACACTTCTTATTTATGAAGAGACAATTCTTCTCATACAACAATGAATTCTGTTTTCTGCATCTTGAATAACAAACATAAAATCTCCAAGAAGCACTTTACTTTCCAAAATCTAAATCATGTTAAATAACTCCTACATTTAAGAAGAAAGAAAAGCCTGTCAAACAAAGTAGAGCTTTTTTCTCATACAGGGCACTATGAGGTACATTTAGGATTGACAATAAACACCTCCAGAACTCTAAAAAGCTGACAAATAAAATCAACACAAACCATTAGAAATTAAAAAGTAAAAAGTCAGAAAAGAGAGCTTGACCACAACCCAAACAACAGAATTAATATATCTAAGAGATTAGAAACCTGAAAGGTTAAAACTTAGAGACATAAAGGGAATTGGACAGGCAAGATTTGTCAGGGTTTAACTAGCTAGGATTTAACTATGCAGGAAGAAACTACATAGGGACCATTCATCTCTTATAAGATTGGTTACTTTAACCAGCCTCACACACAATCAAATATCTAGACCAGGTGTCAGCAAATTGTGGCTCTTGAGCCACATTCGGCTCTTTGGGTACATTCCTTATCAAAAGTTTGCCGATCCCT
>NW_017731735.1:1401767-1407339 GCF_001890085.2 Hipposideros armiger | reverse complement strand
TCACTGGCCTGCATGTGGGATCCGAACCAGGGCCCTGCTACTTAGAGCTGGCGTCCCAGGCCAGCTCTTAACCAACATGCCACTTGGCCAGCCCGCTCATTTGTTTACATATTGTTTTTCGCTGTTTTTACACAACAATGACAGAGTTCAGTAGTTACTACAGAGACCATATGGCCCATAAAGCCTAAAATGTTTACTCTCCAGCCCTTTACAGGTAAAGTTTGCAGATCCCTGGGATGAAATAGAGTCTGTTCCTTTCTGTTACTAATCTTCCTACAGTACTCTCCTTGTGTCATTTTCCCATCTTCAAATTGTTCTATATGTCTATATAATAAAATCCAAAGTCCATAGCTTGACATGATTCAACATTTTCCCAAAACTGGTGCCATATTAAATTAATGTTTAAGTCAATGATTTGGTGAAATAGTGAATATAACTTAGAACAATGCTCAGCACATAGTATACAATCAATAATTTAGGTATCATTATTGTTATTTAACCTATTCTCCCACTGTTATCCATGATATATCTTTCTATTCTATTCACACTTGCCTCATTTTTTGTCTCTGATATTACCAATAATATGCCAATTTTTAAATAGTGCTATAAGCTGAACTGTGTCCCCCCAACATTCATATGTTGAAATTCTAACACCTAGTGCCTCAGAATATAATAGTATTTGGAGATAAGTTCTCTAAAATGATGATTAAGTTAAAATGAGGTCTTTAGGGTGGGCCTTAATCCAATGAGACCAGCGTCCTTATAAGAAGAGGAAATTTGGACACACAGGGAGATACCAGAAACATGTGCAGACAGAGGGACGATCTTGTAAAGCCAAAGCAAGAAAGCAGTCATCTGTGAGCCAAGGAGGAAGGCCTCAAAAAAAGCCAAACCTGAGGAGACCCAACATGGTGGAGTAGATAAACACGGAGCCTGCTTCCTTCCATTAACACATTAAAATTACAACTAAATTATAGAACAATGAATCTGGAGAACCATCTGAAGTCTGGCTGAACAGAAGCTTTATAACTAAGGATATAAAGAAGAAGCCACGTCAAGACTAGTAGGGAGGCAGAGATGCAAAATAGTCTGGTCCCAAACCTCCGTATGGTGGATGAAAATTGGGAGGGATACCTCAGCTGTGGAGGTTCCCCCGGAGGAGCAAAGGACCCCAGCCCCACTCAAGGCTCCCCAACCCAGAGAACTGGTATGGGGAAGAGAAGCCCCCACAACATTGGCTATGAAAAATAGTAGGGATTCTAACCATCCAGGTGGGGTGGAAGGCTGTGGGAAACCCAGACGTCTTATTAAATGGCCCACACACAGACGCACTCACACTCACCTTGGGCCCAAGCAGAGGGATGGTGACTCGGGGGCATTGGAGGCATACAGGGAGCAGACTGAGGTGTGTGGCTTCAAGGCTAGGGCTGGAGGACAGTCCCATTTTCCCTGTGAGGGATCCTCCTTCTGTGCAACCGACAAGAGGCCACCATCTTTAATGTGTTGAGCCCTCCCCCTACGCTTAGTGCCAAATCTAAATCTGATTGGTCTAGTGAGCTCTGGGACTCTGCCCTGCTGACTTAGGTGGGACCCTCCCCCATCCAACTCCTTCAACGCCAGAAGCACTTTCTCCGAGAGCAGACAGCCCGGCCTGAATTGCACTCTTTCTTGGAAAACTATCCAAGTCCACGGGCCCCAGGTGGGCAACAACTGGCCTTAGTATGCACTGAGACTTTTGCTGAGTAGCTCCAGGCTCAGCACTGGCACCAAACCAGAGTCTACATTAACCTGGTGACCACAACATTTCCCACTGTGGTGACTCCTGGAGACTGCCTCACCCAACTTGCATACCACACAAAGCTTTATCAGTGGCTAAAATTTAAGGGAGCCAACAGGTGGCAGCAGGACTCAGGATATTCTGGCTTTCTGCAGAGCTATCCCAGGCCCAGTACTGCTGGCAGCTGTCCTCGGTTCACAGCATAGCCTCTCCTACATGCCTTCAGGTTTAGCACAGGCAGCAAAAAAAAATAGATTGCTTTGTAGCTCTTACCAGGTAGCCCCCAACTGGTCACAGGCAGTGAGTGACCTGAGCCTGCACCAGAGCCCCTCCCAAGAGACTCAGAAACAACATACCTGGAGGTTGGCTCAGACCACAGCAGAGCACCACCCAATTAGCCCCACAAGCTACACACACAAAGGGTGGTCTCAACAGGCACAAGAGCCTGCTGGGGCAAATCCCACCTAGTGGGGTAAGCCCTCTGCATAGCAGCCAATAAGTTGTGGGTGTGACCAAACCCCACAGCCAGTCAGCCGGAGGGTGACATGCCAACAGCAATCAAGGCTCAACTATAACAAGAAGGTATATGAACCCACACAAGGGACACCCCTGGAGCACCTGGAGCAGGTGACCAGGGAGACTGTGCCAGGGCCCCATAAGGCACCTACTACAAAACGCCACCTGGCCAAGACTAGGAGACATAGCAGATCTACCTCATATATAGAAAGAAACACAGGGAGCCAGCCAAAATGAGGAAACAAAGAAATACAACCCAAATAAAAGAACAGGAGAAAACTCCAGAAAAAGAACTAAACCAAATGAAAGCAAGCAACCTACCAGATACAGAATTCAAAGCAATGGTTGAAGGATGCTCAAAGAACTTAGTGAGAACTTCAACAAAGAGATAGCAAGCCAAAAAAAGAAAAAAAGAAAAAGGAAAGACAGAAACCATAAAAAAGAACCAGTCAGAAGTGAAGAATAAAATAACTGAAATGAAGAGTGCACTAGAAGAAATCACCAGCAGAATAGATGAAGCAGAGGATCAAACCAGTGATTTGGAAGACAAGGTAAGAGAAAATACCCACTCAGAACAGCAAAATGAAAAAAGAACTCAGAAAAATGAGGATAGTTTAAGAGACCTCTGGGACAACATCAAGCGTAACAACATTCACATCATAGAGGTACCAGAAGGAGATAAGAGAATGCAAGCAGTTGAGAACTTATTTGAAGAAATAATAACTGAAAACTTTTCTAGCCTGGCAAAGGAAATAGACATAAAAGCCCAGGAAGCTCAGAGAGTCCCAAACAAGATGAACCCAAACATGCCCACACCAAGACACATTATAATTAAAATGGCAAAGATTAAAGACAAGGAGAGACTCCTAAAAGCAGCAAGAGAAAGGCAACTAGTAACTTATAAGGGAGATCCCATAAGGTTGTCAGCTGATTTCTTAACAGAAACTTTGCCCGCCAGAATGGNCACGTGAAACAAAGTAGGCACTCAGTGAATGTTTTAACAAATTGATGAGATACACAAAAAGTTATTGCTGAGTAACAGGGAGATCCCCAGCTCACTAAGTAATAAAATTCTCTCATAATTTTTATAACCTTCTGCAACACCACTATAGTGTTAGTAATAGACTAGCAGAACCAAAAGATACAAGGAAGGTTAAATCACTGGCTTCACTTTAACCTGGGGACTTTCCCCAAAGGTCTTGGAGGAAAAGTAGAAAGTCCAGGCTACCTAGGCTTTTATTCGTAAGCACAGCCCAATATTGGGATAGAACTGGAAACACAGGCTGGACAAGAAGCTAAGTGTACCAAATAAATATGACATTTATCAATGCTTTGTCATGAAGCTATCATCACATCTTTAAGTTTCTGATTTTTTTTAAAATGTTTGCTGTTTTTCCTTCATGAGTATATGTGAGACCATTGTCGACCATTGTCAACCATCTGTTCTGAGCTCATCACCCAGAGAATCCATGTAGTCTCACAGCTTCCAACAGTGCTGATAATAACAAAATATTTTCAGCTCCCATCTCTCCCACAAACTCCAGTGCCATATTTCCACCTATGTACAAGATATCTCTAGTTGGATAGCCAACTGTCATTGCAAATTCAATATATCCAAAGCCAAACCTGACACCTTCCCAAAAATCCAGCCCCACTACTCTTACAGTCAGGGTCCAGTCAAGAGACAGAAACCACACCAGTTATTTGGACACAGAGTTGAATGCAATGAATTGTTAAGTAGATCTGAAGTTGCTAACTATGTAACCACAAGGGTAAAAAGAGAACTCTAAAGTATCACAGAAGTAGCAACTGCAGAAAGCAGCTAACACCCTTACCACTGAGGGAACGAAAGAAAGAGGTTGGGATTATTTGAACTTTGAAGCTTAGAGAAGGGCCCGTTACAAATGAAATTCAGATATCTGAGGAGGGAGCACAAGCCAACTGATGCTGGTGTCTCTGAGGAAAAGTGATAAGATTGGTTCTGTAAATGTTGAAAAAAACCTGAAAACTTGGTTCAGCGACTGCTAGGAGAATTGCTGGGGTGAAGAAGTGCTGCTGGGATGCTGCTCCCAGAAAATACAATTAAGAAGTCCACATGGGACCAGCAAGAAGGAGTAAGTCATTTTTTCCTCCTCTAGCCTTCCAGCCTCCCTCTAGAACCCTTTAATGGCAGAGGTGAACAGGAAGCCAGCTGGTGAAGCAGAAGTACAGTTTGTAGGTTACTGGCCCCAGCATCACAAAGGGTTTGAAGCTGAGAGACAATTACTTAATAAATGACACAGATTCTGAGCTATATGAGTCAGGGTCTAGCCAGGAAACAGAAACCACACAAAGTATGTCAGAGAAATTTACCACAAGGAATTGGTACATGGGTAATAGAAGGACTAGAAAGTCAAACGGAACAATGAAGCAATCCAGAATTTGGCAACAGCAGACAGATGCTATCATGCCATAGGCTGGAGGGACAATGTGAAGTGGTGGTGTTATTAGAGCCCAAGAATCTAAAGGCATCCAGAGGACACTAGAATTATGGCAAGGTCTGCATAGAGGGAGCTAGGATCATAGAGAGAAAGGCAATCTGGTCAAGGAGAAAGAGACGCAGCTGCTAGCAATAATGCAAGAAGCAGAGAAAGGAGAGGGGAAATACCCTAGATTCTGACTCCCCTCTTTCTACACTCTTCAGCTAGTGACTTCCATTGCCAGACCAATCCAGGAGCCAGAAGGCAAGGAAATATAGTAGTAGTTCCATGTGATACAAGACAGTGAGAGTAAGGGCAGAGCAAGATCTGAGAACAACCAGGTAAATGACCAGTGCCCTAATTTATCCAGTATGTCAGTGGCACCACCGTTTTCCTGATTTCCCTGCTCAAAATCCCCAATATCTTTAGTTTTCTCAACTTCAAGTTTCACATCCAATCAGTGTTTGACCCAACCTGATCTAAAGTGTTTTTCTCCTAAAATGTCTCCAATATCTGTCTCTTTCCATCACAATGACCCAGCTTAGTTCAGGCCTTCCTCACTGCAGATATGGATTTCAGTAATGGTCTCCTCCTAACTGGTCTTGGACCTCCAATTTCTTTCTGCTACTGTCTATGTCTATTCCAGAGATCAGCAAACCATGGCCAAAGGGCCATACCTTGCCTGCCACCTATTTTTGTACATAAAGCTTTATTGGAACATCACCATGCTCATTTGTTTTTGTTTTGTTTTGTTTTTAAATATTTTATTGAGGAATTGGGGGAGGGGAACAGCGTTGGGGAATTGGGGAAGGGGAACAGA
>NW_017731735.1:1397896-1398798 GCF_001890085.2 Hipposideros armiger | reverse complement strand
CAACTTGTCTGTTCCCCTTCCCTGATTCCCCAATGCTCCCCCAATTCCCCAATAAAATCTTTAAAAAAATAAAATTTATTGAGACTTTTTTTGTGGCTTAACATGTGGTCTATTCTGTAAAATGTTCCATATGCACTTGAAAAAAATGTATATTCTGCTGCTTTGGGATGAATTGTTCTAAAAATAATCAATTAAATTCATCTGGTCTAATGTGTCATTTAAAGCAATTATTTCCGTTGATTTTCTGTCTGGAAAATTGATGTCAGTGAGGTGTTAAAATCCCCTACTATTACTGTATTACTGTTGTTCTCTCTCTTTATGTCCACCAATATTTGCTTTATATATTTAAGTGCTCCTACTTTGGGCGCATAAATGTTTACAAGGGTTACACCCTCTTTTTGGATTGATCCTTTTATCGTTATGAAATATCCTTCTATGTCTCTGGTAACAACCTTTGTTTTAAAGCCTATTTTGCCTGATATAAGTATTGCTACTCCAGCTTTTGTTTGCTTCCATTTTTGTGAAATATCTTTTTCCATATCTTTACTTTCAGTCTGTGTGTGTCTTTCAACCTGAAGTGGGTCTCTTGTAGGCAGCATATGTATGAGTCTTGTTATCTATTCAGTCACCCTATGCCTTTTGATTAGAGCATTTAATTCATTTACATTTAAAGTAATTATTGATAAGTATGTAGTAATGCCATTTTATTATTCATATTTTTTATCTTTTCTTTTTTTTTTTCTTTTTCTTTTTCTTCTTCTTGAAGAAGTCCCTTTAACATTTCTTGTAATACTGATTTGGTGGTGATGAGCTTCTTTAGCTTTTTCTTGTCCAGGAAGCTCTTTATCTCTCTTTTGAGTCTTAATAATAGCCTTGCTAGGTAATCTTGGTTGTAAGTCCTT
>NW_017731735.1:1392315-1393313 GCF_001890085.2 Hipposideros armiger | reverse complement strand
CATTCTGCCTGTAATGCCATACTATTTTCTTTATTTCTCTCTCTACATAAGTATTAACTAAAGCCAAGTTTAAAAATGGTTCCCTCCATAAAGTCATCCCTGGTGTTCTCTTAGTTAGAAAAAAATTTAAACCTCCTACCAAAGCACTGTATTTGTATCTCTCATAAGGCATGAAAGAATCACTATTCATGCTGGGTGAAAAAGTAATTATCCAGAGAACTAAAATTTTTTTATGTTTTTTTTTATTTTTCAATTACAGTTGACATACAGTATTATATTAGTTTCAGGTGCTAAACTTTTTTAGCTTTTCACTTGAAATAACTGAGATAAATATACTATTTTGACAGAGTAATTAATTCTATAAAATTTTTTTCACTGATAAGTCAAATTTATTGATGTATAACACATAAAATGTGCCCACTTAAGTGAATTTTGATAATGCATTCACTTATATAACCACCACCACAATCGAGATATATAATATTTCTATCATTACAAAATGTTCCCTCCTGCCTCTCTGCAATCAGTTCTACCCTCACCCACCTACTTGCAACACCAGGCAATCACTGATCTGCTTTCTGTCACTATAGATTAGTTTTACGGTTCTAGAACTTCATGTAAATGGAATCGGATCATGTATTCTTTCTGTCTGGCTTCTTTCAGTCAGCACAGTGTGTTTGAGATTCACCCATGTTGTTGTGTGTATCAGTGATTCATTCCTTTTTATTGCTGAGTAGTATTCCATTATATGAATATACTAGAATTTATCTATTCACACACTGATGAATACTTGAATTGCTTCCAGATTGGTGTTTATTATGAATAAAGCTGCTGGGAACACTCATGTACAAGTCTTTTTGTGAACATATATTTTCATTTCTTTTTAATAAATGCCTAGGAGTGGAACTGCTTGGTTATATTGTGTACATTTAATTTTATAGGAATCTGCCAAGTAATTGTACTATTCTTCATTCTTACCAGCATTTATGAAAGTCTAG
>NW_017731735.1:1380074-1389805 GCF_001890085.2 Hipposideros armiger | reverse complement strand
AATCTAGATAGAAATCCTTTGTCAGATATATATAGTGATTATTTTTCTCCCAGTCTATGCTTGCCTTTTAATTTTTCTAATAGTGTCTTTCAAAGAGCAGAGAGTTTGTAATGTTAATGAAGTCCTATTTATCAATTTTTTCTTTTGTTACTAGTGTTTTTGTGTGTCCTGTCTAGGAAATCTTTGCCTACTTCCAAGGTTTTCTTTCATGCTTTCTTCTAAAAATGTTAGTTTTAGCTTTAAGTTTGGGACTATGATCCATGCCAAGTTAATTTTTATATATAGTACAAGTTAAGTGTTGGGGCTTAAATTTTTTCTATAGGGGTATCCAGTTATTCCAATACCATTTGTTGAAAAGACTTTCCTTTTCCCCTTGAACTTCCTTGGAACTTTTATTGAAATAAATTGATTGTCTATGTGTGGATTTATTTCTGGAAACTATTCTGCTCCTTTTATCTAAATGTCTATTCTTATGCCAGTACCACACTGTTTTGATCATTGTTGCTTTATAGCAAAAAAAAATTTTTAATAACTGAGCATTGTTCAACTGAGCATTGTTCTCTAATACTCATCTTTTTAAACAAAAAATCTTTATTGGGAAACAATGTGTTTTTTCAAGTAACAATGTGTTTTTTCCAGGACCCATCAGTTCCAAGTCAAGTTGTTGTCCTTCAATCTTAGTTGTGGAGGGCTCAGCTCAGCTCCAAGTCCAGTCACCATTTTCAATTTAGTTGTGGGGGGCACAGCCCACCATCATCCATGCAGGAGTCCAACTGGCAACCTTATTAAGAGCACATGCTCTAACCAACTGAGCCATCTGGCCGCCCACCGGCAGCTCAGCTGCAGCTCAGCTCAAGTCGTTGTCTTCACCAATCTAGTTACGGAGGGCGCAGCTCACTGGCCCATGTGGGAATCAAACCAGCAACCCTGTTGCTCAGAGCATGCGTTCTAACCAACTGAGCCACCCAGCCGCCCAACTTTATAACAAATCTTGAAATCAGACACTATAAGTCATCCTACTTTGTTCTTTTTTATTCTAAAAGCATTTTGTCTATTCTAGGTCTTTTATAGTTTTCATATAAATGTATTAATTACTTGTCAATTTCTATTAAAATACCAGGATTTTTATTGAGATTGCTGTAAATCATTTTGAGAAGTTTTTTGTTTTGTTTTGTTTTGTTTCAGGAAAAATCAGATAGGAGCAATCAGGGCATTGCAAGTCCTGGTTATGCAGAGCTGTTAATCACAAACCATGCAAACTCTGATCATCATATTCTAATCTGCCCTCCAAAAGGAGGAACAAGTAAGGGTTATCCTACCTGCTGACTTTTTGAGATTTTTGAGATTGACATCTGAAAAATATTGAGTATTACAGTCCATGAACATGGTATATCTCTCCATTTAATTAGGCCTTTTAGATTTTCTCTCAGTAATGTTTTATAACTTTCAGTGTACAAGTCTCACACATGTTTTGTCAAATTTACCCCTAAATTTTTCTTGGTTTTAATGCTCTTGTTTTTTTTTTAATTTTCCATTGTTCAGTGTTAGTGTATAAAAATGAGGTTGATTTTTGCATATTGACCATGTATCCTACAACCTTGCTACACTTACATAGTTCTATTTGTATATTCCTCAGAATGTTTTCCCCAGCTTTATTAAGATATAATTGACATATAAAATTAGTAAGTTTAAGATGTACTATGTAATAATTAGATATACATATATATTGCAAAAATAATTACAATAAGGTTACTTAACATAGCCATCACCTACTTCACAGTTACAAAGTGTGTGTGTGTGTGTGTGTGTGTGTGTGTGTGTGTGTAGAACTCTTTTCCAGTTTTATTGTGATATAGTTGTGTACAATGGTGAGGCAAAGGTGTAATGGCCACTGTAACAAGAATGCATCTTCAGACCAAAGAACAATGCAGACAATTCCATAGACTATAACAGAATTATTATAGGGTAATTTACTTACAGTGACATAACGTCAGAGCAGACAGATGACCCAGCAGTTCTGCACAAATTATTCTCTGCTAATAAACCCGTTACAGTACTTTTTTTTATAGTGTAACTCAGGTACTAATGATTGACAAAACAATGGGACAAAGAATGTAGTACACTCCAGGGGCCATACCTCCTGGTGGTCTTGTGGATACTATCACCAGTTTGATACTTAACTCAGTTGTCATGACATTCCAGTCATTACCAACAAAAATATTTATGGCTACATTTTATGGGACACAGATAATCATCAACTAGAAGGCTTTGATATGCTTACTAAGGACAGTGTGGTTAGTCAAAGGTCGCAGCATGAAAGAAATCCAGGCCATAGAGATGGAATTAGTTTTGTTCTCATCTACATCTATACCAATTGACATATAGCACTGTATAAGTTTAAGATGTACATCATAATGACTTGACTTACATATATTGTGAAAGTATTACAATAGGTTTAGTTAATATTCATCATCTCATATAGATACCAAAAAAAAAACCAAACTTTTTTTTGTTATGATAACTCTTAGGATTTACTCTCTTAGTAACTTTCAAATATATCATACAGCAGTGTCAACCAGAGTTATATTGTACATTATATCCTCAGTACTTACATCTATAACTGGAAGTTTGTACCTTTTGACCACCTTCGTCAAATTCCCCCACTCCTCACCCTTGCCTCTGATAACCACAAATCTATTTTTCTATGAGTTTTGTAATTTCTTTTTAGAGTCCACATATGAAATCATACAGTACTTGTCTTTCTGACATATTTCACCTAGCATAATACCTTCAAGTTCCAGTCATGTTACAAATGGCAGGATTTCCACCTTTTTTATGGCTGAACTGCATTCATGTGTGTGTGCATGTGTCACATTTTCTTTATTCATTCATCTGTGGACAGATACTTAGGTTGTTTTCATATCTTAGCTATTGTAGATAATGCTGCTATGAATACGGGGGTGCAGACATCAGTAAAGTGCTGAATAAAATTCCATAGTCCCAAAAGTGGAATTGCTGAATCATATGGTAGTTCTATTTCTAGTTAGGCACCCTCCATACTGTTTTCTATAGTGGCTGTGTAAGGCTGTACAAGGGTGTAAATACTTGCAGATATGGTTTACTTGGGGCCGCCAAAGTAGCAGCCTAACACAGGATAGGTTTGTTTCCCCCCAAGTGTCCTATAGCTGTATAACTGTCATTACCTCTGTTATTCTTTAAAGTAACCAAAAAAGCTTGTTTAACAGTATCCAACATGTTTTTTTTGGTTTGGTTTTTTTGTGTGTTTTTGTTTTTGTTTTGTTTTGTTTTGTTTTTAAGATTTTATTGGGGAATTAGGGAAGGGAAACAGCCAAGCTGTCCTTCAATCTTAGTTGTGGAGGGCACAGCTAGCTCAGCTCCAAGTCCAGTTGCCATCTGGCCACCACTCAGCTCAAGGTGCCGTCTTCAATATTAGTTGCAGGTGGGTGTAGCCCACCATCCTATGCGGGAGTCGAACCAGCAACCTTGTTGTTAGGAGCACCTGCTCTCACCAGCTGAGCCATCCTGCCACCTGTTGGCAGCTCAGCAGCAGCTCAGCTCGGGCGCAGCTCACTGGCCCATGTGTGGGAATTGAACCAGCAACCCTGTTGCTCAGAGCTGGCTCTCTTATACAACTGAGCCACTCGACCGGCCCAACAGTATCCAACATGTTTGATTAATAGGCCATACCCCCCAATTATTACTAAATCTATATTTTATTTCTTTGCCTCCTATTTTTACCATTTCTGTCAGGCATATTCATAACCATCCCAAAATTGCAGTGATTGAAATCTTTTCAAGCTAGTGTATCTTCCCCAAACTCTACTGTGTCATTTAAAAACAAAAAACAAAACACTCTGTAGTTGAGACTTCATAGGGGTTTAACTATAATCAATTTCCACCTTTCTGAGCTGTACTAAGTCTTTCTTTGGAGGAAAGGAACTTCACCTCATATATCTTTAGGAATGCTGTCAGCTTCAAGAAACAGAATACCCAAGCTACAAAGACTTAAAAGGCCAGACTGTAAAGACCTTTAATTATCTTACACAACAAAATCTACAGATGGGTGGTCCCAAGTTTGATGCAGCAGCTTAGTGACATCATCAAGTATTCAGGGGTTTTCTATATTTCTATATAACCATCGTTAGCATGTTAGCTTTTCCTCTTTAGACTTGTCCCCTCACAGTCACAAAATGCTCCTCAACAACCACACTTAAACTTTGTAAGCGGGCATTTTTCTCTATACCTGAGTTAACTCGTCTCCCGCGCTTTGGTATTAAGGAAGAGAAAAGGGAAAAACGGAGCTGCTCTCGAAGCTTTGTCTTTTTACCTGGGAGGTAATTCTTTCCGACAAGCTGCCTTCCCTCAATTTCCGTCAGACTCCAGGCTACCCTCAACTTGCACTTGATCTGCAACTACAATATTATCTAGCAATAGGAATCGAACATCACTAGGCAGGAAAAAACCACGCCAAGCACAGCGAAGACCGTCGGGAGGCTATTTTTTTAACTCAACATATCGCAGGAGCATCATGGAATAAGAGACGGAAGAAAACTCGGGTCACGGCCACTTACGTGGCTCTTCAATTTCCTGAAAACACTCTCCGGGTGAACAGGCGAACGCGGTCTTCTTACCCACTTCAAATATGGCCGCCAAGCTCCAGTCTCCCTTACCACCTGATCGTAGCGACAGCTCCGACTTCAAGCCCATTTCCAAAAGGGCCTCCTCCCGCGGTGCTGCGGGTCCGAGTGCGCAGGCGCGAACACAAGCCCTCTTCCTGGCAAAATGGCGGTGGGGTTGATGTGCGGACGCCGGGAGCTTTTGCGCCTGCTGCGGCCCCAGCGTCAGGTAAAGAGGCCCCAGGGCTGAGCATCGGGATGCTGCCCCGTCCCGGTGGCCCGAGCCAAGGACTACTCGTGCTGGGGGCAGGAGCAGACGCAGACCTGTTTACCGGGACCTGCGTCCCGTGACCTCGGGTCGCGTGAGGACGAAGAAGGCTTACCTTCTTCAACTCTGCGAGCTCAGCGGCTCGCTGTCGTTGTCTGTTCCCGGAAACAGGCTTCACCCCTGCTGAGGAAACCTCAGCCTCGCTCTCTGGGCCCCAGGGTGGGCCTGCGGTTGCTGAGCCCCGGGACTCAGCGTGCCTTCGGGCCAGCCTTCTGCGCGCGGAAAGTTGCAGGGTCCTCACCTGTGGTAGCCGGCTGCCTGCTTCTTGCGGGGCGGAGGGAGCATAATGAGCGACTTCTGCTCGGGATAAAAGGACCTCATCCTCCCTTTCCCCGCTCAGTTCCACAGCGTCTCAGGACCCTCGCAGTGGCCCCGGAAACCGCTGGCCGCTGGGCTCTTGTTTCCAGCCGGCCGGTGCTGCAGGCGACCGCACTATGTCCTCCTCGCGACCCCTAGCCCCCGTGGCCTCAGTATCTCTGCCATCTCTTTTGCAGAAGCCCAGGTAAAACGCGTTTCGTCCCTGCAACTTTAGGAGTGGTGATACTTGGTTGATTTGTTTTTATTTTGTTTTGAATAGGGGTAAGTGGAATGTGGAGGAGAGGTTTTGTCCACACTCCTCCACACAGCTCCCCAAAATGGTAGTAGCATCTCTGCTTGGGATAGATTTTCATATCGGGGCAATGATTGAGAGTACAGCAGGAGAGAGTTACGTTATGTAGGAGCCATTGTTTCCCAGAGGGGTGGCAAACCACTGATGGTGATGTGAAACGTTATTTCAGGGGTGTGTGTATTAGAAAAAATGTAATTTGCATATCATATACATGATTTCGTGGATATTGATATTTCTGAGGATGAGACCAAGTAGATATTTTGGTCTTAAAAACTAAGTTGTTTTAAAGGAAAGTTATGAGTATAATAATTTGAGCATGTGCACAGTCATTCCAGTGATACTCAAATAATTGAAGTTTGGGAAACACTGCTACAAGAAATAACTCCCCAACATAAAGGGAAGTTATGAAATCTTACTCTTAACTTATTTTTCTACTTTGGGGTCAAAATAAAATGTCATTTTTAAGCTTTGAGTTCTGTGGACACTGTAGGGTAACCTGGGAGTCAAGAGAACAACCTAATACTGGTTATCATAAGGGGACCCTCGATTTCTGTATGACCACTCTACTGAATATTACACATGGCTTCTTTTTGCACAGGTTCAGGCCCCTCCGGTCATTCCTGCAACTCCCTCACCTACAGCTATAACTGAGGTGGCTTCTGGAGAGACTACAGATATAGTCCAAGCTGCTGCAGAACAGAGCTTCGCTGAACTGGGGCTGGGGTCATACACCCCAGTGGGACTGATCCAGAACCTACTGGAATTTATGCATGTTAACCTAGGCCTGCCTTGGTGGGGGGCCATTGCTGCATGTAAGGGGAATACATCCTGGACGGAGGTGGAAAAAATGGGGAGTTAGGGATGGAACTTTAAAGCTAGCAGCTGTTGGGCCGGCTGCGTGGCTCAGTTGGTTAAGAGCTCGCTCAAGAGTGCGAGCTCTGAGCAACAGGGTTGCCGGTTCAATTCCTGGCCCAAGCTGAGCTGCCAACAGGTGGCAGGATGGCTCAGCTTAAAAAAAAAAACAGCTGTTCTGTGAGTGGGACAAGGAAATAGTTATTGAAGTTTAGGGGTCAGAAAAGCAGATGATTCTAATGAGGGGTAGAGGCTCATGATACTTAGATGCACTCTACCTATATTTCCTAAAGGGCATTATAAAACCACTAGAATATCTACGATTTAAGACATGTACATGTTTGAATGTGAGCAGGGAGTTAGAGTAAGGGGACCTTGTTAATAGTGATGAAGCCGCTCTGGTTTGGGAAAGTAGAAGTTCAGGTCAGGCACTTAAACCCCCAAATCAGGACGATACAGTGCTCCTCTTATAGGCAAAAACTGTGCTTCACATTCCGTGTCTTCCTACACCTTGCTCCAGCCATCATCCTTTATCTCCCTGTGTCTTCAACTTCTCCCTGTATATTGTCCTCCTCTGAACATATAAACATGCTTAAGCATACCATGTACAATTTTGGAGGAAAATCTTTTCCCTTCATCCTTAGTTCACTTTTAACTACTATCCTATCTTTCTCCTTCCTTTCATAACTTATCTAAAAGAGTATTCTGTATCCATTGGACTTCTTTCTTTCCAGTCTTTGACCCTCAGCAATCTGACTTTTACCACTTCATTCTAAATGCCAGTTACATCATTGCTAAATCCACTTTTCATTTCATTCTTGACCTTTCTGTGTTATGAAATATATCCTTTGGCTTTTGTGACAGTCTTTTCTGATTTTCTTCCTGTCTTTCTGACCACACCTTCCCATCTCCCTTGCCCAATACACTACCTGCCCCTTCAGTGTTGGTAGCCTGGGTTCAATCCTTCGTTCCCCTCTTTCCACTACACATTATCCATCATAATGTTGAGAAAGCCTAAACCTATATCTCTCCCCCCACCTCCCATCTCTTTTTAGCCCAGACCCACTTGCTTATCTGTAGGTACCATAAACTAAATAAATATTTGTTGGAACAATCAGTAAATATGAAATGTAAAAACTAGGAAGGAGCTAAAGCAGTAGGCCACCAGATTACCTCCTGCTCCAGGGATTTCTAGGACAGCAGCTTTCACCCTTCATTCCTAGGAACCCCAGAGTTTGTAAAGGCACCTCTGAGCAAAGCAAAGGCTAGAGCTTAAAGAATCCTGTAGCCAGATTCCCGCCTCACCTACGGCAGCTTCATTTTATCTGTTACGTATATTGGGACCACACTTAGAGTTGGAGGGTGGGATGTTCCATTGATAATAGAAAAGTTTGGGAACCATTTTTCTTTTGGGTCTTCAGGAAAGTTATGACGTATTTTTCTCTGTTTTTCAATGCAAAAATGCGTCATGACTCTCCCGACGACCCAATAAAAAAGTGGCTTCTGTCACCTTTTGTTCAAGGAAGCAAGCAGGATCCCTGGTCATTTGCTTAGAGAAGTTAATGCTAGATTTTTGTGATGTTAAAGCAAAGACTGAGCCTTGAAGGAACTAAGTCATACCCCTGCCCTTTGTTTTGTGCCCCAGGGGCATGAGTCACAGTGTGGAAAAGACTAGAATATGAGAGACCCTTTCAGTGAGGACCTAAAGATCTTCAACCTTCTAGCTACAGAACTGTTTAATTTTACTCCAATCCTAATGTGTGTTTTCCAGGTACAGTTCTTGCCCGCTGCCTGGTGTTTCCTCTCATTGTAAAGGGCCAGCGAGAGGCAGCCAAGATCCACAACCACATGCCAGAGATCCAGAAGTTTTCCACTCGAATCAGAGAAGCCAAGTTGGCAGGAGATCAAGTTGAGTGTGAGTCAATTGCAGAATAAACGTGGGAGAGGACCACATTTGTACTTTTCCTAACATTCTGCTAAGGGAAAGGAACAACCTAAGTCAGGAGTTGCTACAGTTGGACAAGTCCTAAAGATTACTTGCTTCTTGGGCCTAATGTTTTCAATGACTGGCCAAGGTCAGTTAGAAATGTCACGGGCCAGGTGATAAAGATGGTCACTTCCACTGTCATAACTATCTGCCCAACCATTAACTTCGCCTCTCTTCAGTTTACAGGGCCTCCTCGGAGATGACATTTTATCAGAAAAAGCATGATATTAAACTCTTTAGACCTCTCATTCTACCTCTGACGCAGGTAAGCAAAAACATTTCCCTTATTTTATCCTGAACCCATCAAATTATCTCTTCTGTTTCCCATGCTCTAGACCCCCGAAAAGCAGGTGGTGGTGGTGATATTATACCTGGTTTTCAGTAGTGGAATAATGACAATGGCCCCTGTGCTAACGGGTCCTGACACTGTTTATCCTGTATAATAGGCCCCAATCTTCATCTCCTTCTTCATTGCCTTGAGAGAAATGGCCAGCCTTCCTGTGCCCAGTCTACATACAGGCGGTGTCTGGTGGTTCCAAGACCTCACACTATCTGATCCCACCTACATATTACCACTGGTGGTCACTGCTACAATGTGGGGTGTCCTTGAGGTAAGCCCATGTTGGCCTAATGCCAGGCCTGCAAAGTGAACTGGGAGTAGGGGTAAAGTAATTGTGCAGAATGGTCATTCTCACTCCCTGGAGAAATAGAGCTCATGGGTAAGAAATTTGAACCCCAGTTGCTGAAACTTATGTGCATTTGCTATTCTTCCTCTGTTTTTGGTTTTTTCCCCCTTGGCAGCTAGGTGCTGAGACTGGTGTACAAAGTGCTGACCTTCAGTGGATGAGAAATGTCATGAGATTGATGCCCCTGGCAGTCTTGCCCATAACTATCCATTTCCCCTCGGTAGGTAGTGGCTTAGGGGCTGGCTCTAAGTCCTTCCACCTAGCCTAGCCACCTCCCAGCAAGCTGACCTGCGATGCAGTTTCTTAGTGCCTTCTCTTCCCCCTCGTCCAGGCAGTGTTCATGTATTGGCTGTCCTCGAACCTGTTTTCCCTGAGCCAGGTTGCCTGCCTACGGATTTCTGCTGTACGCACTATACTTAAAATCCCCCCACGTGTTGTGCATGACTCCAGCAAATTACCTCCACGGGAAGGCTTCTTAAAGAGCTTCAAAAAAGGTAAGGGGCTAGGGCCAGCCGAGTGGCTCAGATGGTTAAGAGCTCACTCAAGAGTGTGAGCTCTGAGCAACAGGGTCTCCAGTTTGATTCCCAGCCAGAGCTGGGCTGCCGCTGAGCTGCCAACAGGTGGCAGGATG
>NW_017731735.1:1377021-1379934 GCF_001890085.2 Hipposideros armiger | reverse complement strand
GGTATGAGACCAACTGTCTTACTCTTCTTTATGTAGGCTGGAAGAATGCTGAAATTACGCATCAGCTACAAGAGCGTGAACGGCGCATACAGAATCACTTGGAGCTAGCAGCCAGGGGTAAATAACTCTTTCAGGCTAAATTCTGTCACTGTTTCTTCCTTTCCTTTGTTCATTGAGATTCTCTTCTTCCCCCAGGTCCCTTACGACAGACTTTTACCCACGACCCTCTGCTACAGCATGGAAAAAATCCCTCTCCCAACACCCCTAACAGCAGCGGCAACAAACCAAAGTCAAAGCAGCCCTGGCGTGACACACTTGGCTGAATTCTGTTCCTGCTCATACTGGCAGGAACTCTCTTCAGAGACTCAGCCTGAGAACGAGATTTGATGCTGGCTCCTTGCCCCAGACCTAGGAACTGTGGGACATGGAAATGTTTGTTTTCAAAGTGGATTCTACTACAGACTCTCATATTTAACGTATAAGACCACTGGGGAGCCAAGTGATCTTCCCTTCCTCAGAATTAGTAAACCTCTGTACTGTATGCTGCTTCCTGATATTTATTAAATGGGAGATGGATAATGTGCTTCAGAAAACTGAAGAATAGATTGATGATTACTCTTGCAGGCCCATGCTCTTAGGGAGTATTTCAATGTAGTAACCTGGCATTAAAGAGCTTAGACCACCCCTCCACCCCATAGATGTGCTGTTCTAGCCACATTTGCATTGCAGTCATAGAGGTATGCCTGATAATATGAGATTGTATCTAAATAGAGTAACCATGTTTATTTACACCAAGATTACCTATAAAATACACTCCAAGAAGTAGGTATGCTGAAATTCTTAGTGGTAATTAAGAGGAATGGAAGTTGATTTAGTTTTTATCTAACATTTTGCTGCAGCAGCTTAGGTGTTTTCTTGTGTAGAGACTGCATCAGCCATCACCAACTGGCTTGAGAGGGAAGAAATATTCAGACACTTTCAAGCATAAGATTGTTTTTAGTCTTCCTGCCAGGCTAATAGGAACTGTCCCAGAGACACTATATAAAATGAAGCTGCTCAAAGCTTAGCTTAGGAACACAACCCTTTTATTGTCCAGCACCTATAGTATGTCTCTCTAAAGGAGACAGTTTGGAGCATTGGTGGCCCTTTTAAAGGAAAGGAGGAGTTAGGTAGGCACACCCAGAGGTGCGTGAATATCTTAACACACGTTAATGTGCTACTAGAACAACCAAGCCCACACCTGACATACTCCCACCACAGTCTGCTTTATCATCCCCTTAAAAAAAATCTGGAAAAATAATCTAGCAAAACAAATAAATTAACTGTCCATCTCTCAAAAAGCAACTTCCAAGGTTTTGAAGCTGCCAAGACCAGGCTTCCAGACGGGTGCCTCCAAAGAAGTGAGCTTTCCTTTTCAGCTTCCTTGACTGCAGCCAGTAGGAAACAAGAAGCCCCTCCTTTTCACATCTCAGGATTCTGGGTGTTACTTAGTTAGATTTAGGATCTTGTTGCTTGGGTATCTCTCCATCTTCCAAATCCATCTCTGCAGCAACTGACATACACAGGACCTGGAGGTACCATGTGGTAGATGCTACAAAGAGAAGTTTGAGTCAAAACTGAGAAGAGGTGAACTGGGCTGAGTTCAAGTGCACTGAATGGGATTGAACCTGAGGTGATGATTTGGTTAAGCCTTAGGCTTAACAATTAGAAGAGGTTATGGCAGAGGTAACGTGGGAGAGGATGTGCAGAAAAGGCAAAAAAAAAAAAAGACAGGTTGTACATTAGCTGAGCCAACTTGAGCCAAGGCCTACTTACCCACAATTCTTCGGAGGCAATGAGGTCGTTTGTGTTCTGGCACTCTGATGATGAGGAAGTAAAAGGGCAAGCCTGAGAGGGCAATGGCAATGCCGATGAGGGAGTTGATGGTATCACTATAAAGTGGAACTGCCACCAGGAAGATGGTGCAGAGGCAGAAGACAATGGGGAAGAAAAGGCTGAGCTAAGGGCACAGAAAAAAACAACTAGAAGTTAGCTCAGGACTGACAGCCAAAATAACCCCACCTTCTGTGAAGATCAGAGCACTGAGCCACCTTTCCATCCCCTTCATCTCAGCACACTACCACCAGCAAGTCCTAGACAAAGGGTTCTGAATAAACTGTCTTATAAGAATCCCCAGAACAGAGGTAGGATGGAGGTGAGTTACCTTGAGAGAACGAGGCCTGTCAGGCTCCTTCCAGCGCAGATAAAGTTGACCCACAATCGAGAGCCCCACAAAGAACCAGTAGCTGAAACTGTAGTAGTTAATGAGCTGGAAGATGTCCTCCACACACAAGTAGACCAGCGCCATGACACCCTGTAAGCGCAAGCCCAAGTCAGCACCTCTCATGGCCTTTGTTACTCAAGGCACTTAACTCCCCTTTACCTCCCAGAAATCCATCCCTTCGTCAAGTCCTCGGTCTCCCCATCTGACCTTTTCTGTTCCCATCCTAGCACCCTATTTCAATACCTTATTTTCTATTAAGTCAGTAGCCTCTCAATTGGTTTTTCAGCCCATTCTTCAAGCCTTTGCCAAGTTAATGTCCTATAAAGCACAGCTCAAAACAACAACTCAAAAATCTTTTGCTTAAGAGCCTCCCCATAATTGCTCCAACCTTTATTTCCAGCTTCTCTCCTACCCAACTCCACACTACTTTACCTCAGAACTTTCCGATGCTGTTTCTTTTAACATAAAACCCGTCTCTACCATTTGCAACCCTAACCTTAAGAATCTACTTCAGGGGCCGGCCAAGTGGTGCAATGGTTAAGAGCTGGCTTGGGACCCCAGAGGGCCCCGGTTCGGATCCCACATATGAGGGCCAGTGACACTGCCCTCCACAGCTAAGATGCTGAACAACAGCTCAACCTGGAGCTGGG
>NW_017731735.1:1363557-1376371 GCF_001890085.2 Hipposideros armiger | reverse complement strand
AAAAAAAAAAAAAAAGAATCTACTTCAAATGCACTTAGCCAAAGACGTCTTTCCTCATTCACCCTCTACCCCCATGGAAGTTATCATTTCTTCCCTTAAACACTACATCACTCATTATCATGGCAGTCATTATAATCCCATGTGCTTTATGCCTTATCCTAGACTAAAGGAGGTTACCATTCCTTAGAGAAAGTAGATTCTCTTAGGAATAATCACAGCAGTTAGCACAGTGCCTTGCCCTTGGTGGGTGCTCCATCAATAGTTTTTCTATTACAGTCTCCTTTAGAGCTTTCAGGATGCTAGAACAATTGCATCTACTGTTACTAAAGTTTCCCCCACAAACACTTACAACCTCAACCTTGGGATCACTTACGTTGAAGAGCAGAGCAGGTACTGGCGTGAACCGCTCAACATGAATCATGCAGATGGCATCAGGGAGATGACCTTCTCTTGAGCCCACAAAGAAAAGCCTATTTTGGGTAAGATAGGAAAGGCTGAGAAACTTGGACATTAGATGTAGCCTCGTTCACATGCCACACAGCCCTCCCTCTGCCATCCCCTCCGAAAAAGTTTGAATAATATGGAGTGGAGTTCAGTATTGAAATTAGAACTAGAGGCTGCTGATGGAAACAAGAGCAAAGAGGCTGTGAATATTTGGGGAGCACAGTCAAGTCTGGGTCCTGTAAGTCCTGCCTCCCCCTGCCATAGTTCATAATAACCTCTAGTAAAAGATGCCACTCATACCTAGAAGCAGCCACAATGGAGGCATTGAGGCCACCAAAGCAGGATAATGCAACTGCCAGTGGAATTGTCCAGTTGAATATTCCAAAAATCTGGTCTGCAAAAGTCTAAGGAAAAGAGTCATTAGGGATGAAAGGCATGGACAGGCATGCCCCCACATTCCCACTACTAGGAACCCAACCCTTCTTCCACAACAGGGGTAATGACCTTCTTGCAAGCCCAGTATCCTTTCAAGGACTACGCCTTTCTTGGGACTTCCAAGAATTTCAGTATACCCAGAAGCCCACAAACACCCTCAGCCTTATCCTGCTAGTAAAATCCCTTACCACAGCAACAGCATCACTGGACAGGATGTCCCTCATGTCAAGCACGGTGTAATAGGCCACATTGGTCATGATGTAGATGACGGTGACAATGGGCATGGAAATGCCAATGGAGAGGGGCAGATTCCTAGAGCCAAGTAGAATAATGGATACATTAGTCCCACAGTCACATCCCCATCTCTCCTTTAATCCTTAGACTCTGCCACACTTGTGGCATTTCCCCAGTGACTGCCACTGCTGCCTAGGATAGTGGCTTAAGCTTTTAACTCTTAAGAACTAAAGATCAGGGCCGGCCGAGTGGCGCGATGGTTAAGAACTGGCTTGGGATGCCAGAGGACCCCGGTTCGGATCCCACATATGAGGGCCAGTGACACTGCCCTCCACAGCTAAGATGCTGAACAACAGCTCAACCTGGAGCTGGGCTGCTGTGAGTCGCTGGCAACAGCGTAGGCTGCAGCCCCTGTGGCAGTGGGTTGCCATGGGCTACCGTGTGTAGCCAGCAGCCAGCATGAGCGGCCAGCAGCCACAGTGAGCGGCCGTCCAGAAGCCGGCGACTGATCTGCCTCGCCCGGGAAGAGCGCAATGATGGTGCCAACTTGGGCCAGTGAAGCAACGTCCTCCACCAACTAGATTGAAGACCAAAACGACAGCAACTTGTCTGTTCCCCTTCCCCCAATTCCCCAGCACTGTTCCCATCCCCCCAATTCCCCAATAAAAATCTTAAAAAAAAAAAAAAGAACGAAAGATCATCAAGGGAAAGGCATATCACATTTGGAGAAAGGGGTATGCAAGAAAAAAAAAAGGATTAACAATTATGCCACAGCATAATAGCATAGGAAGATGAGGGGGTTTTTCGTTTTGTTTTTTTATCCAAGGATTCTTTTTCTAAAATTGTAAACATTGTCAAGTTTGAGAAATAGAAGAAGAAATTAGGGAGGCAAATTGTGAAATCTAACATCTCCAAAAAACAAGATTGTCCCTTAGTAAGAAGAGCAATTGTGTATCTGAACAAGTAACCTAGGAAATATGTCCACCCCACCCCCTTACTGAGTTTGAGAACCTTAGGTACCATCCTAAGTGGTAGCCAAGAGAAAGATGCAAAGACCTCTCAAGGTCCCTCTAGCCTAATGCCATGCTTTTATAAACAATAAACATTCTTTACAGTGAGACTGGGGGTGGGGGTGGGGGGCTGGGGGGGTGGCGAGTGGACATGGAAGGGGGCAAATACTCTCAAGTCATTCAGCTTCAGTCCAGTAGGTGGAAGCACCACCCAGGCCTGGATCCTGCTTCTGTTACCTGTTCCCAGGGTTGCAACACTGGGTGTCTACCAAGAGTATTCATGTTTCTCAAAGCCAAAGGGAGCTTATTATTATTCTTTTGGCCAAAAATTTATAAAAACCACTTCCTGGAAAATCTTAGTTCCCAGAATCACTGAATTTTAGAGAAGGAAAGGCTCTAGAGACCATACAATTCAACCCCCTCTATTTACAGATAAGGAAGCAGACAGATGTCGGGACTCCCCTCAAGGTCATCCAACAAATCAGTGGGAAGGCAGGCTCTGGAGCAGCGGTTCTCAACCTGTGGGTAGCGACCCCCTTGGGGGTCGAACAACCCTTTCACAGGGGTCGCCTAAGACCATCGGAAAACAAAAAGATACTTACATTACGATTCATAACAGCAGCAAAATTATAGTTATAGAGTAGCAACAAAAATAATTTTATGGTTGGGGGTCACCACAACATGAGGAACTGTATTAAGGGGTCGCGGCGTTCGGAAGGTTGAGAACCGCTGCTCTAGAGCCTTTCCCTTCCAGTGCTCTTTTCACTCTGCATGACTACAGGGTAATTTAGAATAACTATGGTGAGGTGATACGCTGAATGAGGGACACAATACCATTATGTCAGTATGAATGAGAAACAAAGGATCAGAAGGGAAAGAAGTTTTCAGGGAATCTGTGACCTTAAGTTCTCTATGTGGGGACAGGGTGGGTGAAAGACCTATCAAGAAAAATCTATTTTTAAAAAAAAGTACACAAGCACATGGTACAACCTGCCTTAATGCAGGAATGAATGAACAAATGTGGAAAGGCGTTTACAATTTTTTTTAAACATACATAAAAAGTTCACGTCTCAGCTCTGTTACTATGATCACGGACAAGTTACTTTTCTGGGCCTCAGGCTTCCCATCTATTAAAATGGGGCTGACAAAAATCTATCTCTGCAGTTGTCTACCTGTCTGGCTGGCACACAGAAGCTGTCTGGCACACAGAAGCTCAGTAAATGATGGCTATCATTGCCACGGAAAGTTGATGGTGAGGTACCTACCTCTCAGGATTCTTGATCTCTTCGGTGACATAGTTGAGGGTGTCCCAGCCCGAGTAGGAAAACAGAGCTGAATACAGTGCTAGGGCAATGTCGCCCATTGCAAATGATGAACCCTCAAAGGAATTCTCAAAGTGATTCGAGGCTCCTGGAACACAGAGAACATGGAAAGGCAGAAGAATTAGTGACCTACCCCCCAACCTCAAGGTGATCCATTAAGGAGTGGGAGAATATGAGAATAACAGCAGGTGAATGGCTTTCAGGTTAAGAGACCTGAAAGAAAAATAATACTGATTGGTGACTGACTCTACCATTCAGAGGGCCTTGGACTCACAAGCAATTTTGGCAGCAAGGGTACCAATGAAGGAACAGGGAACAGGAGATAGACATCTACCGTGCTGGGACAGAATGCGGGGTACATACAGAATGAGGATCTTGACAGGAAGGACATGAGGTGGCTTTCTAGGAGGGCTAGAGAACAGGAGTGATGCACTTCTGTTCTGCCCTGCAAGCTGCCCGATTCCACCCGCTTTGTGACACCAGACAGAGCTGATACGGGTGGTGGAAGGGCAAGACTCAATACGCCCAGGTCAATAATAGTTGTAGGGTAGGTGTTCAGACCTGGAAACTGGAGAGGACTGGGTATAAGGAGTTCATTTCTGCCCTTGCCCACTCCCAAGGGGAGAACAACTAGCCACAGCACTGGGCTTGCCAATATGCAAAAGCTATCTCCCCGTGCATGGCTGTCAGCCCTTTTGCCAAAATCAGCCTCCTCTGGGAGGCAGCATGCACAGAAATATAAGGACAGGCTTTGGGGTCATTTTACCTGAGTACAGATTTCAGCTCCACTGCTTACTGGCTAGGGACTTGGGCAAGGCACTTAATTCTACAGCCTCAGTTTCCTCATCTATAAAATGGGGATAAGAATAGTACCTACCAAATGAGATAATACACAGAGGGCACTTAGACAAATGTCGCTCATAGAAAATGCTTGACAAATGTCAGTTGCTATTATTATTTCTTACCCTGGCCAAGTCTAACAATGCCTGCGATGATGACAGCGATCAGAGCCAATACTTTAGCATAGGTGAAGACATCTTGGACTATTGTTCCCCACTTGACATAGGCACAGTTAATGAAGGTTAAGAGACCTGAAAGAAAAATAATACTGATTGGTTACTGACTCTACCATCCAGAGGGCCCTAGACTCCCAAGCAGGTTTTCCCGTACCAATCACCAAAGTAGACCTTTGGCCAAAGACACAGGTGTTGGGCTCAGACCTGCTCTGCACTGGAAACCTCTGCCCAGAATGTCCTCACCATTGTCATACAAAGGCACTTGCTAAGCACCTGTGTATACTGCACCACACACAGACACACACTATCGGCGGGATGACACAAACAGGAGACACCAAACTGACTGGGTTTGCTTACATACACAAGTGCTCACGGCAGTGGCAGGCAACTGGTAGCTAGAGGGGATGAGTGATGTGTTCAGAGCTGCTGGCTCTGAAAAGTCATGGTTTCTCCCTCCTCTCTACCCTCCGACCCCCTGATAGGGGCTCCAGGGCCTAGCACTCTCTGATGCTGTGGTATTACTGTTAACCTTGATGAGTCCTGTTATGACTTATCCAATATCTGGGCCAGCAGGTCAGGATGTATGGCCAAGGATTAGGATGGAGGCCAGGCTTCTGCGACTGCCTGCCAGCACAGCTGCTTGTTTTTGTGCTTGGAAAGATTCTTGGAACCAAGGTTCCTATAGAATGCAGACAGGGCATTTTTCCTGACTGGACAATGCAAAAGTAAGAGCTACAAACGTTCCCCAAGTCCTTCTACCCTGAGGAAGAGGCAATCCCTTTACCTGGATGAGCTTCGGTAAAGTTCACAGATCGCCCATAGAGCCAGCATTTTATCCTATGGCTTCCACAAGGCCTGAAATTCTTTGTAAAGTGTTATGTAGATATGTCCAAAGTATATGCATTTTTCTAAGTAAAGGGTCCATGGCTTTTGTCAGAATCTCAGAGAAATCCATTACCCCCAAAAAAGTTACAGTCTACTTCAGAAGCAGAAATTCAAGAAGGGAAGCCCACACATGCTGTGAGGTTAACCAATAGCCTCAGGATGTGGCAAGGAAAAAAAGTCAGAAGAAACAATTCTGAAACTCAGCAATGTTCCTCAGTTCCCCACCAGCCTCTTAAGCAAGCAGGCAAGCACATACACCACACCTTCCCTACAGTGGCAGAATGAATTGCTTCACTGCTCCCTCCCTTCCCAGCTCAGTAACTGGAGCACAAGAAGGATGGCCTTCTCCCAAGGGCTACAAGGGCAAGGTCAGAGTCAGCCTGCCTATCAGTGGAGAAAGTGAGGCCCAGTGCTGGGCTTGCCTGCTTTAGGCCACCAACACAATCAGGAAATACTCCCTGTCTCAGTTATGGCAGTGGCGTGTCCCTCTGTGTCCCTCGTGTCCCTAGTCCTCTGGTTTTGTTGCGCCCTGGCCTCATCACACTCTGACCAGAGGCTGCCTCATCCTGAGAAGCAGGAAAGACCAGCTTCTCAGGATAGCTGTCCTTTCCTCTGTCTCTACTTCCCTCTCCCTAATACCCCTCCTATTCTACTCACTGCCCAAATTCCTTACTGTTCTTCCCAGAAAAGGAACATTCCCATCCCAGAACACTTTTCTGCCTAATAAACAAGACAATAAACAACCAAATCTTATCACAGGGCTGGGCAAAAATGCATGTGTAACTCCAGGCCACCCCAGTGCTAAGTTAATAATTAAAGACACAAGAGTATAGTCTGCACAAGCACTCTACAAAATGACCAAAGTGCCTGTGTCTCACCCTCCACAAATCTTTCAGATCTGTTGATCCCCCTCAGCCAGTCACCCACCCCTTACTCCCCATTGGACTTCTGCCTCCAGCCATTCCACAGCCCTCATGCCCCTGTCTCCCTCCCTCCTGTAACCCTTACCCCTAACCCCTGGGGCTCTGCTGCTGGCTCACAAATATTATAGAACTGGAGCCAGGTTTCCAATTAGAAACACCAGGGACGACTGATGCCGCCATAGTCACAGGGAATGGGATCTGCTAATTAAAATTCACAGTTAGCCCTCAGGGTAACCACGGGTCACACCACCAAACTGGGATAGGCTAAGGGACTAGTTGTGGTTCACTCAGTCTGCAACCATGTGCCACAAGTTTCTGTTCTCAGCTCTGTCCAGGAATGTGGGCAGGGAAAAGCCAACTCATCATCCTTTATCATAACAAATTCTGAAATGAAAATACATGGATTGTTTACATTTTAATCCCTACAGCTTCTCTACTCCCATATCCATCTATTTGTATCCCTCCTTTCACCCCTCCCCCACTTCTGAACCTTTTTCTCAGTCACTGTCCCATCATCTTGCCCTGATCTGCTCTCTGTATTAAGCACAGGGGGCTTGTTTTGAATGAAGAAGGGAATCCTATAGAAAGAAACGAGGAAGCAGGGGAACTGCCTAAAGAGACTGGTCCTCACCTTCCCCAAAACCCAGCTTCCTCCAGGGCCTCTTGGCCATGGAACAGGAAACAAGTAAGGCAGGCGACAGTGCTGACTGGGCTCTTTATCCCCATCCCCAGCGGATACAGCTGACTAGAGGTCCCAGAGCCCAGCCAAGTGCACTGCTCTTGAAGCAGAGCCCAACCTCCTGCTTTGGAGGCAGGGAAGGGGTGGGGACCATGGGGTTAGAATACAGAGGCTACTAGCTGCAAGTTAACCTCAAGGACAGAGATGCCCTACCCTCCTACCTCTAGGTGCAATTCAGTCTCCACCCAACACTGGCCCAAGTCCACAAGAAGATGGCCTGAAATTACCTTGGACCCTTGACGCAGGTGCAGCTCCATTCCTGCTTTGACCCCTGCTTTGGAGAAAGGAAAAGCTGCAAAGAAGTCACTCCTATAATCATCTAAAGAGATGCTCCTGAATGGATCATCAAACCCAGACTACCCAGATGGGCTCCTGGAGTAGGAAGCTATTGGGTTGTCGGAAAAGTCATGATGCATTTTTGCAATGAAAAACACAGAAAAAGTACGTCATGACTTTTCCGACAACCCAATAGTTCTAGCACTAAGGCCCAGCATCAGCTCTGGAACTAAAAGCCAGGAAAGCACCACCCAGGTTGATCCAGAACAGAACAAACTTACAGGCCCACTCAGGATCAGATGCCCAGATTTCGTTTAGATGCCCAAACTAAAAAGTCCCTGAAAAAGAACAGTAGACCTACAATTCTCCCAGCACCAATATCTTTCCAATAAGCCAAAATGTCTTTCTCGCAACTTCTACTCAGTAGTCCTAGAGCTACGCAGAATCAAGCTAAACCCTCTTCCATTTAAGAACCCTTCTTATCATTAAAGGTGTGTGTAGGGCAGCCGGGTAGCTCAGTTGGTTAGAGTGCGATCTCTGAGCAACAGGGTTGCTGGTTCGAGTCCCACATGGGCCAGTGAGCTGCGCCCTCTGCAACTAGATTGAAGATAACGACTTGAGCTGAGTTGCTGCTGAGCTGCCAGTGGGCAGCCGGATGGCTCAGTTGGTTAGATCATGTGCTCTTAACAACAAGGTTGCCAATTTGACTCCCACATGGGATGGTGGGCTGCGCCCCACGCAACTATTGGGTTGTCAGAAAAGTCATGACACATTTTTGCAACGAAAAACATAGAAAAAATATGACTTTTCCAACAACACAATAGATTGAAAACTGGCGACTGGACTTGGAGCTGAGCTGCGCCCTCTACAACTAAGATTGAAGGACAACAACTTTACTTGGAGCTGATGGGTCCTGGGAAAAACAAACTGTTCCCCAATAAAGTTTAAAAAAGAAAGAAAAATGTATTGTTCTTTAAAAAATAAATAAATAAATAAAGATGTGTGTGTCCTCTCCCCCTTGAGTCTTCCCTCCTTCAGGCTAAAATCCAATTTTCTTCAATCTCTTGCGTGACAAGTATGGCTTCCAGACTACTCACCATCCCAGTTCTCTCCTCTGCATTTACAGTACTTAACTTTGTTAGTGTCTTCCTGGAAACGTGACACACACAGGAAACTCCAGACATTTTGCAGACTGTGGAGTCGCAGTTTGAACTCACTGTCAACTTTTTTTTTTCCCCACCTCAAACTGATTTCCCTCTCCCCCTTTTTGGGCCTATAAAAATGATTTTTTTTTAAATCCCAAATATGGAACTTTACATCAATTCCCAGTAACTATACTCTGTGAATTTTTAGGCATCATTCCCTTCTACTAAAAATGGATTTTTTTTCCCCTTAATTTTATCAGTTCACATGCTTTCAATTTGAAAGCATGTGAACTAACTTCACTGGAAGTCACTGATAAAAATGTTGCCTAGGATAGGCAGAGCCCTGTAGACTATCACTGTAGACCTTCCTTTACGCTGTCATTATTCCAGGACATCAACAAAGAATCCACCAAACTGAGCCTGCTAAATGGCGCGTTGGTGAAGAGTTGGCTTGGGACACCAGCTCTGAGCATCAGGGCCCCAGTTTGGATCCCACATGAGGGCCAGTGACGCTGCGCCCTCTCCAGCTAAGATGGTGAACAACAGCTCGACCTGGAGCTGGGCTGCCATGAGTCACCCGCAACAGCGTAGGCTGCAGTGGGCCTGGCAGGCAGTTGGCGTGCGCTTTCGTGAGCTGCCGTGAGCCTCCGTGAGCAGCTGTGAGCCTCCTTGAGTGGCCGTCCAATGGCCAGTGAGCCACCCTCAGCTGGGAACAGCACAAAGATAATACCAACATGGGCCAGTGAAGCGACATCCTCCACACCTAGACTGAAGAACAATAAGGACAGCAACTTGTCTGTTCCCCTTCCCCGATTCCCCAGTGCTGTTCCCCTCCCCCAACTCCCCAATAAAATCTTAAAAAAAAAAAAAGAATCCACCAAACTATACTTTTATGTACTCCACTTTTCCACCTAGTCAACAAGAATATCATGAGTTTGCCAAGAACCTCTCTCAAATCTGTATACACGTGTCTCTGCTCTAGCAATCTAATGATGCTATCAAATGATTAAAATAAAATTAGTACATATTTATACTATTGGGTTGTCGGAGAAGTCATGACGCCTTCTTGCAACAAAAAACAGAAAAAATACGTCATGACTTTTCCGACAACCCAATAGGATGTTCATAACTATACCATTGTAATAGTTGAGAATTAGAAACAACTCAAATGGCAATCAACAAGAGTGGCTAAATCAATACAATGGAATACTAAACAGCAGTGAGATTGAACCATCTACAGCTACAGACAAAAATATGAATGAAGTTCACAAACATGTTAAGTGAGCAAACCAGACACAAAAGAGTACATACCCTATATATCCATTTACAGGAAAAACAAACAAACAAACAAACCCACAGGCAAAATGAATCTAGAAGTCGAAATAGTGATTTCCCTTCATGTGTGCTTGAAAGGCAGGAGAGGAGTGACTGGAAGGAACACAGGGGGAGTTCAGGGGGCTGGTTTCTTAATGTAGATGCTGGTTATATATGTGTGTTCAATTTGTGAAAATTCATCAAGCTGTGCACTGATGACATGGGCACTGTTCCTTTTGTATATTACACTTGAATAAAAAAATTAAAATTGAACAAAAAATGAGGTTAGCTTAGCATGGCTTGTTTTTAGTGAACCCATACAGGTTACTAAACATTCTCCTTTCTTCTCATACTTTGCTAACTAGGTTTAACAGAGGAAAATAGATTTTGGGCAGGAAATCAACTTTAAATGATCGATGCAAAATGCTCAGAATCCACCTGTTTCTCTTTTTTGGAAAGCAAGTTATTACAGGTTATCACCTATGGTGGGAAACTTGTGGTGGCAGAACACTGGCCCTGGGAGACAGCAGAACCAGTGCCAGAAAGATGTAAGAAAGACTTGACTAGCTGCTGCTAGCTTTGAAGATGAAAGGGGGCTATGAGGTAAGGAATGTGGGCAGCCTCTAGAACAGCGGTTCTCAACCTTTCACAGGGGTCGCCTCAGACCATCGGAAAACACATATTTTCGATGGTCTTAAGAACCGAGACAACGCTCCTCTATCCGTCTCCAGGCGCACATGCAGATACGCCCACATACGAGTACCCGGCGACCCCTGTGAAAGGGTCGTTCGACCCCCAAAGGGGTTGCGACCCACAGGTTGAGAACCACTGCTCTAGAAGCTACACTCTTGATTTTGGCCCAGTGAGACCCATTTCAGGCTTCTGACCTACAGAACAGTCTGTAGGTCTGTTGGTGGTAATTTGTTACAGCAGCAATAGGAAACTAATACATCACTCAACAGCTCCCTTTTCACACCCTTCCTGTTCTCCACGATCCTGGAGATGCCTGGTGGTGATTCTATCATCTTAACTAATTATAAATTCTTTCCATTTGTCTGCAAGTGGATAGTTAAAAACATTAAGACATTTAAAGCAATAACATGCTTTATTACTATCTCCTTAACTCTCTTGGTCTCACTTTTTTGTTGGCCTAGATCTGTTGGCCTGTTGGTTTTCTTATTGAACCCTTTTTTGGTTAGCAATCCTCTGCTAGGTACAGATAGAAGAAAAATGGAACTGTGGCCTTCCCACCACCATCTATTATCATAGAACTAATTTCCATGCCCTTGCTGTGCTCACTCAACGTTCTTCTCAGAGCTTTTTATTGTCCTCAGTCACTTCAGATCTTAGTTTATGCTGGGCATTAGCCTTGAGGACAATCTTCTTCCAGTTCTGGGCCACCCCCGTATTTAGTCTTGGTTACATCACCTGTCATCATCGCTTGTGTATCTTCTTTCTAAAAATCTAAGCTCATCAAAAAGCAACGTGGTTAACTATATTTTAATAAAAATCTTTAAAAAAAAAAAGAATATTAAAATAATGACACCATATTGCCAAAGGGTGTGGGGAAGCAATGTGTTCTATCATATTCGTTTCTTCAGATGACTTTTCTCTTCCTAAATAAGATAATTTTCAACTATTTTATCAGAATTTCATTTTAAAGAAGCTCTTTGTCTGTTTGGGTTTTTTTTTTAAATCCCTGGCTGTGAGATTATAATTCTTTGCCCTGAACTTTTCTGTAATCTCTTTGCCTAAAATTTAGAGTGTATTTCAGAGGAAACCCATGATTTCTTTTTCTGGGAGGTATGAACTCTGAGCAAGTACAGTCATTTCCTCACAAAAATTCCACATTTCCCTGGTTATGTTAAATAATAATATTAAATAAGTCCTTATCCTTTTGAAATTCATAATGAAGCCTTTAGGGATCAAATGGTATGATGTCTTGGATTTGCTTTAAATAATCTAGTGGTATGAGGGTGGGGTAGTTGGACAGATAAAACAATGTTGATAATCATTTATGAACCCTGGGAGTTCATCATATTATTCACTCTACTTTTGAATATGTTTGAAATTTTCCGTAATAAACCATTTTTTAAAAATTTATAGAGGTACTGCATCCAATGGAATGCAACTGACTTTAGCAAAAGATGCTCAGGAAATAGAGGCTTCCCATCACTACCAGATTTTCCCTTTGTACAAACTTTATAATTTTTATTAGGAAAGCAAAATGGCCTCCCTTTGATCTGATGGTATATAGTCTATGCCCACAGTTACATCATTCCTACTTCTTTTTGCTTTTATCCTCTTGTTCTCTTCACCGTGTTTCTTCTCTTAGGTTGGGATTTATTTCCATGCACTATTACTTCAGGAAATATTCCCTAAATGGACCCTGAGAGCCTCTGACCACACCGTAGAATAATTCTTCTTCCCAAGGTAAGCAGATAGGATTAACAGGGGCTGATGTCCTTGTGCCCTTTCTAAGAGATGAGCCACATATCTGTAACTTCTGTTTAGCTGTAAGAAGAAACCCACCTACAGGCACAGCAGGAAGCAGTACTGGGTGGTACTGTTCATTACATTCATTGGGGCAGTAAAATCCTTTGACAGGTCTCTGTATCCTGGTGCACTGAAATTTCCCCCTCACTGCAGTCAAAAGAATCAAAATGTGACCTTGCCCAGAGGGAGCAGGCATCCCTTATTATAGCAGGTCCTCATACAAATATGTCTCTCTTTGATATACTACATCAATCTCAGCTCTTCTAGCAAATCCATCACCTTTGAACAAAGTATAGCCTTTCATGTCATATTCTAACCAAATATGAAATTGTTTCCCCCTTGCAGTAAAAGTAAAAAACAAGTATGTTTATTAGCCTTAATATTTATAGATGAGTCCAGAAGCATCATTCCAAATTTTCTATCCTATTTTCTCCAAATGTATTACTGAGCAACTTTTCCTTTATTTTTCTTTCTGTATAATATCTCATATGGGCCGGCCGAGTGGCGCATTGGTTAAGAGCTGGCTTGGGATGCCAGAGGGCCCCAGTTCGGATCCCACATATGAGGGCCAGTGA
>NW_017731735.1:1329794-1362047 GCF_001890085.2 Hipposideros armiger | reverse complement strand
AAACTCTTTTACCTTTTCAGGCTAGAGAAGCATTTCGCTTACTCAGGCATCATGGGTGAGAGCATCTGGCATGAAGATACACCAAGCATAAACCCTATGGGGTCACTGGATCAGATTCCTCCTACTCTGCTTCCTGGAATTCAGTCAAAACTTTAGTCTCCATGGCTGTGCACTACTCTAAGGGAGCAAGCAGGCAGTTTGTATCAGGAGGCTCCCCTCCTCTAGGCTATACCCTTAGGAGCCACTTCTTAGGCAGAGAGAAAGAGAACAGAAAAAGGAAGAGACCAAGTGTGAACCCCTGAAGAGCCTTGAGGATCAAGCCAGCACAAAGCTATACCCCTTTCACTGCTGGTGAAGAATTTGTTCCAAAGTTCATATTGACCCCACATCAGAAAGAACCCAAGGTTCTAACTCCAGTCTGTTTGTTGCTGTGAATGTGGAACATGAAAGCTTCCCCACCCCCACCTTAAAATGGCTCTTGGGAAACCCCCTCCGGGAGAGATAACCAGCTTCCAAGTATTAAGTACAAAGGGCAAAAATCAGTTGGGGGCCCAGCATCTGGCTGTTCCACTTCGTTAGACACAAGTATATGAAGTCAGTCATTCTGGTACCAGGAGAAGCTGCACGGGGATGCGTGGCCAAAGCTCTCAGACAAACACACAGAGATCTGAAGTCCTTTGCAGTCCACAAGCAACTTTAGCAGACTGAGGATGAACTCTCTGCCCTCCCCTCTGCCCAATTCCCACAGCAGCCCTCAGCACCCCACCACCACCACCACCACCACCACCACCACCACCACCACCACCACCACCACCACCACCCTGGGAGCCAAACGCACACAGTGCCCTTTTCAGCCAAGCTGAATCTGGAACCATGTCTCCTGTTCATTCATCCAGCCGACATTTATTGCAGCACCTACTACTTCCAAGTCACTAAGGTTGAGCATCAGGGACACAAGACTACAACAGTCTCTTCACAGGGGACCCTGAATATGTGTTGCTGGCTGACTGGTATAGTAGGCAGGCTGAAGACACAGGAAGTAAAATGTCCTGTTAATGAAAGGTAAAATTCTCCATCAAAAGAGCTAGGTCACACAGTAGGCAAGTGCAGGCAAGCCAAGGCAGGAGTAGAACAACCCAAACTGCTAACAGTGGGTCTAAACACGTCAGTTCCAAAGAAAGGGCAGTTGGGTGGAGCTGGACTTCTGGACACCTAGCCCTGACTCTGCCAAAAGAAAAATTCCACCTCTCCTGCAGAGAAGAAGAAGAATCTCAGCCCTCCTTTCTGATATTGGAGCTACCGTAAAAGTTAAAGTTGATGTATTATCCTTATCTTACAATTAAGAAAACTGAGGTCACTCAGGCTAGTGGCCAGCTCCAAAGCTTGTATACATTCCACCACTCTATGTGCCTCGCTATTTGGATTCAGGGAAGTGAGACTGGGAGTGGGGTTGTCTCCCCTGGAGCAAGGAAGTTTCTGGCTGCAGAGAACTGGAGCAATCTCGGAGATAAAAAACCAGAATAATCAGCCTCAGGAGGTCCCATCTGCACACTTCTCTGGCTGGGAAAGTAGCCATTTATAGTACCCTGGACAGGACAGCAAGGTTCCTTCCAAAAATTAATTCATCTTTCCATCCAGCCATCCACCTTTTCATCCATTCATCCAACAAGTATGTATTCAGTACCCACTACGTTCCAGGCCCTGTTCAGGCCCTGTGATTAAGACCCAGTCCACAGCCATCACAGAAAAGTGAACATGGACCATTACAAAAGTGGAAGTATGAAAATCACTGAGAGACCACCCATCCAGTCTGGGACAGTGAAGGGGTGTTGGTGGGCACCAGGACCACTGTTACCTCAACTGAGTGTATAGAGGCTGGTGCTGGGGTTGGGGGAGGGGAGGAAGAATTCCTAGCTGAGAGGGCAACATGTAATCACCCTGACAGTGAAATCAGCAGGGAGTGAAGTCACCCATGCGTACACAAAAATTTACCTAAGCAATAATCAGTAAATAACTTCAAGGTCTATTAGCAATACTAGTCTATCTAGGCCTGTAGTTCAGCAGCAGTTCTAAAGGGAGATTATGCCTACAAAGGGGCAGCAAGTCTCTCTGATAGGAGCAGAAACCACATCTGCTCTTTTTTTTTTTTTTTAATTGGGGAATTGGGGAACAGTGCTGGGAAATTGGGGAAAGGGGAACAGACAAGTTGCTGTCATTTTGTTCTTCAGTCTAGTTGTGGAGGACATTACTTCACTGGCCCAAGTTGGCACCATCATTGCGCTCTTCCCGGGTGAGGCACATCAGTCGCCGGCTTCTGGACAGCCGCTCACTGCGGCTGCTGGCCGCTCACGCTGGCTGCTGGCTACACACGGTAGCCCATGGCAACCCACTGCCACAGGGGCTGCAGCCTACGCTGTTGCCAGCAACTCACGGCAGCCCAGCTCCAGGTTGAGCTGTTGTTCAGCATCTTAGCTGTAGAGGGCAGTGTCACTGGCCCTCATATGTGGGATCCGAACCGGGGCCCTCTGGTGTCCCAAGCCAGTTCTTAACCATTGCGCCACTCAGCCGGCCCCACATCTGCTCTTTTGAAATTGTCACCATTTGAATTAAAAAAGGATGAAAGTATGGCAGAAATATAGATCATGCCTCTATGAGGTAGAGACTCTTCTACAGATGAGGAAACAGGCTAATAAATTTAATCTGCCTGATTCCATGCTCTTAGCCACCATGTATGAATGCCTCCCAAAGGGATAGGAGAGGGTATCCTCTTCACTGTTCAAGGGAGAGAAATGCTGACTCAGGACACCCAAGCATTCCAACAATGGAGACGACCTTACTGTAGGGTAAGAATATTTCATCCAGTATTCCCATAAATATACCCCCAAACCAGCCTAAGGAAGGTTTAAGTCTTGCCCATAAAGTCCTTCCTCAACCGTGGTCCCTCCCTCTAACAGCCACCCTTCTTGCCTTCAGAGTCAATCTTCTGGAAAGTGTATCTACATTCCCTCCCCTTCCCTTGTCTGACATCCACTCCACCACTCCACTGAAAAGACTGACAAAGTTTCCCTTGATCTCCTAGTTGCCAAATCCAAATGATGTTCCATTTCTTATCTTACTTAACAGTTCCCCCAGACAAGCTACCTTAGAGTGTGCAGCCCCTCCTCTGGGCTCCCACATGCCCGCACTTAACCACACTGCATTAGACTGGTTTACACAACTGTGAGCTACATGAGGGCAGACTGAGTAACAGCCATCCTCGTATCCCCAGGACCTAACCCAGAGCTAGGCATATACGAGTAGATGCTGAAATTTCACTGGATGAATAAACTCTGAAATCTGACTCCACCCACACTGCCCTGAAATTTTCCTCTCCAAAATCACCAGTAGCCTTCATGTTGCTAAATCCAAGCAACTCCACTCCTTGTCAAGCTTGACCTCTTAGCAAATTAGACGCTGTTGGCTACTGACTCCTCAAATTGCTCTCTTCCATGCACATTTTCATTTCCCAACTATATCTCTAGATGCTTCTTCAGTATCTAACCCCTCATTTCAGTTCCAAAGGCCCCGCCCTCAGCGCAGGACTTCACCACACTTCTAATGGATTCATGTTTCAGCCACCTAAACCGGTCTCCCTACTTTGTCTCTCTTTCCAAAAACACTCTCCACATACCCACCAGAGGTCTTCAAGCAAATCTGATTTTACTTCCCTACTTAAAATCAATAGCCAACCCCCATTTTAAAGATAAAGTCTAACCTGTTTAGGCACCATATAAAACCATCCTCAAGCTGGCCTTGGGCTATATTTCCAGTCTCTACCTCCTCCCCTGTCTCCTACTCCACATTCCAGCTCTACCAACCACCTGTAATTCTCTGAACAGCCTGTGCCTTTTGGCATCTCCACACATTTTTACATGCAGTTTCCCCTACAAAAAAATGTCCTAGGAGACAGCTATGTATCTTCTCAAAATTCAGTTCAGACACTGTGTTCTCTGTGACATCTTCCTAAGCTCTCCCAAGAAAAGTTGTCCCGCTTGCTCCTATGGTGCCTCTATCACCACGCCTATTACACTGCATGACAATTATTTGTTAACGTGTCTGTCTCCCTCCTGGACTACTTCTTGGTTTTCTCCTGAATAGTTATGGTTAGATAGAGATATTGCTGCATAGGTTGTATCTGGAATGTCCTCAGAAGTCTCAGCACCTGACTTGTCCTGGATAATCTTTAAACAATGGTTGAAGGAAGAAACTCATGAATCATTTGTCCCTAAATTCTTACAATCTTGGTTGCCCTTCTGAACCATCTCCCAGATCTCTATGTGCCTCGGAAGTTATTAGAGATAGAACAAAGTCCTATAAGCAGCCAAGAGAGATAATAATAATCAATAATTATCAATATTACACTTGAGTCATGATTTATGGTTTTCACTGAATCTGATTTCATTCTTACAGTTGCCTGGTCACACAGCTTCAAACACAAGACTGGTGCACTTTTCTCTCTACCAGAGTTGTCTCAAATATATGCAGTAAATCCATGCATAAAACTCTGTCTTCTATTCACTGGGGAGCTCTGCAGACTAATCAAAACTGTGGCTACTTTGCATGTATTCTTACAAAGATGTACGTGTGTGTATGTGTACGTGGGTGTACAAGAGTGTGAGTACATCTCTATTCCCAAATTAGAAACAGCAAATTAAAAAAGGATGATCAATGGAGGTAGGCACAATGCCAGAATCAAGGAAAGCTGTCAGAGATGACACAGATTGAAATCATTAAAGAATAAAACATGATGAACTGAAGTCAGGCTAGCAGTTTGAGGCCACTGAGGAAGCAAACATTCGTCCCCACCCCAGTGCCCTGGGAAGGCCTCATAATCACAGAATTAAGATGTGCAATGGTAATCCTGAGTCACCAAAAGAAATGTCAACTTGGGGCCGGCCGAGTGGCGCATTGGTTAAGAGTTGGCTTAAGACGCCAGCTCTGAGCAGCAGGGCCTCAGTTCAAATCCCACATTAGGGCTAGTGACGCTGCACCTTCTACAGCTAAGATGGTGAACAACAGTTCGACCTGGAGCTGGGCTGCCATGAGTCGCCGGCAACGGTGTAGGCTGCAGTGGGGCTGCCGGCTGCTGGCAGCTGGCATGTGCTTTTTTTTTTCTTTTTTTCTTTTTTTTCTTCAAAAGGAATGTATTTTCAAATATATCATCAAACAATGCATTACTTTTTAAAGTTTAGTTTCCCCTGGCATGTGCTTTTGTGAGCCGCTGTGCGCGGCTCTCCAATGGCAGATAAGCGACTGCCTCACCCAGGAAGAGTGCAATGATAATACCAACATGGGCCAGTGAAGTGACGTCCTCCACAACAGACTGAAGAACCAAAGGACAGCAACTTGCATTGGTGGTATAGTGGTTAGCATAGCTGCCTTTCAAAGGACAGCAACTTGTCTGTTCCCCTCCCCCAATTCTCCAATAAAATCTTAAATAAATAAATTTTAAAATGTCAACTTATTAAGACAAGCAGACATATCAATAGTTTTAAAGAGATTTCAACAAAGATGGTTGAAATAAGAGAATTTTGGTGTTTAAAGGGATGCAGCCATCTTAGAAATTTTACTTAGATGGAATAATCCTTACTCTACACAAGATATGTGACTATATAACCACATTCGAGGGGACCCCAACACCAACAGATCCTGAAGTTAATTTCATCAGTCAGTCAACCTACCAGATCACCTGTAACAGCTTTAAGAATCTAGCCCACAGCAAAGCTCATGCATGTGCAAAAAGATATTCACTAGAGCATTATCTGTAAGATTGAAAAACTGGAACCAACTTAAATGGCCATCAACAAAAGACTGGTTAGTTAAATAAACAACATCCTTAAAATTAACATGGAATAACATGAAGCATTTTTTTTAAAGTAGATCTGTAAGTAGAAAAGAATGTCACTGATAAATTCTGGGGAAAAGCAAACTATAGAATTATATGTGGACTATGCTCCCATTTTTTGTAAAACGGAACAAAAAACTTCATCTATTATAGGAGCAAGAAAAAATCAGGAAGGGCACACAAACTGCTAATAATGCTTACCATGGGAAGCTGGGTGAAAGGTTAAAAAAAAAATTGTTTTACACATCGGTACTGTTAGAATTTTCACACAAAGCATACATTAATTATTATTATTTGTTTTGTTGTTGTGTTGTTTTGTTTTTAAAGAGTTTGTCAGAGACATGCATTCCTTTCCATCTCCTTCTGACTGGCTGACTGACTCACATCCCAGCCTCTGCCCCGGCACTCCACCAGCCCCACTTACAGATGCAGGCAGCAGCCAGCAGGCGGCCGGCAGCGTAGGGGGCGAAGCAGCTGGGGAAGATGGGCTGCACCATGTAGTTGGCAAAGGTGATGGCGATGATGGCCTGGCTGGTAGGCTCGATGATGAGGAGGGAGGTCCAGAGTCGAATGAAGGCAAGGAATCCCCCAAAGGCCTCGAGGATGTATGCATAGCTGGCGCCAGACTTCTTAATGGTGGTGCCCAGTTCCGCATAACAAAGGGCCCCAAAGACGGAGAAGAGGCCCCCAATAGCCCAGATGACCAGGGAGAGGCCAAAGGAGGCACTGTACATAAGCACGCCCTTGGGGGACACAAAGATGCCCGAGCCAATCATGTTCCCCACAATCAGGCACACGCCGTTCAGCAGCGAGATCTCCTTCTTCAGCTTCACCTGCTCGGGCCCTGGGTGGGCCTCCTCGTCCAAAGAGGAGGCGTCCCCCACGTGCTGGGAGGCCACTTCATACTTACTGCCCTCACCCATGGCGGAGGAGAAGAAAGGTTTCACCAGCTTCCTGGCATTGCCCTCTAATTAAGAACGATGAAGACATATATCAGGTAATTGGCAATTCCATAGAACCCACCCGCAGAGGGGCCAGTATGGGCAGCCTGCCCTCACCCACGCCCCCCTCTCTCTTGCCTCCCACCTCCCACTAACCTCTTCTTCTCATGCTGGCTCATCAAAACCACCCCAACTTGAATTTGTAAGGAAAGGCACTCATTCCCCAGATAGAAAGCATCTGTCTCTCATCATGAGGCTGGTGCCTACCTGGTTTACAAACTACAAAACTAAATTCTGGTTCTAAATCCCGAGCCTGCTGTGATGAGAGACAGGAGGAACAAGAGCGATCTGGCAGTTCCCAGGTGTAACCATAACGATTTGAGCAGGCGTTTTTTTCAGCCTTACTCCAAAAAAATTGTCTTCCCTCCAATTTCAGGCTCAACTGCGCTGAGATGTAAACTGAGGGACCAACCTTGCAAGCAAATAATCTGTGGGTTCTCCTCACAACACCGCTGTTTTTCCCCAAGGACACTAGCTCTGGCAAACCTAAAGTCTTCAGAGATCTCTTGCTGAAAACCCACAACCATCGCCCAGCTCAGGGGGCATCCCTTAACAACCCTTAGGTAAACTCTTCAACCCTAACAAAACCCCAGCAGCCCCAACCGACCCTGAAAGAAGACAAGCTATTCTCTTTTCATTGCTTTTCCTTTCCCAGGTACCTTTCCCAGTCCCTAGTATTCCAGACCTTCTACCATCAAATCCCCCTCACAGCATAGTTGCATCGCCCCTAAAAAAAAGTATGAATTGCAGAAGCGTTAGCCAAATGTACAGCCCAACCTAGAGATGATTGGAATCAGCTGATGACCACTCCCCACCCAGGAGTCGTTGCTGGAGAGACAGCACCCAAAGCCAAGGCCAGGAAACAGCTGAAGCGGAGCAGCTGATGCTGGGCACCACAGAGCAGGGACAGCTGAGAGAAAGATAGGCGAGGCTGGCCACGCAAGTGGAAAGATACTAGGGCTAGACGCACTGGGAAGAGGAAGTGATTCAATACTGCACAGCAGCAAAAGGGGTGGGGGCAAGTGAGCGGGGCTGAAGGAGAGGGCGAGAAGCACACTCACTACCTGGCCAGGGGTGTAAGCAGGTTCCTGCAGCGGCAGAGGCCAGTGGAGGTCACGGAGCTATGCTCTGACCACTTCTCCTCAGCCAGCAGTCAAAGGAATGGCCAGGCAAGTGCTTATGGATTTAAGTCAAATCAAGAAGTCAAGAAGGGCGGGGGAGAGGAGTATTAAGCAACTGTCTGGGTCCAAGGTTCATTGGCCCTTCACCTCTGCAAAAAGGGCAGCTAAGAGCTCTGGGATCAGCACTTTCTGCGATAAGGCAGACCTCCCTCAGGGATCTCCTTTGACAGAAAACAGAAGAAAGTGCCGCTCTGCAGCCCTGGGTAAATTGTCCTGGAGCAAATTAGCCAGTTTGAGGACAAGGCAGTGCTTGAGAAAGAATGCACAGCCCTCTCTCCTTGTCCTCCAGGCCCCACCCTAGGCCACTTCTCATCCCAAACAAGAAAGGCAGGAGGATTGCACAAAGACACAAAGGCTTGTCCACAAACCGAGGTTAGAGGAAGTATAAGTGCAATCCCTGCACCTCGTGATTGGCCGTCCTAAGAAAAGCATTTTGCACACTTCCCCACACAGAGTGAGGGGTGGCTGCCCTAGACCTTGGGTCATTACCTCAAGGCTGAGCCGTAAGCTACTTCCAAGGAAACAAGGTCGGGAAATGACACTCAAGCCTCTGGCTGTATCCCCACCCCCTCACATGCCCTTTCATCCTTAAGAAAACATACTAGGATCTTTGGAATAAGTATAATTCCTCTAAACACCTTCCCCAAATACAAGCTTACTCCAATTTCCTAAAAACAGGGATCGACAAACTGCAGCCCGTGAGCCACATGCGGCTCTTTGGGTACGTTCTGTCTCAAAAGTCTGCTGATCCCTGGAAGAGCCAATCCTGTCCCTCACAACAATTTAAAAATTATTTGAGAGCCATAAATATATTTTTACATAATCATCATTATGTGAATAATATCCTTAAAAACTTTTATAAATGAAACTATGATAGTTTTGTTTTCATTCTCACTTTCAACAGAGCCACATGTACGTACCCAAAGAACCGCATGTGACTCCCGAGTCCCAGTTTGCTGACCACTGGTGGTGGCTCTTCGGTCTCAAAAGTTTGCCGACCCCTGCTAAAACTATGGAGAAATAAGATTTCAATGAGCTATCTGAACAGACAGGCCCAGGACAGAAAGAAGCTGAGCATTTTTTGGAGATCATAGATTATTCTACCTTTATTATCTACTTAAATCTGGTATTTTGGATCTCTTTTACCAAAAGAAATACACTCTATCCATTGTGAAATCCAGCTATCTGTCCCTTACACCCTTTTTAAACAAACCTCTTTAGTTGTTCAGAAACAACCAGAGAATGAAGATCTAAAAATCCCGGGGGAGGGGGAGCAGCTGAGTGGCTCAGTTGGTTAAGAGTTGGCTTAAGAACACGGGCTCTGAGCAACAGGGCCGCCAGTTCGATTTCCACATGGGCCAGTGACGCTGCACCCGAGATGAGCTGTTGCTGAGCTGCCAACAGGTGGCAGGACGGCTCAGCTGGTGTAACAATAAGATTGCCTGTTCGATGGTGGGCTATGCCCACCCACAACTAAGACTGAACTTGGCACCTTGAGCTGAGCTGCTGCCTGGATGGCTCAATGGATAGACCGTGCGCTCTTAACAAGGCTGCTGGGTTTGACTCCCACATGGGATGGTGGCTACACCCACCCGCAACTAAGATTGTAACACAGCGCCTTGATCTTAGAGGCCACGAGCTGCCGACGGGAAGCCAGATGGCGACTGGCACCCTCCACAACAAAGACTGAAGAACAACAACTTGGCTGGTCCCCTTCCCCAATTCCCCAACACTGTTCCCCTCCCCCAACTCCCCAATTTTAAAAAAAATCTTTAAAAATAAATTAAATTAAATTAAATGAAAAAATAAAAAGAATAAAAATCCCAGAGGGCCTTATCTGTACCCTCCAGCCTCCCATCCTAGCCGCTTTAACTTTTTTTTTAAACCAAGAGAGGGATCCAGGTTTAACCTTCCCAGAGGTCATGCTTCTCCCAAGCCACTCTCATGAATGGCTGAAGTCTGTGGATGAAAAAAGGGGTGCTATGGAAAGTAACCTCACAGGGTGATCTGATCATAAATTCCTAACTGGGCAGGTCCTAATGGGTAGTCATGCCCCAGGTATATAACTTTTTTATTAAAAGGCTCATCTTTACCTTAAGCAATCCCTGTCCATTGTTTCTGTGCAACTAGGTTAACGCACCTTTGAAATGCCCTTTCAGACTCCTCCTTCTAAGACATGACACCCTTTTAGGTCCCTCCTTCTAAGACAAGACCCCCCCCCTCAAGAGAGCACTCAAGTTTAACCTGTAATCCAATCCCTGCCTTGCTTTTTCCTACCTCCACATAATCTTTCTTCGTCCTCTCCTTAATTTAAAATGCATAAAAGAAACTGTAAAACTGTTATTCTCTGGAGCATTTGAGATCTTGCTCCCTAGCATATATCATCAGTTTGGCTCAGATAAACTCATAAAAATTCTCTACAGGTCTGGCTGTTTCTTACATCAACAAATCCATCCAAAGGAGACTGTCCTTTTCTCCCAAGCTGCCCCCTAAATCCTTTTATAATAATAGCTGTCATTTATTGAGCACATACCTGGGCCAGACATACTGCTAAGCACATAAATGCCTTATCTCATTCAATCCTCCCTACAGCCACTAAGCCCCATGCCAGGGTGTCAAACTAGTGAGGGCAGCCGCTAGGCTAGCCACAGAGCCCAAGCTCTTAACCTGCACTACATGACCTCCCCAACCTCTCCACCCTCTCTGACTTGTCCAGCCTCTAGGCCTTCCTCAGACAAAAAAAGTACTTCAGGTGGCTCGATAATGAATTATCTCGGGGAGGGTGTGATTAGATGAAAAAGAAAGCCTTAGTCCTCCTTCAGCCCGAAGCCTAGACCGTCCAACAAAGCCCGTCCGTCTCCTTCCTGGCTGCTCCTCTCCTTTCTCATCCCTTTGCAGGTGATTACGAGTCCTCTTGGCAGCACTGCAATTGCTAGGGTGCCCGCTTCTAAAGCAAACAAGACACACGGAAATATATCATCATGCCTGCCCTTTTAAGACCAAATTCATCGGCACCAAGGGGTGGGCATGTGTCCTAACGGGATGTTAAAAAAAAAAAAAAGGAATGAAGGCGGGACAAAGGAAGGAGACAGCGTGAGAGAAAGCGGGGAGAGAAGTGTGTCGGGTTTAGTTCCTGGCTAGTGGAATCTGAAAAGTGAAGTCCTCATCCTGGAATCTTGAGACAGAAACTGTCCACACTCCAGCAAACAGCATACCCTAGCGGCCTGATCAGGAAGTGCTACGAGTAGAACCTCCTTCGGAGCCTAGCTTCACCCCACCCACACAAACTGGGCAGGGGGCTGTCCTTCACAGAAAAGATGCCCCTCTTTTCTCAACTACTGCCTAGCACCAACGCTGTGGGCATAAAGGCACCACCTTTGGCAGTTCACATTCCTCCCTGAGACCCTGGCTAACGGGGTAATGCTTCCACCAGTCAGGCAACCTAGGACAGGCAGGACTTCTCTTAAAGGGCTCTTCCACCCCAGGCTTTACAGAATAACTTTCCCATGAGATAACGGTACTCCTGACACGCAGCATCATTTCTTCTTTCCCTGTCTGAAGTGCATTCAAGACCTAGTGGGGATTACAGGAAAACAGACTCATCCTACAGCCTGTGGGAGAAGTTTCAGATTCGGGGGTTCAGGGAATGCAAGCAGCAGGGCCCCCAGCATTCGGTGCCTGGCACAGCAGCCAGTGACTCCCCTTGCACTGACCCCACCCATTAATGGCAGCACCAAAACACACTAGCTCCAGTAACCAGCACACAGTTCAGGGTCTTGGCTCAGGGAGCTAAATGTGAGCAGATACTTTCTCTCCCAGAGACCCCATGTCCTTCTGCCTTTCGAGCTCCAACCGGTCTGTGCCGCCTCTCCTAACAACAGAAATAGAAAACAGATAAACTCTAGTACAGCTAGATTGCCCCATCACCCCAGGCCGGAGGCTCAGCTCCTCCCTCACCAGTTCTCTATTTGGTTTTCTATTATATATTCCACTGTGGCTACAACAATCCCTTAAAATACAAAAATAAATAAAAAATAGTGAAACAAGGAAGAAATTGTGGCCAGGGCTTCCATTAACGTTAGGGCTGAAGTCTGAGCAGAGGGCTCTGCATAGGGAGGACCAGGGCTGGGACCTGGAAACAAGAGGCTCTTGGGTCTCCATTCAGTCAGTTTTCAGGACTCTCCCTCCTCGCTCTTCCTGCACTTCCCCTCTACCCACTGTCCCCGTCTCCCACCTCTTACCAGTCCTGAGACCTTTGGGCAGGTTCGAGGAGGAGGGGCTACCAGCTCGCTGGGGTGCGGGAGGGAAAGGTGCTAGAAAGGGGCACCCCGGATGGCTGGAGCTGTAGCAGCTGACTCTGAGGAGCAGAAAAGGCAGAGAGGTTGACGGGACCGAAATGGAAAACAGGAAAACACAAGTGTGACTATGGCTGGCAGCGGCAGCGGGGAGGGGCCAGGGGAACGGGCTGGAGTTGGGACCCAGAGGACCTCAACACCTGCCGCCTCTAGGCACCTTCTCCAGGAGTCCCGGCACCTCCTTTTCCCTACCTCTGCCCCTGAACTTTCTTGTTACCCTACATACACTGAGCACTGACGCTCTCCTAGCGACTCGCCCTACCCCCTGTTGCCCTTACAACTCCTCCTCCCCCTCATTCCACTTCCTGTGCATCTCCCGCTGGTATACTATCCTTGGTCCTGCGGAGGACACAGGATCCACGGTTAGGGCAATGGACCTCTGCGACCCCATCTCAAGAAGCTCACTGCCATTTCAGCCCGGATGTAAGGCAGTATATGCCAAGGAAGGCCACTTTTGGGGGTACAGTCAAGCGCGCCCGCGCGCGCGCGCACACACACACACACACACACACACACACACACACACACACACACTAAGGAAGCCCACTCACAGTCTCCAGTCCCCAATTGGTTCAGGTGATGTGTGTGTTGCCAAGTAAGGCCAGCCAAGGGGGCCTGAGTAAGCCCTGGCACAGGGCTAATGAGTTGGCACTCCTTCAAACCAGGATTATTTAAATATCTGCTGAATGTTTGTTTGTTTAACAAAAGTGGGGAATATGATTTTCTCGGAATAAAAACTGTTAGCCTCATTCTTTCTATTCAAATTAGAACTTATATGAATTCATTACGTACAACTTTCTGAAGCAGATGACTTCTCAGTAGGCATATTAGACCATTTAAAATATAGATATATCATAAATCTCTCTCAGGGAGTGGCAATTCACAGCATATGATGCATTCTCAGAATTCCAGCTGTGATTGCTTCCTTTAGGCAACTAAAAGCTGATGACAGAGCTACACCCTACAACTTTTAGCTGTTATCTGTGGGTTGCAAAATTATTCTGGAGACAGGTGGTCCAGGTAAGCAGTTGTTAAGGATCTCTCAGTGGATGGGAGCCAACATACAATTCACCAAGAGACAGAGACAGAAATCATATTTCACTGGCACCAACTGTCCAAATTAGAGTACTCTAAGAATGATTTAGTGCCATTTTAGACCCAGGCTGCAGCCCAGCTGGTCTACCCCTTAATCCTCCTAGGGGGTCAAGTCCAAGTTGTAAAATGAGGGAAAGTCTAAGGAAGTCTAAAGCTTCCCCTTGGTCTGGCCCCTGTTCTCTCTCCCTCCACTCCAGCCACACTGGCCTCCTTGCAGTTGCCACACAAGCATGCTCCCAACTAACAACTTTGGCAATTGCTGTTCCCTCTTCCTGGAACATTCTCCCCGGAGGTATTGTTCACTCCTTCATTCAATCCATTCAAGTCTGTGTTTAAACTCCACCCTATCAGAGGCCTTCCCTGAGCAGTCTCTGAAGAAGCCACTTCTGTCAATCTCCATCCCTTCACCATGACTTTTCTTCAAGGGCACTCACTACCACCAGGGGTTTATTCGTTGTCACCTCACCCACTAGAATGCAAGCAATACCAGAGCTTTATTCACTCCTATCCCCAGTAGAGGGCAATTTTTTGTAGACAATATTTGCTGGAAGAATAAATGAATAAATGCTGTTCCCCCTAGACTGATTTCCCAGCTGGCTAGGCTCTGGGAATGTCCTTAAACTTGCCCTTCAGGCCAACCTATGTTGTTGATGCTCTGGCTCCTAAGCAAGGAGTATTTGGAGGTATTTATTCTTTTTGATAGTAATAGGTTGAAGGGAAGGGTATAATTTTCATTTTTACTGGGAGGCCCAAAATGGTTTGAAACTTTTTGTTTCATTAACGGGAAAACAAAAACAAAAAGGCCCTCATCTAACACGCTTTCTGCTCTCCTGAATCCGGGAAGCTCTCGGTGCTCGGTCCCACACCCAGGCTCCGGGACCTGTCTGGATGCGGCAAGAGCAAAACACGACGGCAGCGAAGCGGTGGAAGGGCAGAGAAGGTGGAGGGAGGCAAGCGCTCAGGTTCACGCAAAGGAAGGTGGGTTCGAAAAGAGTGGAATCGCAAACCCTTAAGCGTTAACTGTTCCCAGAGCCCCTCTCGGCAATCCCGCCCTCAGCTCTCTCTGCCCTTCCGGTCGTTCCTCGACCCTTCCCCACACCCTCACCGCCCCCGCCCAGCCGGCGTGCCGCGCTTCACCTTTGCCACTCTCCCCCACCTAGTCTTGCTTTCCCGGGGCTCGGCCCCTTCACGTCACTCCCGCCGTCTCCTTCTCTTGGCTCCCGGTTCCGTGTATACGACCCTAAGATCTCGCCTTCCCAAACCCCGACCCTACCACCGCCCGCCCTCAATGCCCCACTGAAGAGCTCGGTCTTTCCTCAAGTCCAGGTCCAACTGCGAAGGCCGGACCGGGTACTGCTTTGGGGGACAAAGGACCCCACTCCACCCGGCGTCCCATCCGTGCCCTCCACCTGGCCAAGCAGCCTCCGCCCCTCCCGGGCTCCAGGAAGCGCTAGAAGAGGGGGGCTATGGGTGTAGGCGAAGGGGGCAAAGGGCGGAGAACCGAGAGACCCCGCAACCCTCTCCCCGGCCGTCTGCTCGCTAAGGCACAGCTACGCTCTTGAAAATGACCGTGAGCACCCTTCGACGCGTCCTCCGCACCGGGAACGCTCAGCTCCCTTTTCCCTCCCCCTTAACCCAACCCGAACTGGCAACCCGACGGGGGTCTGGACGAGAGCGCCAAACCCTGGCAACCCCACCTCCAGCCCCGAGACGCTCGGCTGAAACTCTGGAGGGACCCTGAACTGCAGAGCCCTGTAGAGAAAGGGAGTGGGAGCCGCGCCCGATTGGAGCCATGGGAGGGGTCTCCCGGAAGGGCGTCTCCTCTACCCGGTTCTCAACTCCCCGCCCCTTCGGGGGAGTTGTTGCATCAGCTTCCAGATCCCAAATTATAGACAGTGGTCTCCAACAGGCCGGGAAGGTGTCGGGCAGTAGAGCCGCCGCCAGGAGGCAGCACTTAACAAAAAATGTCCGGGCTGAGGGTGCCTGGGAAGCTGGACTCACCAAAGCACCTTTCATCTGAAGAGTCTTAGTGGCAGTGTGGACACAACAAAAGAGGGATTTGCTGGGCTAGTTCAAGAAAAGGGATCTGAAAATGCTTCACCACGTTTTAAGGCTAAAAGATAACTTGCAAATAATACAGTTTCTTTTTGTATACCTTTTGGACCGTCCAGCTTTTTTTAAAGCCAACATTGCCACTCTGCAGAAATTCAGAGAGCCACCTACCTTCAAGACCAGTCTGGTGGACAGACACACAGCTTAAGAGACGTCCCAGCTGTCAGGCAAGTAAAAAGAGTGTAGCCGGAGGCCATAATTTACCCATCTTGAAGCTGGGTCATTTAACCTGTACTGATTTAGCAGGGATTTGACAGCCATGGGAAAAGAAAGGGAATATGTTACAATAAATTATGTAAGTAATAAGAAAATAATATGCAAAGCAATGTATTGTGTGAGTGGGTGGTTTATAGCCAGCCGTCAGTTCCCATACTTCTTTGTGGGGGTGACAGTGATCTCATCTTGAGCTGTCTGTCCCAAGGAGGAAGACAATATGAAATAAGACACTTCCCAAATTAGTTCCCTCTTCTTCAACCTTAAAATTTGGTCACAAGCACGCAAAAAGGGAAAGAGGATACAAAATGATGTGGAATTGGCAACCTAGAGTTAGCTTTACTTACGCTCTTCTCCAACATCATTTATTCATCACAATGGTTAAAAAGCACCTAATTTCCTACAGCAGTGCACTTGTACAAAAATTACTGTACACAGACCTGACAGAAGGATATTTGAATAAACATATTGGACAAAAACATGAGTGGATAAGCCAAATACAGGCCACGATGCCCCTGAGAGGCAAAGGAATTAAAGTGAGGGAAGACATTAAGCTCAGGTTCCTGCTGCTTCCTGTTGCTCTTAACTCCAGCCTTTGCCAGATAAGCTCCAGAAGTTGAAAGATATCTAGTTTGGATTGCTGAAGCCACTTTCCTGTGGCTTATGAGTCTGATGAAGTCATTGGGGAGTGCTGCACAAGTACCAGACCCCTCCCCTGCAAGTGTTCCACGAGGTCCCTGAGAATGCTGATGATGTCAGCTGTCAGCACTAGTGTTCTCTCTCTCCCTCTCTCTCAAAATCCTAACCCATATTTTCTACAACCCATGGATTGTCCCCTTGCCACGTCAAACTAACCACGTCAAAGGCTGAACTTGTCTTTTTTCCAAAGACCTTTCCCCTCCCACATTTCACAGTTTTCCAAGTCAAACTTCCCATCCTGCCCCTGAAGTTCTCCAGCTCTAGCTCCTTGACTCCCACAGCTATTAAATTATTGCACATGTTCACTCTTGCATGTAGGGTTCACATTGTCCACATTATTTTGTTCACTTTAATGCATGTGTCCTTTTTTATGATTTTGCAAATCAATGGTGTCCCCCTAGTGCAGCGGTTCTCAACCTTCCTAATGCCGTGACCCCTTAATACAGTTCCTCATGTTGTAAGTGACCCCCAATCATAAAATTATTTTCGTTGCTACTCTATAACTGTAATTTTGCTACTGTTATGAATCGTAATGTAAATATCTTTTTGTTTTCCGATGGTCTTAGGCGACCCCTGTGAAAGGGTTGTTCGACCCTCAAAGGGGTCGCAACCCACAGGTTGAGAACTGCTGCCCTAGTGTGAGCTACTAGAATCGAGGAGTGTTACTGGTTCAATTCTATAAACACTATAACGATATAGCATTGGTGGTAGTGCCAGCCTGTCATCTTTCCTTCAATCTTGAATGTTGACACTGAGGTTATTTTTCTAGCCCTTGGCTTCTACTACTTGATTCCTTAACTGTAAACTATGTAATGAGATTCCAGTGCTGTCTGCCTCAGCTGTCTATCTTGGAACCAGCCAAAGGCACATGGAGCCCAGCTTGGGGAAGGTGTCGCTCAGTTGTTACTGAAACTGTAAAACAATAAATCCACGACCACATTTTGGTTCAATTTCCTGATCTCTGAAAAACTACAAGCAATCTGTACAATGATTACTTCCTGGACTGTCTTATCTACTTTACAGGTTTATTATGAAAATTGTATGAAATCATTTATATAGAAGTGTTTTGATAAGTGAAAATGAACTGTATGAATGTCAGATGATAATGGTACTCTATTGTCTTATTTCCCTTGCTTAGTTTTTTGGATGCATCTGTTGGCTTATAGCCAAGGTTCTTTTGTTCCCATGCCTTCTTCTGGTTTTACTTCTTACACTAGGATCCACCCTTCCCCTCTTTCAAAGCACAGCTCAGAGCCACCTCCTGTGGAAAAACTTCCCAGTCTTGCAGAAGGAAATGATAAACTTCCATATAGACCATTATACCACTCCCTCAGGTTCCCCCAGTCAGCACATGTTTAAGTGTCTAGCCTAGCACACAGTAATAGGCCCTTTTGTAGAAGCTTCACCATTTATAAAGCACTTTCACTTACCTTATCATTCTTTAAAATGTTTACATAAATGTGATGTTTTAAGGTTTTTTTAAATGAAGAAAATAAGGATAAATGACTTCCCCAAGGCACGTACGTGATTAAAAAAAAAGAAGAGGGAAGGAGTCACAGATATGGGTTTGCCACCTACAAGTACCTTTCTCACAAGGTTCTTACAAAGATTATATTAGACAATGTGTGGTGGTAGCTCTTATAAAAATGGAATCAGATCTTAGTTCCAGTACTTCTTCCTCAAGAAAGCCTTCTTTGACAGCCTACTCTAGATCAAGTTCCCATTATATACGCACAAACAACTCATACTTCCCTTCCCAACTCTCATCTCATCTGTAATACAGTAAATAATGTGTAGTTATTTGATTATTGTCTTCTCTCTCTAGATTGGAAGCTCTATCAGAATAATGATGTCTGGCTCTCCACAGAATCTCCTGCGCCAAATATAGTGCTTGTCATAGAAGTTCTTTGATTTTGTTGGATAAATGTAACTTACTTTTTTTTTTTTTTTAAGCTGAGCCATCCTGTCACCTGTTGGCAGCTCAGTGGCAGCTCAGCTCCGGCCATGAATCGAACTGATGACAGTGATGCTCAGAGCTTGCATTCTTGAGCGAGCTCTTAACCAACTGAGCCACTCGGCCGGCCCTGTTGAATAAATGAATGAGAACTAAAACCCAAACTTTCTGATTCACTCTAGGTTTGACTTAGGCTAGGAAAAATATGTTACAGTGATGCAGAAGATAGAATCAGGTAATGTGTATGTTAGGATAAATTTCAAAGGACTAGAGATCGCTACAGGGAGGTCGTGGAAACAGTTCAGAACGGTTCAGTCTGGGAGAACACGACTTTCATTGAGGATGCAACCACTACTGAGGATGCATACGCAAAACGACCGTTTTCGTCCAAGAAACCCAGCCGCAGTTTTGTCCCTCTCTTCCGTACAATGACCCAAGATGGCGGGGCCCGTGACTGAAAACTAGATCAAGATGGCGGCTTCCTGCTTCCCCCGCAGCGTCGTGCGTGGCCACCGAGGCCACGCCCACTTCCGGCTTCTTGGCTTCAGCATGGCTGCTTTAGGTACTTTGCTCTCTAGTAAGTGGGTATAGGGGTCCATAGGCTCGGTAGCTCATGGGGGCGGGCCTGGAACTCCTGAGCTGGGTGCACGGCCTCTCTCCCAACTCTGCCCTGTTTTCCCAGCAGGTGTCAGGAGGCTGCACTGCAGCGCGGCAGTTCGGGCGGGCAGCCAGTGGAGACTCCAGTGAGTGCGGGTTTGGGGGAAGCTGGGGGTACCAGAAGCTGCGCTGAGTCCTAACCAGACTATTCTCCACCCAGGCAGGGCCTGGCTGCCAGCCCCTCCGGCTATGGGCCCCTTACGGAGCTCCCAGACTGGTCTTACGCGGGTGAGTGCTGATGTGACAGTAAACTCTGCTTTGGAGAGTTTCATCCAGAGAAAACGCCCCTGGACAGGGCGGGTGTGTAGGGCGGGGGAGGGTGTCAAGGTGGAGAGTATGTCTGAGTGGACAACGAGTTGAACTTTATATTTGTAGGTGGGGTAAAGAAGCCCTATTATTTATTTTGTAAATTAAACTGCGAGGATAGAAAATAAAGCTGTACAGGATCTTTCTGGGTTGTGCAGATAAGCAAAAGTAATTCTGACTTGGGATGCCCCCTGAGAAGGCAGTGGCAAAATTTCTGTGTTTCCCAAAGGGGATGTGGTTCTTAAAAAGTTGGGAAGCACCGCCTTTCATTGTGGTGAGTACATTATTTGAGATTTGGTACCAAATGCAGGGAGAGCTCCTTGAGAGGCTGTCTAAATGAATTCTCAGAGAGGATAGAAAAGTGAGGACTGAGGATGGTGGGCTCCCTCTAGAAAAGCCTTTTCCTTTAAAACAAACAAACGAAACATACGCCCTAGGAGGAAGGTATGTTAGAAAAGTTGAAGTGACAACCCACACCCCTCTGAGGAACTCCAGGTGGGAAAATTGAGGTCTACAAAAGTAAGTGAATTGCCTGTGATCACCCACTAAGTAATAGCAAAGCCAGGACTAGAACTGGGCAGAGGCCTGACCTGCTTCAACAGCACAGAGACCTGAGTGTTAATACCCTTGTGGGTTTTGTAGGAGTATGGTCCTGTTTAATCAGATACTTGGTGGCCGAGGAATACAGTGAAGATTTTTTTCTACTTGTTATTTACTGTAGGAAGCCTAGGATCTCCCTGAAGTAGTGTGGAATATTGGAAAGACGCTGGAATTGATTCTTTTTTTAAAAAAGAAGTTTTATTAGGAAACAGTGTGTTTTTCCAGGACCCATTAGTTCCAAGTCAAGTAGTTGTCTTCAATCTAGTTGTGGAGGGAGCAACTCCCTGGCCCATGTAGGAATCGAAGCAGCAACCTTGGTGGTATGAGCCTGCGCTGTAACCACCTGAGCTAACCTGCTGCCCTGGAATTGATTCTTTTTTTTTTTTTTTTTTAGGGAATCTTTTTTTTTTTTTTAAGATTTTATTGGGGAAGGGGAACGGTGTTGGGGAATTGGGGAAGGACAAGTTGTTGTCCTTCAGTCTTAGTTGTGGAGGGCGCAGCTAGCTCAGCTCCGAGTCCAATTGCCATCTGACCGCCCTTCAGCAGCTCGCAGCTGCTTAGCTCAGTGTGTACTGTTCAGTCTTAGTTGCAGGTGGGCATAGCCCACCATCCCATGCAGGAGTCCAACCAGAAACCTTGTTGCTAAGAGCGCACGCTCTAACCACTGAGCCATCCGGCCGCCTGTCAGCAGCTCAGGGCAGCTCAGCTCAAGGTGCTGTGTTCAATCTTAGTTGCGGGTGAGCATAGCCCACCATCCTGGAATTGATTCTTAATCCAGGCTTCTCTCCTTGCTAATTTTGTGGGTCTTAGACAAATTACTTAATTGTATCTCAGTTTCCATTAACATTCCATTTAACATCTGTTAAAGAAGAATACCTATTTCATAGGGTTCTTGTAAGGATAAAATGAAACAACTAATGTAAAGCACCTCACAGACAATATTGGTTCTCTTTACTGATAAATAATATCTCTTACCTGTCTTGCCTTCAAACTTTTGGGCAGAGTTTTCTTTCTGTTTCTTTCTTTGTTGAACATGTCCTTTCTCTTCATCTCCATTATAAACTACTTGAGATACTGCATCTTTTTAGCAACTCCACAGATATTTATGAAATTTTTATTATGTGCCTATGTGCTTACACTACAGTGAAATCTAGCGATACAGTCCCTGATCACAAGGAACTTAAAGTCTACTTGGGGAAATTAAGTATGGACATTTTAAAAATTAAATGATAGGGCCGGCCGAGTGGCGCGTTGGTTAAGAGTTGGCTTGGGACGCCAGCTCTGGGCAGCAGGGCCCCAGTTCAGATCCCATATGAGGTCCAGTGACGCTGCGCCCTCTGCAGCTGAGATGGTGAACAACAGCTTGACCTGGAGCTGGGCTGCCACGAGTCGCCGGCAACGGCATAGGCTGCAATGGGGGCATAGGCTGCAATGGGGTCAGCCGGCAACGGCATAGGCTGCAATGGGGCCAGCCGGCAGCGGGTGTGAGCTGCCATGAGCCACTGTGAGCGGCCGTCCAATGGCCGGCAAGCGACTGCCTCACCCGGGAAGAGCGCAATGATCACAATACCAACATGGGCCAGTGAAGCGACATCCTCCACAACCAGACTGAAGAACAAGGGAACAGCAAATTGTCTGTTCCCCTTTCCCTATTCCCCAACTCTGTTTCCCTCCCCCAATTCCCCCAATAAAATCTTTTTAAAAATAAAATAATAATAATATTCAGTGAGCGCTCTGCCCCTTTTCAGAAGGATTTGAGATGGCTAAATAAGGCTACAAACAATAGTACAATAAATGTCCCATCTATTTAGATGATAATTAAATGATTGATATGTATATCTTTCATAAGAGAGACTTGAAGAGGTTAGAGAAGGGTTTCTGGGACAGGTAGGGCTTGGGGTGGGCCTAAGGATGAGAATTTGGCTGGAAGGAAAGGAAAGAGGCATTTGTCTCATTATGGAATAAGATGGAATTTAGCAAAAACTCCTTTGAGTAGAATAGTGATAGATTGCTTGAGTGGAAGGTTTCTGAAGACAGGAGATTCGGCATTGCAAAGGACTTTGAATTCCAGGCTAATGAGGGGTAAGTGAAATAGAGTAGGAACATGCCTAGGAACTTATTCTTGGTAATTCTGGCATACTTGACCTTGAAGATGAGGTACATGTTTTAGGAGAATTAAGCCACAGTGGGTATGAAATGGAAGAGAGGAGCTAGAGATTGGTTCTTCCCTCATTCCTGTCAGTGCTTTCACAAGGTGCTACAGATCATGTCTAATACTTGCCTTTTCTCTCACTTCTGTCTGCAGATGGCCGCCCTGCTCCTCCAATGAAAGGCCAGCTTCGAAGAAAAGCCCAAAGGGAGAAGTTTGCAGTGAGTGGCTAGAGCCCCAGCCGGGGCAACCTGCATGTAATCAGAGGAAGAAAGTTTAAATCGTAATTTGTCTTGAGCTGTGTAGACACCTGAGCTAACATGTACCCCTGATTCCAAGGTTTTAACAGTATTGTGAGAAGCGGGGGATAGAGTGGGGCACTCCTAGGGCAGGAACCAATAGTAGATATTCTGCCACACATTTTACTGCCTTCCTCCTGCTTCTAACCCAGGTCCTGGTCCCACCCCTTCCCAGTCAGCAGTGTCACTTTTCAGCTGAAACCTCCGACTTTGATCTGTGAGTGAAAGGATATATGGTGCAGAACTCAAGCCCCAGATGTTATCCACACTGTTTTCCTGTCTGTTTCAGAGACGAGTTGTACTGCTGTCACAGGAAATGGATGCTGGATTACAGGCATGGCAGCTCAGGCAGCAGGAGAAGTTGCAGGAAGAAGAAAGGAAGCAGAAAAATGCTCTTAAACCTAAAGGGACTGCACTACCAAGTCAATAAAAAGCAATTCCTGTCTCCCTTACCCTGCCTCTCTCTGGCCTTCTTTTCTATCACCTAAATGCCTCATCCCAGCCAGAGGAGAGCCTCTTTATTCCCAACTATCTTCAGAGCAAAAGATCTTGGACACCAAAAACAGGCTATAAGATCACTGCCTAGAAGGGTTGGCAGTGCCCTCACCCCTGGCCCCGTTCTAGTTCAGGATAATCTTGCTCAGGTAATCTTACCCCCTCCTTTGCAAGTTATAGGACTGGCCCCAAAATGAGCAGTAGCTACTATGCAAATGTGAAAAAGGGGTAGCAGTTTTCTTGGGCTTAGGCAGGCACTCAAGCCTTGAAAAGCGTATACAGTGCTCAATCCATGTGCAGTTACACATTTAATAAATGTTTTGATGAAAAACTTTCCAGCTGAGGTCTATTTCTTGGCAAGCAACTGGTGTCAGTTTTTCTAACTAGATATATGGCCCAAGAGGATACCCCACTGGGAAACTGACATGGGAAGAACCAGACTTGGGTGTTGGATGTTCTAAAGATTTGGGTCCTGAGGTTTCTGTGGTTCTGTTTGAATTCCAGAGGTTGGTTGGAGAGAGGGCTGCCCTCCTGACCCCACTTTGTGTAGGGAGCCCTGGAGGTGCTCAGTCCCCAAACAGTCGCTGTAGGATAGGTATCCCCCATATACCTCCCACAAACCTATTCGCTGTCCCCAAGACCCAGGGAAACCTTACATTTTATTGATCATGGCTCCTTCCATGGATTCTGTGGGGAAAGGACCTTTGCTCCCATTACAATACAGAGCCCTGGACTTTTTTCCCATTCTGCACAAACTTGGTTTAGTGCCTGGATCTCTAGGATTTCTGGAGCATCCTACCTGACCTAATTTCTGTCCGGCCTCCATTATTCCTTCCCTTGCTTTCCTTCCCTCCCTTCTTCCCCCAATACCTCCTTCCTCTCTTGCTGACCAATGCAATTCTTGGGTCTTAGATTTCGCTGATGGTCGAGTTTTCTGTCTCCCACACTTTTCCTGCTTGTGTTGTGCTGCTTTTCCAGATCTAGTTCTCAACCTCTTATCTCTCCCTTTCCCAACCTCGGCTTTAGCCTGCCCTCCCCATTCCGTGCATACCTCCACCTTTTGTTCTCAGAGACTAAGTCCATAGTCCCGAAAGGAGTTTTTACCCTTTAAGGAACTGCCTCTTTTCCAGTGTAGGGAAGTAAACCCTACTTTTAATCTCTTCTAACAATTTTACCAAACTTGATTTGCCTTTCCCCAGATTCCGTGGCCTTGCACCCCTTTCCTCCCCAGCCAGTTCTAATCTAAGGAGCAGCCAGATTGAAAATGGCATAATAAGTAGCACATTTGTCTTTCTATAAGGATGGGACCCACACACACACACAATCCAATGTGGTTGTGGGGTGAGTTGGTGGTAAATTGGGTTTTGTTGTTGCTTTTTTTTTTTTTTTAAACGGACAGAGGTAGTTGTCAAGAATAAGGGACAAAGGTTCAATTTGGTTGAGTCACAGGTCCCAGCAGACAAACCCCCCAGCCCCGGTCTCAGGATGTGGAGGACCCCTCACCACCATCGCAGACTGTGAACTTGTTTGCCCCAGCCACTGAGCCTCCTAGTACTTCCCACTCTGAGGTGAGATAAACGCTGAATACAAGAGGAATCAAGCCACCCAAAATATGCTTAAGGGGAGAAAGTCTCCCACATCCCGTCTTCTGGGTCCTTCCACTGCCCCCCACCTCCACCCCTGGGCTGTGGCCTCAACCCCTGGAGATGGCAGCCTCCGCCACAGAAAGTCAACTTAGGCTTTTTTTTTTTTTTTTTTTTTTTACCGGGCTCTTCTTGGCTGTAATTGGATTCAGGCTGAAACAACCACGTCCGCACCGGGAAAGGAGGGCATTGGGGGCGGGGGCGGAGGAGAGGCTGTGGGAGAAGGGAGGGACCAGAGGAGAGCGAGAGAGGGCTCGCGATCCAGTTCGCCGACTAAGCAGAAGAAAGATCAAAAAACTGAGAAGAGGGGACGAGCAAATAGGCGCTTTCAAGAACAATCGCCTCATCTCCAAGTGGACAGCGCTCTAGGAATCCAAATTCAGTGCCTCCCGAAGACAAAGGCGCCCGAGGGAGTGGCGGCGCGACCCCAGGGCTTGGGCCCCGCCGCGGAGCCTGCACGGCCCCGCTGCCCGGACGGTCGCGGACCATGTCTCCCTCCCCACTGCCCGCCAGCAGTCTGCTGCTCCCCCTGCTCGCGCTTGCCACCGCGCTCTCCTCCCTCAGCTCGGCCCAAAGCAGCTTCAGCCCCGAAGTAAGTGAGTTCCTCCGGCCCTGCCCGGAGTCGTGCAGCCAAGGAGGCGAGCCCGGGGGTCTCCAAGGGGACAGCCCCATTCGGAGAGGAGGGCTCTCGGGGTCTTGGCTGCTCCGGCCTGCAGGATCCCTTCTTTTTCCTTTCCTTCCTCATCTCCAAACTTCCAAGTCGATCCAGCTTTTTGCCTCCTCCAGCCTACCCACTCCCCCTCCGCCGCCTTCTTTCCCACTCTTTTCCTTGGGAGAACTTTACAGCCAGGCCCACTCCCGCCCCTCCCCAATTCCCCCGGGCTCTGAGCTCAGCTCTGGAACCAGTTGGGAGCCTGATAAATATTTGGACTCCGCTCAGACCCCGCGCTGTCTTGATTTCTTGTCATGTGTGAGAGTTTGTTGTTTCTTCAACTTTCCAGCTCTCCCGCGCACTCTCACCCGCGCTCGCCGGCGCCCGGGCGGACAGGGAGGGCTCGGGGGGGACCGTACTGCGGCCGCGGCCCCCCACGCTGCGGCCGCTGCCGGCTTCCCCGCCTGCGGGGCCCTCCACCCATGCATCCGCGCCCAGGTGGGGTCGCGGGTGGACGGCAGATTGGCCCCAGCTCCCACTCACCCCCGCCTCCCTAGGAGGACCCCCTCTGGGTCCCAGCCCAGAGCCCTGGCGTCGAGGGTCGCGGCGCTGGCGCCCTGGCCGCCTTTCCGTGCACACAAAGCTCTCGTTGTTAGCGGGGGCTCTGCAGGGCCGCCGCCGCCTCCTCTGCCCCCTCCACCGTCGGCGCCTTTACGCCCTTTTTGTTGTTTTTGTTAATTGCTTTTCTGTGTTAATTGCAGGGAGATTTGGGGCGTCGCACGGGGAAATGTGGAGAGGGCCTGGGCCCAAGCGCCCGCGCTGGTCTCGACTGAGTCCCGCGCCCCCCGCCCCCCCATTCCCCGACGCAGGCCCACCGGGCGGGGAGGAAGTCGCGTGGGAGTTGTCTGAGGAGGTTTTTCCTCTCTCTCTCTCCCTCTCTGTCTCTCTCTCTCTCTCTTTTATTTTGAGGTGAAGGTGGGAGACGGATTTGATCAGCTTCTTATTTTGGGACATCCCAACCCACTCAGCCCTGCGAGGGCCTGGGTGCCTGGGTGCGGTCAAGAGGGGCTGGGAAGGGCACGGGAAAGGGGGAGGGGATCTGGACTTGGCTTCCTCCGACCTCGTGGGGGCCCTGGTCCCACCCCTACAGGAAACATATCCAAAAAGAACACATTCTCTGTGTCCTGAAGGGATCTGAGGCTGAAATGAAAAGTGTAGCTCTGGGAATGGAAGTGACCAGGAAGTGTGAAAATCTGCCCTTCAGCTAATCCTGGCACTGGCCAGGAGGAGGCATCCTCTTTTCAGGCCTGGAGTCTTCATCTGAGGCCTGAAAGGAGCACTCCCAACAAAAGGAATCTGGGCGCCTGAGGGGCTGCCCACTGCCAACATTGCCTGCCCTGCCTTCCTCCTTTCCCTGCCCCACTAGGCCCCCTAAGGGAGGGGCAGCAACCCTGGCTCTGCTTTAAGTGGGTCATGGGCAGCCCCGGTGCCAGAACCACCATTTGTTTCTGGGCCATAGAGGGGTGGGAGGCAGAGGGAGGGAGGAGCCAGCCCAGAGGCTCCCGTCCAGGGCCGGCTGGAGAATCAGAGATCTGCCCCCTACCCCAGGACTCCTAGGCCAAAGGTAGGACTGCTTCCCTTGACTTTCTGCTAGGAGAATACCTTTCAAGACAAAGCCAACCAAATTTTTTAACCCAATATCGTTAGTTGCTCCCTCTCCAGGCCAATCTGGAGGGAGAGCTGGGGTGGCCCAGGCCTCAGGCCTCCATAGCCCTCCACCAGCTCCAGGACAGCCCTCTCTTCCCCTTGGCCTGTCTGGCACTCAGCCCTTCCCCCACCCAGCCGCAGACACAAGAGTCCTCTCTTCTGTGGTTCCCACTTCAGAGTCTCTGTGGTTCTTGCTTTGCTCAGAGCCTGCCCCTGTGAGGGAAGAAAGCCTAGGTCTGAGAGGAGGAGAGGGACGGGGGCACCTCCTTTCCAGGCCTTGTGACGCTTGACTCCAGGGAAGTCCCTGTTTTTGACTAAGTCTCCACTTTTAACTATTGGAGGTGGGATGGGGGTTGTAGGTGTGAATATTTAGACCTGCCAACCTCCTGAAAGACTCATCAGGGAGGGAATTTATCCCAGAGCCCCTGGCTGTGGACTCTCCCCACCTCTCTGCCGCCCACCCTCCTGTCATCTTGCCCTAGGAGAATTCCTCTCAGTTTTGCTCCCTGAGGGTTGAGGTGGCCTGATCTCAGTCCTCCTAACTTCCAGTTCCACAGTAAGTCACTCTCATCCTTCTTTAATGCTGAACCCCTACCAGGGTTCATAAGCCTGGGGTTTGTCTACCCTACAGGTGAGGCTAGGGGCAAAGGGAGTTTCCTGCATATTTGTTCACAGGCCACAGCAGGTCTCCCACAGTCACTAGCTGTGGCATCAATCAGCGCAGGTCAGGGCAAGCATACAGCTGCTGGGGAGAGCAGCACAGGCCTGGAGCACCCTGCCCTCCTCCCCTTAGCATACCAGAGGTTAAACTTCACTCCCTCCTCTACCCCTAAGGAGGGGCTCTCAGAGCCCTGGTGGTGCTAGGGCTACTTTGGCCAGGCCTATTGGCTGGGGAAAAGGCTGGGTTGTTTACATCTAGGGCCCTAACTCCATCAGCCTTGGGGGATCACTTTCCAGAACCATGTTGCAATTCTTGCCCCTGCAGGCTCAGGTCCCCAGTCAGCTGCTCCTGAATCACCCCCAGCCCCTGTTCAAGAGCAATGTTCCACCACTAGGGCCTGGGCATAGAGGTGCAGGGCCACATGGAGATCCATCCTAATAGGCTGCGGTGGAGGGGGCAGTACCTAACAACAGCATCCTCAGCCCCTCTGTCCCCCAAGCTCCCATCCCAGGCAACTTGCAGCCCTTCTCTGGACTACTTAAGAAGGCAAGACTGGAACAGGGACCAGATATTTGGGTACTATCTCCCGATAGGAGAATCCAAGCATTTTCATATCCCATATATAACTTGGCTCATTTTACTTTGCAGGCTTTAGGAAAGTACTCCATTGTTCTTACAATAAAGGCTGACTCTTTCCTCAACAAGATTTTGTGGTGTGTGTACCTTTCAATCAAACACCAAAAACCTAACTTTAAGGCAATATGCCAGCCTTTATATTATGAACAATTCTCAACATACCTGAAATAAAATACGATCACCAAGTCTCCACTTCCACTCCCATCTCCCACTCTCTCTACTGAGAATCTTAAATGGGCATTTAGGTCCCAAGCCCTAGGTCAGATGCTGCTTGGATGGGGACATTGGCAGGATCCTGGCTCTGGCTGCATCACGCTGAACACCTGCAGAGGGCCCAGCTTCGCCTATCAGCAGCCAGCCTCAGCCCGAGCTCCTTTTCTGCCCTCCTTCCTAAAAAGATCTCAGCTGGGTGGAGGGGGAAGAGGCTGAGGGCCTCATGCCAAGCCCAAGACTGTAGCCCCTCAGCCACTTCCCCCTCCACCCGTCATGGCACAACCCATTCTCGGGGGATATGCTGTACTTACAAGAACGCTGACACAAAGGGGGAAAGTGCTGGAAGGAATGTTGGTTCTGAGGAAGACATCCAAGGATTCAGGTAAAGCACAAGGGCTCCCATCCTCAAGACAGCTACAGCCAAAGTCCTGAGGTTGGGCTCTCCACCCCTGTGTGAGCCCACAGCTCCAAGAGGACAAGCCATACTGGGGCCTGGGCCAGAGTTCAGGTCCAGCCTGGGAGTTCCTCCAGACCCACTGCCAGAGCCAGGCTGGGAGTTCATTGCCCTTCCCTCACCAAGCCTAGGGTTCATGCCAGGTACCATGAGGAAGAAGAGGTTCCCTTTGGGCCATGTGGGAGTGCTCTAAGCCGCATCCCTTTCTCTACAGGCCTGGCTGCAACAGTATGGCTACCTGCCCCCTGGGGACCTGCGTACCCACACACAGCGCTCTCCCCAGTCACTCTCAGCTGCCATCACTGCCATGCAGAGGTTCTATGGTCTGCGAGTGACAGGCAAGGCTGATGCAGACACCATGAAGTAAGTGCTAGACCCTGGCAGGAATTCTGCCCAGCACCCGCTGACATAACACTGAGCACCAGAGAAGTTGCTACCGGACTGAGTCTTGGCCCCATACCTCATCCCCACATGATAATCCTGACTCTCTCCTAGTCACCCTGACCTTCCCCCCCACTGACCCTGGGGCCAGACATTCCCCCTGTCCTCTGAAGACCTTTCTCTTTCATACACTATACTGATCCCCGTCCTCACACCCCAACCTACCCCAGGGCCATGAAGCGCCCCCGCTGTGGTGTTCCAGACAAGTTTGGGGCAGAGATCAAGGCCAACGTGCGAAGGAAGCGCTATGCCATCCAGGGCCTCAAATGGCAACATAATGAGATTACTTTCTGGTGAGTCCAACCGGCAAGTGGCCTTTCTGACATCAGGTTACTTTTCCCTACTAGTTGTGCTTACAGAGACTCAGAGGCCTCCTGCTGTACTCACCTCTCCCTGGGATGTGTCCTTGGGAGTGGGGAGGAAAATGGCTGTCATTTGGAGAGAGGTGCAGCCTGTGGGGGGGAGGGGGTACACCCAGGGCCAGAAAGCCAAAGCCTGAAGATCCCCTGAGCCCTCAGTACTTGGGGCAGAAGCATCCATTGTGAGGCAGCAGGAAGAGATGGGTCAGGCAGAGGTGGCCGGGCAATTCAGCCAGACCTGGGAGAGTGCAGGGAAAGAGAACTTTGCCCCTTGTAATCCTAACATACTCTCATCCTATCCCCACATGGCTGGACCTCAGCATCCAGAATTACACCCCCAAGGTAGGCGAGTATGCCACATTCGAGGCCATCCGCAAGGCTTTCCGTGTGTGGGAGAGCGCCACACCACTGCATTTCCGAGAGGTACCCTATGCCTACATCCGTGAGGGCCACGAGAAGCAGGCTGACATCATGATCTTCTTTGCTGAGGGCTTCCATGGAGACAGCACGCCCTTTGATGGCGAGGGTGGCTTCCTCGCGCATGCCTATTTCCCAGGTCCCAACATCGGAGGGGACACCCACTTTGACTCTGCCGAGCCCTGGACTGTCCGAAATGAGGATCTGAATGGTGAGTCGGGTAGCCCTAGGACTCTTATTCCGGGAGAGTCAGCAATTTGTACAGAGTTGTTCTGCTTCCTCCCAAAACCTCATGCCCCAAAATCTCAGGGCTACGACGGACCGCAAAGGTCTCCAGATATGATTTCCAATAAAGGCAAGAATCCAGCTTTGAGCTGCTTATAAGTGGTTCCTTCTCTTGCCCAATAACTGATTTCTCAGTCAGACTTCATAGCATCCACATCACCAGCTTTTCCAGACAAATGTTATTCTAACTCCTGGGAGAAACAGGCCCAGGTAGGACCTTGCTTCCCTTGACACAGTCTCCTGGGATTGGGATCCAGCTTCAGAGCACTCTATCACTCCCACCTAGAAGAGCTGTGGGTTGCCTGGTAGCTTTTTGAGTGGAACACTTGGCAAGCAGGTTTGGGTGTGAAACTGAAGCCTCTGGTGGGAAAGCCGGGAGCCTGAGGGAAGGGACCCAGGCTGTTTTCATAACCCTCCCTACCCCTCCAGGAAACGACATCTTTCTGGTGGCTGTGCACGAGCTGGGCCATGCTCTAGGCCTTGAGCATTCCAATGATCCCTCAGCCATCATGGCACCCTTTTACCAGTGGATGGACACAGAGAACTTTGTGCTGCCCGATGATGACCGCCGGGGCATCCAGCAACTTTATGGTGAGTGATCTATGCCCACCTGCTCCTTTTTCTCTGCTCCTTGTCTACTCTTCATCTCTCTGGCCTGCTCATGTATTCCCTTCCCCAATGCCCTACAGTCTCCCTACATCCCCACTCCCGACCCTGCCTTCATCCACTCCCACTTTTGAGTACACCTTTTCTGTCCTCTCCCAGCTGATTGCTTCAGCCTCCTTTAGAGGTCCATCCACACCTTTCCAAGGGGGTTCTCTGCCCATGTCTGTCCTTTCCTCTCCCTCTGCCACCAAGTCTGAAGTGCCCCTCTGTTCTCTGCCCCAGGGAGTGAGTCAGGGTCCCCCACCAAGATGCCCCCTCAACCCAGGACCACCTCCAGGCCCTCTGTCCCTGATAAGCCCAAAAACCCCACCTATGGGCCCAACATCTGTGACGGAAACTTTGACACTGTGGCCGTGCTCCGAGGGGAGATGTTTGTCTTCAAGGTGAGAGGAAGAAATGGGCTGGTTTGGGGGACAGAAGGGCTCTATGACTGGGGAGGCAGGGTGCAAACAGCAGCAGGAGGACTAAAAATTAAAACAGAGACAGTGGGGGAACTGTAGGGACTGAGCCAGAGGACTGAGTGACAAGACATAATGTACTCTTCCCACCTCGACTGCCTCCCAGGATCGCTGGTTCTGGCGGGTGAGGAATAACCAAGTGATGGATGGGTACCCAATGCCCATCGGCCAGTTCTGGCGGGGCCTGCCCCCATTCATCAACACTGCCTACGAGAGGAAGGATGGCAAGTTTGTCTTCTTCAAAGGTAACCAGGCATTCTTCCTTAGTCTTTGGGTGTGGGGAGGGTCTCCCTGGAGGAGCAGATTCCACCTGACTCTTCCATAGACCCTAGAATCCAAGTGGGACCCAGATCCTGCCTTTGTCTCCTCCCCAGGAGACAAGCACTGGGTGTTTGATGAAGCTTCCCTGGAGCCTGGCTACCCCAAGCACATTAAGGAGCTGGGCCGAGGACTGCCTACTGACAAGATTGATGCTGCTCTCTTCTGGATGCCCAATGGAAAGACCTACTTCTTCCGGGGAAACAAGTAAGACCTCAACCCCTTGGCCCCAGGCCTCCCTCCTCAGGCACCACCACCGGATTCCCACAATTCTAGAGGAAGACCCACTTTACCCCTGGGATGTTTTCCTGGAGAAGGAGCTGGCTGAGCCTCTGTTGTTGCC
>NW_017731735.1:1322446-1329494 GCF_001890085.2 Hipposideros armiger | reverse complement strand
CCTTAGCTCACTGGTTAATTCAGTCCAGGTCCTGCTACTCTCTAAGGAGATGCCCAGTGTCCAGCCACTTCCCTCCCTCTCCTCTCCACCAGGTACTACCGTTTCAACGAGGAGCTCAGGGTAGTGGACAGCGAGTACCCCAAAAACATCAAGGTCTGGGAAGGAATCCCTGAGTCTCCCAGAGGGTCATTCATGGGCAGCGATGAAGGTGAGAGGGGCAAGGGAGGTGTCTGAGGGGAGGATGTGAACAGGGAGTTAGGAGAGTAGAGGAGGAAAGATGGAGAGGATCGTGAGAAAATAGGACCATGATAATAACAGTGGAGCCCTTGCCATGTGCCAGGCACTGGGCTAAGTGCTTTCCATGTGTCAGACCCCTTAGTCCCCACCATTCCTCCAACCTGGTACCAGAATTACCACATTTACAGCTGAGGAAACTGCTGCTCAGAATGGTTAAGAGATTAACTCAACTGGCCCACACACTGACAGATTTTTCTTCCTGCTCTTCTCTCTGGGTCTCCTCCTGAACACTGCCCTACCTCTGTCTTCTTTGCCACCTTCTTGCTGCCCCCTGCAGTGTTCACGTACTTTTACAAGGGGAACAAATACTGGAAATTCAACAACCAGAAGCTGAAGGTAGAACCGGGCTACCCCAAGTCAGCCTTGCGGGACTGGATGGGCTGCCCGTCAGGGGGCCGGCCAGATGAGGGGACTGAGGAGGAGACGGAGGTGATCATCATCGAGGTGGATGAGGAGGGCAGCGGGGCAGTGAGTGCAGCCGCTGTGGTGCTGCCTGTGCTGCTGCTGCTTCTGGTGCTGGCAGTGGGCCTCGCGGTCTTCTTCTTCAGACGCCATGGGACCCCCAAGCGACTGCTCTATTGCCAGCGGTCCCTGCTGGACAAGGTCTGACCCCCACCGCCGCCTGCCCACTCCTACCACGTGGACTTTGCCTCTGAAGGCCAGTGGCAGCAGATGGTGGTGGGTGGGCTGCTCCCACCTGCCCTGAGCCCCCTCCCCACCCCCGCCTCCCTTCTCTGTCCCCTGATTGGCCCCGCCCACCCTCAACCCTGGCATTGCTTCTTTCCTAGATGGGTCCCCTGGGGGCTGAGCAGGGGCTACCCCTTCCAGTCCCTGCCCCTCAGGGTCCCCTGTAGCTTGGTGTGTGTCCAGCCCCATCTGAATGTCTTGGCTCTGCACTTGAAGGCAGGACCCTCAGACCTCGCTGGTAAAGGTCAAATGGGGTCATCTGCTCTTTTTCCATTCCCTGACATACCTTTAACCTCTGAACTCTGACCTCAGGAGGCTCTGGGCACTCCAGCCCCCACAAGCCCCCAGGTGTACCCAATTGGAAGCCTCCCACCACTCTTTCTGGCTAAAAGGAATTTAACCGTGTGGGGGGAGACCCTGAGAGAGTGTGAGGGGGTGGGGGCTGTATAGCCACCCTAGGACCTTGGGAGGAAAGCTCAGAGAGGGTCAGTCCTCTTCACAAAGATCTGCCTCTGCCCTACCTGCCCCCAAGAACTTCATGGAAGGAGCCTGAGCCATTAAGGAGTAAACTGAGGCCGCAGACAGCCCTTGACAGCCCTACCTTCCCAAATATTAGCCTTGGGTGGGAAAGTCAAGATTGGAAGAGCAGAGACCAGGGGGTGCAGCTACCAATGACATGGGATGGGGCAAATGGGGAGAGATTCCATCCAGAGCCCTGGGGGTGAGCCTGAAGGCCACTGAGAAAGAACCTTGCTCAAAAGCAGGCAGCTGGGGTTGAGCAGTCAGAGAAAACAGACAGGATGGGACCAAAAGGAGGTGCAGCAGGCGTGGATAGCTGGGGGCCCAGCAGGCCAGGCAGCAGGGATGCCACAGGGTGGGCTGTGGTACCCAGGGGAGGGCACGTTTTATTGGCACTCTCAGGAAGGGCCCAAGACAGGCACACCTGCTCCTCTTGGCGTCTTCTGTCTGACCAGACAGCATGAAGGGGGTGAGGAACCCAGAGAAAGGAGCAGAGATGGCACATCCTGGGACTGGCCACTGGCCCTTAATGAGAGTAGCCACCTAGTTAGGGAGCTGAGGCTCCCAGCGGCCAGTAGTGCTGAGTCAGCCTGCTTCAGCTAGCCTCATGAGGGAGCAGGTGCCTGGGTGTTTCTCAGTCAGGTTAGCCCCTCACTTCCTGATGTCCCTGCCCCTCAGCCCATCCTAGCAGTGTCCTGCCCCCCTCACCACCACCCAGCCCACCCATTTAAAGTCTCCTTCGGTCACCAAAGGTGGTCATGGTACCGGGGACTTGGGAGAGTGAGAGACCCTGCAGGGGGAGTGAGAGGAGAGGGATGTCAGGGGTGGGGGGGTATGGGGGGTGGGAGAAAATAGGGTGAACGGTGCTGGCAGTTCGGCTAAATTTGTCTTGTTTGGGTTTTTTGTTTTGTTTAATGTATATTTTTATTATAATTATTATATATGAATTCCCTTCAAATCGTTCCTTTTTGTTAACAAGGGGCATGGGGAGGGTTGGGGGTGGGGGGCAGAGGCATCCGACCCCAGGAACCTGCAGGGCGGGGCTGGGTCAGTGCCCTCTAAGGACATTTTTGACCTTGTTCAACCTTTCCACAAAGAATAAATGGTGTTTCACATTCTTTGTGTGGCTGCAGTTCTCTCATAGGGTGAATGGGATGTGGCTACAAGGGGAATAGGCAGGGGGAGAGTGCTCATGAGCGGTGCTTTTTCCCGGAGATGGGGTTTGGGTATTTTTCATAAAGGAATATGTTTATTCTTGGTGGACGAAGGGATCTGGGGGCCAGAGTTGGGAGGAGGGCATACTCCATGCGGGCAGGAGGGTGGTCCACTAAGAAGCTGCCTTTGAGACTCAGGGTTGCAAAAGACAAGAGGAAGTGGTCAAGCTGAGGCCACTTGGAAAATCTTCCTAAACTGTATTACTCTGTCCCGTGATCTGGCCACAGATCCTCAGTTTCCTCAGGTCTCTGCCTGCTGCTGTGGGATTCCCAGGATCATAGTCAGCCCCAGGCTCAGTGGCAAGCCCTCCACCCCAACGCTCAGGATCTGAGCCTCTTCCAGGCCTGGGGCTCCATTGCTGGGGCAGAGGGAAGAGGGGAAAGAGAGGTTGCCCCGTGGCCATTTCGGAACAGCCTGTCTAAGCCTGTTTGGGGTCTCTGGATCTGACCCCCATTGCCCAGGAGAAGCAGGATGGTCAGGTTGGAAGGGCAGAATAGCAAGGCTTTGTTTCCTCTTAGAAACTGCTTCCCCAGACAGGGTTCCCAGGCTGTCGACCCACCCTTCCTCCTAAACCAGCCGAGAGGGAGGAATCGCTCAGTTGCTGAGTCAGCTCAGCTGGAGGGGAGCAGCCGTCTTTCTCCCTCCCCGCCTTCCTTTGCTGCCTCAGCCTAGCCCACCCTGGGCTCCAGCCCAGGCCTCCTCCACAGCCTGCCTCCAAGAGCCCTGGCCCCACCTAGGCCAGTCCTATCCAGCTGCTGCTATTCAGGGCTGTTTGATGTGATTGCTTTGGCAGAAGGGGTACCCTACCTTCCTGCCAGCCAGAAACCCTGACCCTACACCCGGCCTCCTGGGCCTCTCCTGCCAACAGCTGTTTGGCATGGCCTGTGTGCCTCAGTGGAGTTGGACACCACCTCCCTGCCACCTTCACCAGAGGGGATGGGGACCCTGAGAAGCCCACACTGGAAAGTCAGGGGTGTCTGGAGGTGATGGGGCCTGGGCGTGTGGCATGTTGTTCAAAGATGAGCTCATGGCCCCTTTGTGTTTTTGTGGCCCACATCTGGAGGCAATTACAGATGTTATCCAGTGGGAGTTCTGCAAAACACAGCTGAAGCCAGTGGAGGAGCCTGGGGAGGGGGGACTGCCAGAGGGAAGAGGAGGGGGAGCCTAGGGCTCCCGTGGCTGGAGTGCGGTTTCCCCATCACGAGGAAATTGTTTGGCCTTGATTCTGGAATCACAAGATGCTCTCTGAAGCCAAGGGGGAGAGATGGGAATGGAGGACCAGAGACAAAGGGGGAAGGGGTGGAAGAGGCTTCCCAGGCAGAGAGAATTTCGGGGTGGAGGCTGCAGGTCCCGTGCTGCCCTGGGCCTGCGTGATTCAGCCCAGTGAAGCTGCCTGGCTACTCTGGGAAGTGACTTGGTGATTGCCAGGCCCCAGCTGAGTGAACCACCGGGTCACGCTGGGGTGAGGGGAGAGCAGAGGGCCCTATGTCTCCTGAGAGACCTGCAAATGCGTTTTCACTGGCCCTACCCCCGCCTTTGTCCATTGGGCCTGACCCAGTGTCTATGGTTCCAAGTTCCTTTATTCGAAAGCAGCACATGTGAGTTAGAGCAGCCAGGAGGGAGCCAAGGGGAATCTGCGAGGAGGTTTGGGCAGAACCCAGGGAAGCAGGCTCTGAGGAGACTAGACTGGGGGCAAGTGCTGAGGAGAGGCAGCGCTCTGCCCACCACTGCACCCCACATGTTTAGAGGGGGGAACCATGGACTCCCTTGTCATTGCCTCCCTTCTTCAGGGCTCTTGCCACCAGCTGGGCCCATGCCTCCAAGGCTGCCAGCCAGGCGCTGGGTCAGCAGGATGGGAAGTGAAGATCTAAGTGAAGCTGGGAGCTCTAGAAGAGAGAGGACTGAGCAGAGTGACCGCCCCACACACATAATCTGGCCAGTTTTGCTGGCCCTTAGTGGGTCTCCCCAAGGGCCCTTTCTCCCCACAATCGGATGGACTTGTTAGTCCTCTCTTTCCTTTCTGTATCTCTATCTCCCTTTCCAGCTAAAGGGAGGTGGAAAGAAACCAACATTTGCTGGGTCCTCACAACACCCAATGACACAGGCGCTAACACTGCCCCCATCTTACAGATGCCGTAACTGAGGCCCAGTTAAGACTTGCTCAAGGTCACAGCTTGTTAGTCCAAAATTAAAACTCAGGTCTGTCTTTTTTTTTTTTTCTTTTTCCCTGTACAGGCAGATTCTGACCATGTCTCTTGAGTGTCCCTTCCCACGTGGACCCCATGTAGCTGGTTGTCTGCATGGTACTACTGTGTGTTCTGGGGATCTGTCAGCATACACTTGTGCTTGCCTATTGTGCCCTGCGGCATGAGGTTTGGGGGTGCAAAGCGAGAAGGGCTCTTCCTCAGGAATCCACTTTGCCCGTAGTCACTTCTCTTCTTGGGGACAGGAACAGGCACTGTGGAGGAAGGAAGGAGGTAGCAGGACTCAGATGCCAGAGGCACTGAGTAGGACAATGGCAGCAGCTAGGGGAGGAATGGGGGTGGTGAGTGGCCACAGAAAAGGACTTATGGGGGAGGGGAGGCCTTCAGGGGCGGTTCGCTTTCCCTAAGGCCTCAAGGAAACCCTAGTCAAGGCTGCTCCATTGTCCGGCAGTCCCTGAACCCCCTTCCTACCCATCCCCCAAATCTGAATTCACCTCCTTTAGGAGATCAATTCTTGCACACCGAGCCTGGGGGTTTCTGGGGGTTTCTGCCTTCCTTCCTCAGACAGTGTTGGGAGACAAGATTGAGGTGGGGGACCCAGAGGCAGGAGGGAGACCTAGAGGCAGCCGGCAAGGGGGCTGGGTAGCCAGGGCCTGGAAGGGATACAGGCCTGACTGGCCAAAAGCCACCTTCCAAATGAGCTCACACACATACTTTCCACCCTGGCCCAGGGCCATGGCTGAGCGCCTTCCAGGCCAGCCTTCCCCAGTCAGGCCCAGCCCCCTCTATCCTCCCCTGTCCCTCACCAATCCTGGATCCAGGGGTTCCGTAACAGGATTGGGCACCCCAGACCAGGGCCGTCACCACATCCCAAGAGAAGCTTCCTCTGCCTGCACGCTGAGGCCAGGTCTCCCCAGGGTCCTTCATTACTCCAAAGGGCCCTTTGTGGCTTAGAGGAGAGGGAGATTAGCTTCCTGCCCCCAAAGACCCACACCTGGGTAGGGAGGGGCAGTAGAGAGGACAGAAGAAGTTCACTGTAGTGAATGGGCAGAAGGACTCCCTTTGGATGCCTGAAGTAGCTCATTGACTCAGGGACCAGCTGCCTCACCATGGGTCACATCCTGCTCACTCACTTGATTTCCCCCTGCTAGGTGCACTTCCCTGATTTAGAGCAGGATGGGGTCTGGGTGAGGCAAGGCCGTGACCACAAAGCAGTGCCTCGGAAGGCCTAGAAGATTCACACACACGCGACAGGCTCCAGCTCATTTTGATCCCGCCTGTGGTCAAAGACGTCACCCTTTGCCCAGCTTCCAGAAACATATAGCACCAGGCCAGAGAGCAGGATCAATTCCCAAAAACACTCTCCTTAGCCGCTCAGTGCCTGGCTCCGTGCTAGGAGCGTGGCTGCCCTGACCATATATCCTGCATCCAATAATATCTTCCTGAGGTTCTGTGAGTTAGTATATTCAGACATGACAATTTGTCTCACTTTAGATTCCAAAAATACAGCCACTGCAAGAGGATCACACATCAGGCCATTCCCCTCCAGGGCACTGACGGTATCATTCTATCAAGGAATTACTTTGATTTATAATAATACTGACCCCAATCACAGCCATTGGACAAACATGTACTGTCCTCACTTTTCTTACAGAAAAGTAGTATAGTGCTAGGCACACAGAAACTCCTTAACTTAAAAGTTTGTTGACTTGAATTGTCAGTGACAGCTGTGAAATACATGAGTAAACAGTGGTAATTGCGAATACGTTAAGTATTGTATACATATGTACGTAAGTATTGTGTATACATAAGTAGTGTATATATGTTTAACAAGATCATTGGGCCGAGTGGCTCAGTTGGTTAAGAGCTCGCTCAAGAGTTTGAGCTCTGAACAATAGCGGTTCGAGTCCCGGCCCGAGCTGAGCAGCCGCTGAGCTGCCAACATGTGGCAAGACGGCTCAGCTAAAAATAAAGAAGATCATTGAGGGCCGGCGGAGTGGCGCGTTGGTTAAGAGCTGGCTTGGGACGCCAGAGGACCCTGGTTTGGATCCCACATATGAGGGCCAGTGACACTGCCCTCTACAGCTAAGATGCTGAACAACAGCTCAACCTGGAGCTGGGCTGCT
>NW_017731735.1:1318072-1322336 GCF_001890085.2 Hipposideros armiger | reverse complement strand
CTGTGACTGATCTGCCTCACCTGGGAAGAGCGCAATGATGGTGCCAACTTGGGCCAGTGAAGCAACGTCCTCCACAACTAGACTGAAGCACAAAACGACAGCAACTTGTCTGTTCCCCTTCCCCCAATTCCCCAGCGCTGTTCCCATCCCCTAATTCCCCAATAAAAATCTTTTAAAGATAATAATAAATAAATAATAAAAAGATCATTGAGCTACGACGTTGGACAATTAAGCTCGTGAACTCATCCTAGGAAAAGTGCTACATTCCTTATTGCTGAATATCACTACAGTCATCTTCAAAGTACTCCCCTTGAGAAGCTATACACTGACGCCCACCCTTCAAAGCAATTTTGGAACTCTTTTTCTGGAATGGCCATCAGAGCTGTTGTATTACCCTCGATATCCTGAATGTCATCAAAATGTCTTCCTTTCAGTATTTCCTTTATCCTCAGATAAAGAAAAAAGTCACCAGCGGCCAGATCAGGTGAGTAGGGAGGGTGTTCCAACACAGTTATTTGTTTACTGGCTAAAAACTCCCTCACAGACTGTGCCGTGTGAGCTTGTGCATTGTTTTGATGCAAGTGCCATGAATTGTTGGCGAAAAGTTCAGGTCGTCTAACTTTTTCAAACAGCCTTTTCAGCGCTTCCAAAGAGTAAACTTGGTTAACTGTTTGTCCAGTTAGTACAAATTCATAAGTGAATAATCTCTCTGATATCAAAAAAGGTTAACAACATTGTTGCAACAAGTTCGCCGAACTTAATTGTCAGACTTCATATACACAAGCTTAGTGCATTTTATTTCTGTAGACCCTATTTCTGTAACTTTACTGTATATTTAACCTCAATCTTTAAAAAGTAAAAAAAAAAAAAGGAAAATATATTGAGGTGAAAGGTTCATAACTCCAGAACCACTACTTTGTCCCTGTAAGCCTCCTCCTATGTGCCAATATTCCCCACGAGCCTGCCATTAAACTGGAAGTATTGGGTTGTGTTGGCTCAGTTCTTCTAGAAATATCAATCCTTCCAATTGCACCTCCAGTCCAGTTTGCACCTGGACCCTGACCTGGAGTCCTGGAGTGCCCAGCACTCCATGCCAGTTGTTCCCAGTCCCTCCTTCACTCTACTGGCCTGTGCTCCAGAAGTCCCTTCATCCTATGTCTGCACAAAACTGCATATAAGTTCTGCGTGGAGGAAAGCCAGATAAGGGGCCCAGAGACCTACCCCACTCTGGCTGGGGGTGCATCCCCTGTGCAGCAGAGACCAGATGGCAGGTTTTTGCAAGGTGGTAGCGCCCCCTTGTGCTGGGTGTTGGCACTGCAAAACAAGCCCAGAGAACTGAGAACCCCCGAAACCCAGGGCCACAGATACCACCAGCCTGCCCCTTCTGCCTTTCCACTTTCCATGTTTCCAACCAGGACACCGGTACTCAAAGGGGTAGGGCTCTGGGCGCGACGGGATGACAAGCCTTAGTCTTCCAGATGCAGAGAGGGAAAAGTCAGAGTTTCCGTCTGCTGTCCCTGTGCGGGGGTTGGTGGGTAACCCTCAAATAACTCCGAGAAGGAAGAGGGAGTGGAGGGGGTAAGGACAGAGGGTCTGCGGGAGGAAACAGAGACACTTCCGAGCCCTCTCTTCAGAGCTCCTCCGAGTTGTCACACTGCCCCCCTGTGGATGCCTCAGACACTGATCACTCCATGGTGCTTATCCCCTGGGCTCCAGGGTCGGGTCCAGTTAAGTCTGCGCTCCTGGACCTCAGAATGCTATGACAGAACTCCCTCTAGCCAAGGCAAGTGGGCCTTTGACTCCTTTATCTAAGGGTAGAACATTTCTGCGCCACTTCTCTGAGGCCTTTGGAGAGCATGCCTAGGCCTCTTGGTGAGGGGTGGGGGGCTCTAACCTGCACCCATCCTCCTAACCTAGTCCTCACCCTGGGGCCAGAAGAACTATTTTCCTAGCCTTACACTTACAAGGTTCTTAAGTTTTACCGTTTTAAAAAAAAATGCCTGTAGGTATTTTGTGAGTATCACTATATTATTGCTTTGTTCGTATTAAAAGTTTCATTTGTTAAATATAAACATTTAAAATATACACCAATCTTAGTATTTAACTTTGTACCGGAGATCCAAACAATGGACATGATTGAAGTTGCTCTCAAACATCCCTGGGGTGTCCCCAACCCCAGATCTCATTCTCTTCCAAAGCACAAGGAAACTAGTTCCCATAACCATATGGCAGGGTCTTCAACTTCCCCTCTCCTTTGAAACATAGAGGTTTCCCCATCTTGAAAAGCTCTCTCCTGCATACTGCTGCAGTCTCGAATGATTCCCCCAATTCCCCACTTTTCTCTCAAGCCAAGGTTTTTCAAAAGCTGTCTGCATTCCTTCGCCATTTATTTCTTTTTAGCCCAACTTCTACATCTGTATCCCCAACCCAGGATATTCAGTAATTTACTGAAACTGCTCCTTAAAAGGCTTTCTTGACTCCTTTCTTCCTACCGCACGCCTTTTCTTCCTTTCACTTTATTTGGCCTCATGTTACAATCTAACACAATTTGCTTCCAGAATTTTCCTTTGCCCTTCTCTTCTGGGAGGTTATGCTATCCTGAAATCCAGCAGGCACGCAGCTGTCAAGGAGCCCTGATGGCCCAGAACAGGTGTCCCACTGCATCCACCACCTGCATCCTCAGTTCTGTACCTGGAGCAAGGAGTAGGCTGACTTTATTTGCTCCATTAATTCCAGTTTCTGCCCTCCAAACTATACAGAATAAACAAATTCTTGTTTCACACGACAGCTCTTCAAATATTTGGATCTAGTTTTCATGTATTCAATCATTTATTAAAGGTAAGCTTCTGTTTAGGTGAAAAAAGTTTTTCTGATTCCATAAAGAGCTTCTCATGACATGGCTTAGAGACCCCTCACCCATCACCCTCCTCTGGATTAATTCACTGTATCAATCTTTTAAAACATAGCTTCCAGTATACAAAAGGCAGTATCACACAGTGTTAGGAACAAGGGCTCTGGAATGATACAAACTGGGTTTGAATCCAGTCTTTATGATTACTAGTAGAGTGACCTTCAGCAAGTTATATATCCTCCCTGAGCTTCAATTTCCTCATCTTTAAAATGGGACAATATGAGTTCTGACAATTAAATTTGCAAACTCATCCTAGAAAAAGTGCTGCATACCTCATTGCTATGGTCACCTTAGAAGTACTCTCCTTGGGAAGCTATGCACCAACGCCAGCGTCTAGTCCACCCTTCAAAGCAATTTTGCAACTCTTTTTCTGGAATGGCCATCAGAACTGTCATCATATTACCCTTGATGTCCTGAATGTCATCAAAATGTCTTCCTTTCAATATTTCCTTTATCTTCGGGGAAAGAAAGAAGTCATTGGGGGCCAGATCAGGTGAGTAGGGAGGGTGTTCCAATACAGTTATTTGTATACTGGCTAAAAACTCCCTCCAGACAATGCCATGTGAGCTGCTGCATTGTCGTGATGCAAGAGCCATGAAATGTGGGCAAAAAGTTCAGGTCATCTAACTTTTTCATGCAGCCTTTTCAGCACTTCCAAATAGTAAACGTGGTTAACTGTTTGTCCAGTTGGTACAAATTCATAATGAATAATCCATCTGATATCAAAAAAAGGTTAGCAATATTATTTTGACTCTTGATTTGGACTGATGGAACTTTTTTGGTAGTGGAGAATTGGCTGACTTCCATTGTGCACTTTGACACTTTGTTTCAGGGTTATATTGGTACAGACATGTTTCATCACCAGTGATAACACGGCCCAAAACATCATCTTGCCTCTCCCAAAGGCCTTGGCAAACTTTGACTCTCCTTTGCTTTTGTTCATCGGTGAGCTCCTTTGGGACCATTTTTGCACACACCATCTCATGCCAAGGTTTTCAGTTAAGATTTTCCTGTTTCTCTATCAATGTTTACTTGGTCTGTGATGCTTCTTACAGTCAGCGGACAATTTTGACGCACAATTCAATGAATTTTTGCAATGTTTTCTTAAGTTCTGCTTGTTATTGGCTGCCCTGACTTTTTATTGTGAAATACACATTTTTAAAAATTAGTTTCAGCTGTGCAACACAGTGCAATAGTTATACTTTTTACCCCTCAAAGTGACAACCCCCCCTCCTCCAATCTGCTGTCCCACTTCCCCCCACCAATATCTATTACAATTCCCTTGACTCCACTCCCACACTATACTCTACGTCCCATGACTCTCTCTCTCTCTCTCTCTCTCTCTCTCTCTCT
>NW_017731735.1:1313930-1314565 GCF_001890085.2 Hipposideros armiger | reverse complement strand
CTCATGGCAGCCCAGCTCCAGGTTGAGCTGTTGTTCAGCATCTTAGCTGTGGAGGGCAGTGTCACTGGCCCTCATATGTGGGATCCGAACCGGGGCCCTGTGGCATCCCAAGCGAGTTCTTAACCATCGCGCCACTCGGCCGGCCCTGATTTCTTCTTCTGATAGTTTATTATTTGTGTATACAAATGCAACTGATTTTTGAGTGTTAATTTTGTGTCCTGCTACCTTACTAAATTCATTTATCAGTTCTAACAGTTTTTTGGTGGAGTCTTTGGGATTCTCTATATATAGTATCATGTCATCTGCATATAATGACAATTTTAGTTCCTCCTTTCCAATTTGGATGCCTTTTATTTCATTTCCTTGTCTGATTGCTGTGGCCAGAACTTCCAGAACTATGTTGAATAGAAGTGGTGAAAGTGGGCAGCCTTGTCTTGTTCCTCATCTTAAGGGGAAGGCTTTTAGCCTTTCCCCCATTGAGTACAATGTTTGCTGTGGGCTTATCATATATGGCTTTTATTATGTTGAGATATGATCCCACTATTCCCACTTTGCTAAGAGTTTTTATCATAAATGGCTGCTGGATTTCGTCAAATGCTTTTTCTGCATCTATTGATATGATCATATGATTTTTA
>NW_017731735.1:1282695-1311769 GCF_001890085.2 Hipposideros armiger | reverse complement strand
GCCAGTGAAGCAACGTCCTCCACAACTAGACTGAAGAACAAAAGGATAGCAACTTGTCTGTTCCCCTTCCCCCAATTCCCCAATAAAAATCTTTACAAAAAAAATATGTCTAGCACAGTGCCTTATACTTGGAAGGCATTTTAATAAATATTCATAGAATGTTTGTTCTACCCTGTTGCCATTTCTTCATGATGATGATGGTGCTGATGCTGATGATTGTTCCCAAAAGCACAGCTCTTGATTTTATTTTTTTGCAAATTTCGGTTTATTCAGCACCCCAAGCCATGGGCTCTCTTTCTCAAGGAATTCCCCTGCCCCCCACAACTCTTCCCATCTCACTATCATCTTCCTTGCTTCCTTTCCATATTCCCCAATCACCTACATACCCACTCCCATGGGTACTCCCTATGGCTCTCTGGCTTTTTAATTTTTGTATCTGACCTCTCTTTCCAACTAGACTGTAAGCTCCTTGAAGCTAGAGTGAAGTCTTAAGAGTTCCCGGCATCAGCCAAGTACCCAACATTCAACTAAAAGCTCCATGATCATTTTTAGGACTTAAATATTTAAAATTTTCCCCAACCTCTTTGCCCCTCTTCCTTTTCTCAACATCCTCCTTCCACATTCATGGTTCTATTTCACCCCTCACTAATCCCAAGGACTGCAGTAGGGACCAGAGAGTTAGGGCATGGGTCCAAGTGGAAGAGGACCTTCTTATGACCAACTCTATGTCTTCAGGTCCTGCTAAGGTCCCAGTTTTGAACACATTGAAACTGGTTTGTACCATTTGTAGAGGGGAGAGAGTAGTAAGGATCCAAATATATGTTCTGTCCAAAGCCAGATCATCTAGGTCCAGACCCTTGTTTCAGCAGTTACTAGATCCATGATCTTCGGCAAAATACTTAATCTCTCTGTACCCAGTTTACTTATCTGTAAAATGGGAATAACAATAGTACCTCCCTCACAAGATTGTTGAGAGAAATAAAAGAGCAAACCCTTGAAAAGTGCTTAGATTTGTGCCTGAAATATGAAAAAAATCTCAAAACTATTTGCTGCTGTTATTGTTTATTACTATTACCTATCAGTGCCACAGGAAATCAGTAACTCCAAGCCCACATAAATTAAAAATATCTCCTGTGACTAATAATTACTATTACCAGGTAGGGAGCACCTCCTATATGCTGAACTTGCATCAGCTCCTTAAAGGGTTTACAACAACCTTAAGAGGGAAGGAGCTGTACTACTATTATCCCCATTTTACAACAGAGAAGCACAGAGAGGTTAAGTAATTTTCTCAGGGTCACAAAGCCAGCAAGTGGGGAAGGAACATTTATTCCTTTGTTTACCATTTATTGAGTTCTTACTGTATCGCAGCAGTAGATAGCCCTGTGGGTACAAAGGTAAACAGGAAGTTTCAGTTTCCAGAGACGGGGAGGGGCGGGGGCGGGAATGACGTGTAAACAAATAGTTATAACACCGTGTAGTAATTTCTATAATAGAGGCTCACCACAAAAAGTACTACCGGATCTCAGACACTGGGACAAGAAAAGTACTGAGAACTTAAGGGTCCAAAAGAAAGACTTGACAGTTACGGAATAAGTAGTTGTCCTTTGACAAACGTGTCCTGTAATAAACGTGTTAATACCGAAAGGACTAAATAAAGCCGAGTTAAAAGCAGAGGCTGAGCGCCTGGTCAAGAAGCCGGTCTGACAAGTCCCGGTAGAGCTGGAAAGGGGTTAAGGCGAGCAGGTGGGCGGGGCGCGCGCGTTCACGAGCAGGGGTGGGGCCAGGCTCGTCCCCGCCCCCTCCCTCTGCCCAGGCTCCTCCAACCCCTGGGCTGCCGGGGGTGCCGCCCGGGCGAGGGCCGGGGAGCTGGTCAGTGTAGCCAGTCCCCTTTCCCCGCTCTCCTGCCGCGTTCCGCCGGTGGCACGCGCTGGAGAAGTTGAGCCGCGCCCGGGCCGGCTGTGGGGGCTGACGGTCGGCAAAGTTTGGCTTGAAGAGGAAGTGGCTTCAAGCCCCGGCAGGTGGCGGCCAGGCCTGGACCGGGGCGCTCGCGGCCTGCAGGCGGGCTCTGGGCGAGGGCGCGCCCCGGAGCCGGGCCTCAAGCCGATTCCCGGGGCTTCGGGAACCGGCCTCGGAAGAAAGTGCGGCGGCGGCAAGGAAAACAACTCCGAAGTTGGCGAGAGGCACCGCCGCTGCTCCTGCGCCGCCGCCGCCTCCCCGCCCCCAGCCCTGGCATCCCGAGCACCAGTCGAGGAGCCCGGGCCATGGAGCCCCCTCGAGGAGGCGGTACTGGAAGGTCTGGACGCTCGGAGCGGCGCCGCTTCCCCACTGAGTAGACGACAGAAGCTCCGGGACTCTTTCTGCTCCTTTGGACCGCTCAGTATGCTACCGTCGGCCATCCTCCTCCTCCTCCTGGGTAAGAAAACGAAACGAAACTCCTCACCCGGCACCCCGCCCCCAGGGCTGTCACAGGCCAAGGCACTCTAGCTTGCTCCCTTCCTCCTCTGAGGCCTTCGCCCTACCCTGCCTGCCCGTTCTCCCTGCCCTGCCGCCTCAGCCAGCGCAGCCTGCCCCGACCCCTGGTAAGTCTCCAGTCGCCCTCATCCTCCCTCTGGCTTCTCCAGATCTCCGTGCCCACCCCACAGGCCATGCTGCCGGACTTTCCTTTGAGGTCGCGCAACCCAGACACCCCCTGCGCCATCACCCCTCCCCATAAAGTCCCAGGTGGCTCCCTTTTCTCCTGGAGTTGCACAGGTGAAGAAAACTTTAAGATGACTCACTCTCCTGCCCTTTCTCGCTCTTCCTCTAGGAGGAGCGCTGGCCCATCCAGACCGGACCATTTTCCCAAATCCTGGTGAGTAGATGCTGCCTGTGGGGCCTTGGGACTTGGTAATGAGGAAAGACCCAAAAGGATGATTCGCCCTTCCCTGAATTCTTCTGGTACCCACCATAGTTTTCGAGTGGAGATCATTCACCCTTTATTTTACAGACTGGAAAACTGAGATCCAGTGTGAGCCCTCACCTGGTAGTTATGTACTATTTCGTTTTTTTCCCAGTATCCATGCTGATCTCCCTGGCCAGAATGTAGTCTTTCTGAGGGAGAGAAGTATTTCTTGCTCCTCCTGGCCCAGTGGCTGGCACAAAGAGAACCTCAAATTGTCTGTGGTGTTGATACTTAAGATGAAGCTTTGATGTGTAGGGAGGAAAGGGGCCCACTGAAGACTATGACTCTGTAGAGTATGGTTGGGGAGGGGAAGTTCTCTTCTCCTTCTTGAAGAGCCCATACCCTTGGAGGCCTCAAGCCTGGAGAGGGGTGGGACAGTAACAGAATCTCTCAACCAATGTCTCTGACTCCCTCTCTCACCAGCCTGTGAGGAGCCCCCAGCAGTACTCTTGGAAGTGAAGGGCACCTTACAGAGGCCCCTGGGCCGGGACAGCCGCAACTCCCCTGCCAACTGCACCTGGCTCATCCTGGGCAGCAAGAAGCAGATTGTAACGATCAGGTGAGAAGTAGTGCAAGACTCTGTCCCTCTCCCCTGCTCCTCCCCACTTCATCACGGGAAAGCCTTCATGGATCACTTCTTCATGGAATTTCCATCGTTGTCAACAGGGGGAAAAGTAGAATTTGATTTGGCCTAGTTTGTCGTAAAAGCCTGGCTTGTCCTGGACCAGACACAGTGAATTGGAGCTGGCTGGGGGTGGGCATCTAGCTTAGGGTCCTGAAGATCAGCAGTCACTCTAGAAACAGTCCTTTGGCTCCGATATGGCTGCTCGGAGTCCTTCAGTCCATTGTACATCCTTGCCTAGGCTACAGAGCTAGTCCCTTAATCAGCTTAGAATCTTTCTCAGCCTCCCTAGATCTCTTAAACAGTCCAGGTCTCCCCAGGCTCCTCCAATCTTGGGCTGTGAGGTTGGGGCTCATGTTAAGTACCTGGACTTTTGCTTCACTTCCCATGAATTTACCGAGAAATGGTAAGTGAAGGGAGAGAGCAATCTGGAGAGAGGCTGTTGGGGCACAGGGATCAGAATGCCTTGGTGATCCCAGGTCTCACTATTGGGCACTAGAAGGGGATGGTGATTTCTGGTTAATTGAACTATATTGTAACTACCAATTCCTGCTAATACTATACTTGAGTGACAGCGCTGCAACAACTGGAAAGTAATAAACTGTTCTTATTGCAGTCCCAGAACACAAGTCAGTTTTTCCAAGGGGCTCTAGAATGTATCTCGTGGTCTCATGGTGTCACTGGCCTCTGTTAGGACTATTGCCATTGATTACTAAGGAATTTGGCTGAGTTTTCAGTTGGCTTTTGGATTGAGGATAAGTAGGTATTTGTGCTTCTTGGGGTAGAAGGGGTCTGGGGGAGGAAGAAGCCACTGGTGGTCAAGAATGTCTCATGTCCTGCTGTCCTGCTCTCCTCCACCCCCGTAGGTTCCAAAGACTGCACCTGGCCTGTGACTCAGAGCGCTTAATCCTGCGCTCCCCTCTCCAGCCACAGATATCCCTGTGCGAGGCACCCGCCAGCCCTCTGCATCTGCCTGGGGGCAACGTCACCATCACCTACAGCTATGCCGGGGCCAAAGCACCCATGGGTCAGGGCTTCCTGCTCTCTTACAGCCAAGGTGGGCTGGACAGGGATGTCCATGGGGCTATTAACACAGGCAGTGGAAGCCCCAAGGAGGAGGGGAGGATCCTGTCAGCTCCCATGCTTCACAGCCCCTCTCCAGATGGGCTGAAATGCCAGCGGGAAGAGTTCCAGTGCCTGAACCACCGCTGTGTGCCCTTGGTCCAGCATTGTGATGGGGTCGATGACTGTGGCGATGACTCAGATGAGGCAGGTTGCAGTTCATACTCTTTCCCTGACCTGAACCCAGCCTCTGTCCCCACCCCACCATGCAATCACACCTTGGAGGACTTCTATGGAGTCTTCTCCTCCCCTGGATACTCACACCTGGCCTCAGTCTCCCACCCCCAGTCTTGCTTCTGGCTGCTGGACCCCCATGATGGCCGGCGCCTGGCGGTGCGCTTCACAGCCCTAGACCTGGGCTATGAAGATTCAGTGCATGTGTATGATGGTGCTGGGCCCCCAGAGACCTCCCGGCGGCTGCGCAGGCTCACCTACTTCAACAATGGCAAAGCTGTCACCGTGGAGACGCTGTCTGGCCAGGCTGTAGTGGCCTACCACACAGTTCCTTGGAGCAATAGTCGGGGCTTCAATGCTACCTACCATGTGCAGGGCTACTGCTTGCCTTGGGACCGACCTTGTGGCTTAGGCTCTGGCCTGGGGTCTAGTGAGGGCCTAGGCGAGCGCTGCTATAGTGAGGCACAACGCTGCGACGGCTCATGGGACTGTGCCGATGGCACAGACGAGGAAAACTGTCCTAGCTGCCCACCTGGACACTACCCCTGTGGAGCTGCCGGCTCCCCTGGTGCCACAGCCTGTTACCTGCATGCTGACCGCTGCAACTACCAGCCCTTCTGTACTGATGGAGCAGATGAGAGACATTGCCGGCACTGCCAGCCTGGCAACTTCCGATGCCGGGATGAGAAGTGCGTGTATGAAACATGGGTGTGCGATGGGCAGCCAGACTGTGCTGACGGCAGTGATGAGTGGGACTGCTCCTATGCTCTGCCCCGCAAGGTCATTACAGCCGCAGTCATTGGGAGCCTCGTGTGCGGCTTGCTGCTCGTTATTGCTCTGGGCTGCACCTGCAAACTCTATGCCATTCGCACCCAGGAGTACAGGTCAGTGGGAATGCAGCGGGCTGTAGAGGAGTGGGGACTGAGGGTGAGACAAGGCCCATGCAGCCGCAGGAGACCATGAAGGTACCCATGTTGGGTACCCAGGACCTATTGGCTCTTGGGGTTGTCTAGCTAGGGGAAAGGGGGACTCCTCTGTGGGAAGGACAGGTCTAGATCCTGAAAGCGATCTCAAGGAGGGGACCTCAGATGACTTTTGGGAAAGCCATGGCAAAGCTCCAGTTGTCGTGGCCTGGGTGTGGAGAGAAGAGGCCTGTCGGGGCTGGGACAGGGTGCTCTGGCCAGAACCACCTGTGACTCAGCAGCCCTCATTCCTTCCAGCATCTTTGCTCCCCTCTCCCGGATGGAGGCCGAGATTGTGCAGCAGCAGGCACCTCCGTCCTATGGGCAGCTCATTGCCCAAGGTGCCATCCCACCTGTAGAGGACTTCCCTACAGAGAACCCTAATGATGTAAGTCACTCACTCCCCCAACCCTAGCTCATCCTGCTTTCAACCCCGCAGTGGCCCTGCCACTGTCCCCTCCTCCTTTCAGGCTTCTGGCCCTCCCCACCTCTCTAACGCTGATGTCTGTCTCCTCTCCTTGCAGAACTCAGTGCTGGGCAACCTGCGTTCTCTGCTACAGATCTTGCGCCAGGATATGACTCCAGGGGGTGCCTCAGGTGCCCGCCGCCGTCCGCGGGGCCGCACTGTGCGCCGCCTGGTGCGCCGTCTTCGCCGCTGGGGCCTGCTTCCTCGAGCCAACCCCCCAGCCCGAACCCCTGAGACCAGATCCCAGGTCACACCTCCTGATGCTCCCCCTGAAGCCCTCGATGGCAACACAGGTCCGGCCCGTGAGGTTGGGGCTGTAGGCGGGCAGGGTGGGGAACAGGCACCCCCACTGCCTGTCAAGGCTCCCCTCCCATCTGCCAGCACATCTCCAGCCCTTCCTACTGTCCTCGAGGCCCCAGGGCCACTGCCCTCGGCGCTCGTAGAGCCATCACTGCTGTCTGGAGTGGTACAGGCCTTGCGAGGCCGCCTCCTGCCCAGCCTTCGGCCAGCAGGACCAACCCGGACCTCACCTGAACCCCACACAACAGCTCTGTCCCCAGAGGATGAGGACGATGTGCTTCTGGTACCACTGGCTGAGCCTGGGGCCTGCGTAGTTGAAGCAGAGGATGAGCCACTGCTTGCCTGAAGTGACCTGGCTCCCCAGAGGCTCTAGTCCCAGTGATGACGCCCTTTAGAGAGCAGCTCAGCTTCTCTTCCACTACTTCCTTCTGTGGCCCTTGGTCTGAGGGGAGTTGGTGAACCTCCCTTTGGCCCTGTGTAGATGCTGTAAGCTTAGGTGTCCCTCAGGCAGGGAGAGGGCTCACACAGAGCGCACTCTGCACATGGCCAGATACAGTGCCTCCACCACCTTCTCCCCATACCGCCACCATTCGGGTGGCTCTTTTTAAAAAGTAAAGTTCTTAAGGGGTCATAGGCCTGAACACTCCATCCTTGCCAACCCCCTACCCAAAAGTAGCCTTAAGCACCGGAATGCCAATTGGCTAGAGACCTCCAGCCCCCAAGGGGAGGATTTGGGCAGGGCCTAAGGTTATGCCAATTGTGATCCTTCCTATAGGGCCTGGCTCATAAAAACAGCACAACAAATGCTTCTGTTCCATAGTTAGGTCACTGCCCAAGGAGTCAAGGTTGAAAATAAAGGAATCAGAAATTTAAGACTTTTGTAAACAAGCTGTGAGCTTGAATCCCATCTCAGCTTATGCTCACCTCACCTTGCTCCTTCCTACTTAGGCCTTTGCTCTGCCTTCCACCTCCTTCCTTCTTTCTGTTTATCTTCTAACCTCATGTCCTTGATTTTTATACCACTTAGTGGGTAAGACAATTCTAGGGACCCTAAGAACCAACCCTCTCCACCTCCACTCACCACCTGGGGCCCAGATCTACAGTGACTGACACCAGGGTGAGCACCAAGCCTCTTTATTCACTGCCAGGCTGGAAGTCTGGTGAGCCAGCTGGGCCCTGTAGCCAGGAAGGTTCCCATTTATGGAGTATTCCCAGAGCAGAGATCTCAGGAGCAGATTGGCCCTGGTGGAACATGGGAGCAATGACTCGTGCCCTCCACTCTCGACCCCTGCCAGGCACTTACAGTCTGTCCTAGGCAAGACAGATGAACTTTTAGCCAGGGTACCTCAAAGCAGGCAAAGATGAATCGAGAGAAAAGTCACAAACATTTGGGATGTGAAGGTGCTGGCATCACCTTGCCCAAATCTAAGAGGTCTTCCTAGAAGAGGGCCCAAAATGGGTTCTAAAGAATGTTGTCACTAATTGGAATACAGTTTTCAGTTCTAGGCAAGGTGGGAGTCGAGAGTATAAGCAAACTAAGCAGATGTAAGGGCAAGGGCTCTAGGCTGGATCCTGGACCTCAGAAAAGGGGCAGGAGCACAAGCAGAGACCAGAGCTGAATAGCTGGAGAAGGTGATGGAGGAGGAAATTGTCTGATAAATGTTGGGACGTAGCCTCTGGTAAGCATGGTGACAGAGCTGTCCGAGAGTTTGAAATGAAAATCAGGACAAAGGATATAGAAGGAGCCTATGGGGCAAGGAGCAGAGCTGAGGCATCCCTGGCAGAACCAGCCCCCTACCCATCACAGAAATGGGCTCCCCCTTACCCTTCCTGCCTGGCCTATCCCCACCCCTCTGATGGAGGGGCCCTATTGGTTACACCCTGTCAACATCTTCACACCCAACACTAATTGCATAATGCTTCCTCTTTCCCAGTGAGCAAGAGTCTAGGGAAGTGGCAGAAAGGAGATAGGGTGTAGTCTTAAGACCCTGGCATCTTCCGCTCTGGGACGACCCAAGCTCCTTTCACTCCAGACCTTCTCCAGAGACTGGGGGAGAGGCTCCAGAGATTCTGTCTTGCTTACTGTCCTTTTGGGCCTTCCTTCCCAAGTGCACATAATCCCTGGGTCCCACCATTGTTAGGCCCAGTGAAAACTGAAGCAAGGAATTTTGATTTCCCCTCCCACACCTCCATCGCCTGGTCTTCGTCCTCTCCCTGTTCCTGTCTTCCTCCATAACCACCTCAAAAACCTTTAGCCTAACATACTCATCCTTTGTCCTGCTCCAGACCTTTTACCTCCTAGGGGTATTTGAAACTTGAAAGGAGACAAAAATTTAAGGTAAAAGAACGCTGCTCATGGTGGAATGCCTCAGAACACTGGAGGAAGGACTTGAGGGTAGAGTTCACTAGGAAGGCCTGTGCATATATTCATGGGCCTGAAAAATGCTTCTCTAGGTGCTGGGTGTGTGCTCTAGGAGGTACAAGCAGTAACTACTTTTGGAGCCACAGTGAAGCCCCCAGTTGGCAGGGAGAGGAGATTGACCTTGTACAGGCAGTATGGGGAAACTAAGTCAGAGGGTCCTACGGGGAGAGGGTAGGGCATTGGGGAGCACTCACCCAAGTTTTGTTTATCTGTGGCCCAAGGAAAAAGAAGGCAACTTCAAATCCTATCATGATAGACAGCACTATCCAAGGTGCCCAGTATCAAAGGTGGGAGGAGGGAGGTGTTCTCAGCTTGAGAGGAGGATCAGGCTGGGAATCAGGTAACAGCAGAATTCAGTCTTTAAGGAGCAGAATCTGGGCCTGAACCTAGCTCCAGGCCCCACAGGGAGGGGAGAGGGACCCCCAGTCACACAGCCAGAGATCAAATTGGGAGCACCAAATTGTTGGGCACCCTGCTGAATGCCAGATTCTTTATTCTATGTGGCTAACCCTCATGACAGGGCTATGCCATGGGCATCATAACCCCAATTCACAGGTTCAGGAGTAGCATCAGAGGAATTACAAGACTAGCCCAGTTTCTACAACGCAGATTTAAACCTGGATTGGTGCACTTTCAAATCTCACCCTGTCCCACCATCCCACAGGACCTCCCATTCCTGAGGGATTTTGGATATGGGCAAGTATACAGCCTCTTACTAGTGCGATGAGAGAGTTGGTGGTTCAAGGTGAGACCCAACATGCTCCTGTGGCCTAAAGCTGGCTTGAGGGCCGGCAGAAGTCACAGTCAAGCGTTCTTGCTGGGTTCTGCAGCCCCTGACTCACTCTTATCTGATATAATAGAAATGAATCCAGCCACCGAAGTGAGTTTTCCAGATACCCCTCTACAATGTAAAACTTTTCTAAAAACTCATTTTGGAAGGAAATCATTCTAGAACATTATATTCATCTTCAGCACATCTGCAATATAATATAAATTTGGGGGAGTCGCTGAGGAATCCAGAAACCAATGGCTCCTCTGCAGCAATGTTTTCAGAAGCTGTAACAGTACCAGGGGGCTGTTGATGCCAAACGACTTTAGACCACTATTTAAATGCTTATGACTGCTTTGAAAGTTTTTTGTAGTTTTGCTTCCCTCACTACCAGGCTATATTGATTTTCATTACAATATCAGGGGTCACTTGCTGCTCTAAACGTGCTTCTGCTCTATGAGTACAAAACGCACATGGACACATCAAAATTGGGAATAAAGTAAGGATAAGTAGGCCGTGATTGAGGACTGGGGAGTCCATCCAATGAGTAAAATGCGTGAGCTCTGCAGCTGTCCAGGAGTCCTTTCTGCTCCCTCTGGGCACCACAGTGTTGCCCTGTAGTTGACCTCCAGATAAGGGAACTGTCACTGCACGTTAGCCCCAAGATTACCATTTGCCACCTCAATTGGAAAAGTCCACTGAAGATTGCAATTATGGACTGTTCCCAATAATAGGAGACAATTGGAATATTAAGGAAGGCAGCACACGGCTAGAAATGAAAAATCTCTGGCATTGGAAAGAACTGGGTGGGAATCCTGGTGTCCCCACTTTCCAACTGCATGACTGATTTGGGGACAGGCCACCCACCTACTACTATGACCCTTAGAGTCATGAGGAGGAAAGATAATGTCGGAAGGCAGTTAGCCTAGCACCTGGCAAAAGTAGGGGCAGGAAGGGGCAGGAAATTGGAATGTGGGTGCTTCTGGGTGTCAGGAAGGATAGATGGAAGCCTGAAAGGAAAGGGGACTGGGCAGAAAGACAGTAAAGGAAATATGCCATCCTGGCTTTGCACAAAGAAGTGGACATTGTGTGTCTGCCTTGTGTAGCCCAGAAGGCCTGGTGGTGCCCCACTGAGTGCCACAGTTGGTAGGGTAGGCTGGCACTCCCCACTCCCACTTGGGGTTGGCAGCTTCTAGAAGGCTAGTCTCGCCCTTTTTTCCTGCTCTGATTAACACTAGGATGGTGGGCCTGGTAGGGAGGGGGAGACAGAAGTCCCCACAGTTCACACCCACCTGAACCTAGTAACAAAATGAAGCTGCCCAAACAAAGCAACCATCTGTCTAGGGGCCAGGCTAGGAAATGAGTGCTTTTGTGGGTCTTAGCCCAGAAAGGAGGGGTGATTGTGAGGAAGGAGAGAGTGACAGGGAAGCTTGGCAGCAGGGAGGCTGTCCCCCTGTCCCTGCATTTCTTTTGGTTTCTGCCTCTAGCCCCTCCATTTAGCCAGAGAACCTACTCTGGGCTGGACACCAGGCTAGGGGACTGGTATTATCCTGGCTCCTGGAGAAAGACCTCCTGGTCCCTTGGTCCCTGCCTCCTGCCATCCTCAGCTCCCTGTCCCACCGACCCCTTGCCCTACTTCTTTAAACCCTTGTCTCTTCTGCCCTCAGACTTTGTTCTATTCATGTCTTCACCAGACTCCGCAGTGTGTGTGCTCCCAGAGGGAAGCGATGTGGGTCGGGGGCAGAAAAGAGGGAATCCCGCTGACATCACTGCTCATTAGCATGTGTGACCTCATCAGGGGGCGGGACAATTTCCCCAGGTGTCTGGGGGGGGGTTGTGGGGGGGTGGTATTTAAAGGGAAAAGCTGACAGTGCTGCTGAGTGAGGGCGCGGGTGCTGCGAGTCGCGGGCTGCACACCCACACGCACACCGATGCATACGGACCTGGACAACGACATGGACATGGACACGGAAACCACAGCACTCTGCCCCATCGGCAGCCACCAGGCCTCCCCCCCAGGGACGCCCACACCAGGTGAGGCTGAGCTGTGCAGGTTTCGGCTAAAACCATTGGGGTGGGAGCCGAAGCTTTGGTGGGGAGGTCAGAACTAGGGGTTAAAGGAGCTCGAACCCAAACCGCAAGAGGGGAAGTGCAAGTCGGGAAGTGGGGAAGCCTTCCGCTCGTACTAAAACTGGGGCTGGACTGGGGCGGGGGAGGGGGCGTTTAGCTGCCTAAACGCCCCCTCCCCCATTACTCCCAGGGCTTCGCTGGGGAAACTGGTGCTTGGTCCCCTAGGTCAGCCTCACTCGCTAGAGGCTGGGATAGGCAGGAGGGAAGGGGGAAAGGGAAGGGGCAGCCCACAAGCTTGGGAATCATGGGAGGGGGAGGCGAGGGGGGGCTGCCCTGGGGACCTGTTGTAAGGATTCCTTCTGGCTCCTGGAGGCCCTGGCTGCCGGCCATGTATTGATCCTGGGCTATTTCCAGCCTCTCTCTATCCCCTTTTGTTGTGTCTGTCCTTCCTCCTCCAGTTACCCTGCCCCATGCATTGTCACTCTCCCCCTCTCAGGCTCCGGATTCTCTCTCTCTCTCTCTCTCATCTCTCTCTCTCTCTCTCTCTCTCTCTCTCTCTCTCTCCCTCTCCCTCTATCCTTCCCTCCCTCTACCTTACCGTGAACACAGTATTCCCTCAGACTCACTGGGATAAAGAAGGATTCTCACACATGCCATGCACTGGGGGATGCTCACCTACAGGGCCACAGGAAGAGTCAGCCCCTCTCATGTACACACCCATGGAAACCCAACATACACATCTCAAAGAGCAAAGGCCCTTCCCTGGGAAGAGGCTCCCCACAAAGTTTTTGACTAGTACTACCTGCCTGTCTCCCAGAACCTGGGCAGCAGCTTCAGCTTCAGCTTCCAACGAGCTAGGAGGCTGCCAGTATAGGAAGCAGTAGGGACAAGGCCTCTTGGTAGAATGAGCAGCAGCCCCTGGGCCAGAGGCCTAGTTTGGGGGTGTGCCTGTGTGTCACTGTGAAGTGTGAGTGGGTGTGTGAGGCTGCGCACAGGTGCCTCCCCTGCATGGGGCATGTTTTGAACAGGTTATGGCTGGAACCACTTTGGGCAAGCCATCAGGTCACCTCCTTGGAGCCCAACCAATTTAGGTTTCAGTGTAAGAGGACGGACCAAAGATTCTCAGCTCCTTCTGGGTCATGGTCATTGACTAGGCCTCTGAAGGTGGAGCTGCAAGGATTGATTGAGCTCTCTGCAGATGGCTAGGCACACCCCGCTCATAGCTTCCTTCTCTTTGCCTCCCAGAAGCGGACACCACACTGCTGAAGAAGCCAGAGAAACTGTTGGCAGGGTTGGACCGGGGTGGGCCACCCCCTGCCCCAGGGGCCCCCAGACGAAGAGGCAGTATGCCTGTCCCCTACAAGCACCAGCTGCGGAGGGCCCAGGCTGTGGATGAACTTGACTGGCCACCTCAAGCCTTATCCTCTGGCTCCTCTGACTCCTTGGGCTCAGGGGAGGCAGCCTCCACCCAAAAGGACGGCATCTTCAAGGTCATGCTGGTAGGGGAGAGCGGAGTGGGCAAGAGCACCCTAGCAGGCACTTTCGGTGGTCTCCAGGGAGACAGTGCTCATGAGCCAGAGAACCCAGGTATTTGGGGATCCCTGCAGGGGTTGAGGGTGTCTGTAATCAGGGATGGAAGCGCTCAAGGCATGAGCAGCCCCTGGAGGCCAGAACAAAAGAGATGTTTCTCCAGTGCTTTCTTTGGCAATCTCTCTGGAGGGGGTCCCTGGTACCTGGATCAGAGGCATCCCTAGTTACCAAGCCTCACAAGTGTTGGGAGCCTCCTAATGGGCTCTATTCCTTGTCCTTCTTTCCCAACAGAGGACACCTATGAGAGACGCATCATTGTGGATAAAGAGGAAGTGACTCTAGTTGTTTATGACATCTGGGAACAGGTGAGAACTGAGATGTGACTGCAAGCACATGATGAACCCTGGGAGGACTGGGAGGGGCAAAGTCTGGCTGATGGCTGGTGAGATTGCAGGCACTGGTTTCAACATGTAGTATCATCTCAGGGAGTAAAGGCCCACACCAGTGTGATATCATTGCATTGAGAGCTGCTGTCTTTCCAGGATCTTCTGACCCAGAGGAAAGTTAGGATCTGAATTTGACAAACCCTGCAGCTGCAAGTCAAGCTAACCTCCTGAAATTGACCCTATCCATACATTTTTCAGCCTGGAAGAGTCTGTACAGGACAAGAGCTTAGGGCTCTGGAATATTAGGGAAAGGGGAAAAAAACCTGAGGATTTGTGAACATTTGGCATTAAGTAGTTACTATGTAGAAATGAGAAACCAGATTACATATATTTGAATAACATTCATTTCTTAATTAAAAGTTTAAGCATCAGAAAGTAGAATGGGCTACCCTAGTCTAGGATCCTATGTCTCCAATTCTTCCTGTGGGGCTCATGTTACTAACCCGTCCCTGCTCCACAAACACACCCTGGGAATGGAGATTCTGTCATTAACTAGCTCTGCTGTTCTAAGCAGTGGCTTCTCCCTCACATTCTGATTCCTCATCCTTGAGATGCAGATGCTGGACAGGTTCTCCCATGCCTCCAGCCCTGACATTCCATGACTCTCTCTCCCATCTGCAGGGGGACACAGGAGGGTGGCTGCGGGACCACTGCCTTCAGACCGGGGATGCCTTTCTCATCGTCTTCTCAGTCACGGACAGACGAAGCTTCTCCAAAGTTCCAGAAACCCTACTTCGGCTCCGGGCTGGGAGGCCCCACCATGACCTGCCTGTCATCCTCGTTGGAAACAAGAGTGACCTAGCTCGCTCCCGGGAGGTCTCACTGGAGGGTAGGTATCCTGAACCTCATCCACACTTGCAGTCTCATGAGAGCCTGTCCTTCCTATGTCACCTCTTTTCCATAAGGCCTTTTTACCCTCAGGTGTACAAACTTAATTGTATTTAGCCCCTGGCTAAGGGCAGACTCTCAACGCCTGTTCCTAAGGCCCTGAGAATCCCTTCTCTTCATTCCCCCTCACGTCTTCTCCAAGGCCCCTTTCTCCCAACCCTCCCTCCACACGATCCCTGCCTTGTTCCCTTACTTGCCCCAATCCTTTTCCACTGCATACCAACCTCACCGAAGGCACCCTCGCTCCGGGCTCAGTGCAGCCCTGCGGGAGCCTGAACCCTCCCTTCCTGCAGAGGGCCGCCACCTGGCAGGGACATTGAGCTGCAAGCACATCGAGACGTCGGCTGCACTGCACCACAACACGCAGGAGCTGTTCGAGGGCACAGTGCGCCAGATCAGGCTGAGGCGGGGCCGGAGCCATGCTGGGGGCCAGCGGCCAGAATGGGGCGGCCCGGAGGGTCCCGCGCCACCCACGCGCCGGGAGAGCCTCACCAAGAAGGCCAAGCGCTTCCTTGCTAACCTGGTGCCACGCAACGCCAAATTCTTCAAGCAGCGCTCCAGGTCGTGTCATGACCTCTCTGTGCTCTGAGCCACCGTCGCCATGGTCACCGCGGTCGCCATGGTCACCAATCACCACTCTCTCCGCTCGCCCCCTAGCCCCGCCCCGCCCCATCCCCGTCCGGCTTCCTTCGTGAAGACCGTCTAGGAAACCAAAAACTCCCCGGACGCCCTTTTGTGACCACGGCGGTCACCCCACACCCGCGTTCTCTGGATAAACCCCGACCATAGGGCGCCTAGGAGGCAAGATGCAGACCCTGGGTGGGCGTGCTGCGGCCCGTGGGCGGGGCGGGTTCCAGCAAGGTGGAAGGAAAATCGTTCTGCAAGGTATTTTGTTTTTAATTACTTCGCGTTTGACCACCTCTGCTGTAAAGAGATTCTAAAAAATGAGAACTGGAAAAGGGCTTTGTAGACGCCTTTACAGGGTTTTCCACCTTTGTACTCTGCGCGAATATGCCTCACCTTTAAGAGAGTCTTAAAGGTAAAGACACAGAGACCCTTCTTGGAGACTTCCTAAAACGTTCTGGCTCTTATCTGCTGCACTGTCCACTTTGCCTTTAAGAAGTTCTTAAATTCACTGGAAGTGCAATTTTTGATAATTGATTCTATGATTTATCGTTACACCATCGCACTTTCCCTTTAAGGCTATTAAAGGTAAAGTGTGGACAGACTTTTGCCTTCAGATGCCAGTGTGAGGAGCTGAGCGGGTGGTAACCCTCCTTTGGCCAGGACCCAGGAGGCACTAGCAAGGGGCCACCCTTCCCTTTTCAATAAAGAATTTTCTACTTCACTTATTCACTTTGATTCTCTGTTCTCAACACCCCCACGGAAGGGATAGATGTAGGAAACTCTGTTACAGACAAGAAAACTCTGGCTCAGAGGAATAAGGAACTTAAATTTCTAGGGAGGCTCCAGAACTGATTTAGTCCTGGTGTAGTCTGTGACCGCAGCCACAGGCCCTAAGAGATAATTGGGTCCAACTCCTGCCTTTGCAGATGAAAAAACAGGCCTGGGCAGGAGCAGGGACCTGCTAGAAGTAATTTAGTAACTTAGTGACACTGGTACCAAGTCCCCAGACTCTAAGCCCCATCTTACCCTACCTTATCCTGCAAGGAGCAGGCTAGAGGCTACATTTAGTTCCAGGCGCCATACTCAGCTATGACTTGGGCTGGTTCAAGTTGAAGACCACATCCACCAGGAAGGCCCATCAGCTGGGGCATGATGGGGTCAGCCTGCACTTCCCTTGATAGGGCCCCACCGCCCCAGCTGTCACCTGTGAAGCCCGTGTGAGAACCGAAGCTGTCAGTGCCTTCCCTAGTGACTCCCACGCCTGCAGCTGCCTGAGCCACGAATTTGAACAAAGGGAACAGAGGCATCAGCTCCCCTCACACTTAGACATACAATACAGTTACCTGAGCACTCAAGGGCCAGGCCTCCACCTCACCCCACTCAGGTTCCCAGAACCTGATGGAAAAAGAGATGAGATGTCTCCTGAGTCCTTGTACCTAAGGAGGAGCCAAGGGAGACCAGCCCAGCATGGATGGTTATGAGATAATATGAACAGTGACACTACCCTTAAGGCTTTATTCACTTTATCTGTTAATTCTTTAATGACTACATAATGTGTTAATACTTTTTTTTTTTTACTCTGGAAGAAACAAAGTTTAAGTAACTTGTCTGAGAGGTCAATAAGCAAGCAGAGCTGGGATTCCATTTATGTCTGCTTGATACTTAATGGTGATTTTATCCACCTTTGCATCTGTGGTTCCCCTTCCAGTAAGGATTGGGGGGAAGAGGAAGAGGGACAGTAGAAGAAATGCAAGTGACACAATGAGCAGGAACATTGGCAGTAGCTGTGGTGAAAGGGCCAGAGAAATTACATGGCTATAGTGGAGCAAGCCAGTTCTAATCTTTGGAGATCATGAACAGAGGCAGTTCAAAACTTAAAATACAGGAAAACACACTGGGCCCATTAAGAGACCAGATGGTTCTACAGTTGGGTTGAAACCTCGGGGACATGAAGAGGAGGGATAAGAGACAAGTGTGGAAAAGAAGGTTTGAAGCCCTACTGCAAAGAACCTTAAATACTGTCAAAGGAATTAGTGTCCAACTCTGTAGGCAGTGAGAGTCACTGAAGGTCTTTGCTTGGGAAATGACATGGTCAGGGTGGTCCTTTGGGAAGAGGAGGCTGGGAGGGGTGTGCAGGAGGCGAGTCCTGAGGAGCCAATCACAATAATACGTATGGAGGGCAATGAAGGACCATCCAGAGAAAGATGGCAGTGGGAAAGGAGAGACAGCATGGGTTTGGGAGTCAGACTCGATGGGATTTGGCAACTGAGTGGCTGGGTCTAAAGAGAAGGAGTTACACCTTGTGGGAATTAAGGGGGGGTGCAGAGAGTGGAAGAAGGTAAATGGTTCCACGTTAGAGATTCTGAGTTTGAGATGGGAGAACATCCACATGAAGAGTTTCAGCAGGTCCCTGGACAGCTGGGTCTGAAATTCAGAACAAGTTGGGGCAAGAGACAGAGATATGAGAATAATCGCTATACAGGTGGAAGTAGCAGAGCTAGAGGAAAGGGTGAGATACAGGACTGGCTTTATCGATGTGTGGACTGTGCAGTTACACAGGGCCCTATGCTTAATGCTCTGTCTTGAAACTCTTGGAACAAGGAATCCTGCATTTTTATTTTGTACAGGGACCCACAAATTATACTAAGGGAGAGACTAAGGGAGAGGGCACAATACAGGCTGGGATTCTTAGCCTCAAACCACACACGGGCTTTAGGAGGGGTTTGTCATTCTTGTGAAATGGTACAATCTGATGTGTTTGTGCAGCCATGCATTTGCCTGAGAATAAAGGTCACGAATTTTATCAGATTTCCAAAGGAGTCTGTGACCCAACAAATTATAGACCAGGTTGGTACTGATGGTTGCTGGGAAGGGGAGCTGGGTGGGTGAAGGACAAGTGTGGGAGGTTCACTTTTCATTGTACACCCCTTTTCTACTTCTTTATGGCATATCTTACCTGTTCGAAAACTAAATAAAATAATTTTAAACAAAATAAAGCCTTAGTGTTCCAGAGAAAGAGGCGGGACCAAAGACAGTTCTGAGGAGAGACAAGTGAAGAAGGTGGAGATGTAGCTGTCACAGAGGCAGTGGAAGAACTAGGACTGAGCAAGTAGAGGCTACTGCCAAGGGAAGAGGGCTTGTTTAGAGGAAGAGTACCACCAATGGTCAAAGTGGCAAGAGAGGAGGGTGAGGAGCAAGAAGGCCCAGTGCCTTTCATGTGGCAGAAGTCTGAAGATGATGGCAGGACCTCCCCCATGAGAGGAGCCACACACACCATAGGCCTCCCTCCCCCCAACTCAGTCAGTCCCATCAGCCGACCCATCTGTGTGTTCCCTCCAGACGCCTACAGGGAAGAGCTCAGAACAGAAGGAAACTGAAGCCAGGCTCCCACCAGACTTGGGGAAAATGGGGTCTTCTCTGAGAGCCAGGCCATTTTTCTCCCTCCCTCTGATCAAGGCAAAGTACAGCCAGGCCACTGAGATGGGCTGGTGTGGGAGACAGCAAAGGGCCCTGGGGCCTGTGCTGCATGTGCCAGGTAAGGTCTCCTTTGCCCTTGTGTTCCTCTTAATCACTGCACTTCTTTTTTTTTTAAGATTTTTATTGGGGAATTGGGGGGATGGGAACAGTGCTGGGGAATTGGGGGAAGAGGAACAGACAAGTTGCTGTCCTTTTGTTCTTCAGTCTAGTTGTGGAGGACGTTGCTTCACTAGCCCAAGTTGGCACCATCATTGCGCTCTTCCTGGGCGAGGCAAATCAGTCGCCGGCTTCTGGATGGCCGCTCACTGCAGATGCTGCCCGCTCACGCTGGCTGCTGGCTACACATGGTAGCCCATGGCAACCCACTGCCACAGGGGCTACAGCCTACGACGTCGCCGGAGACCCATATTAGCCCAGCTCCAGGTTGAGCTGTTGTTCAGCATTTTAGCTGTAGAGGGCAGTGTCACTGGCCCTCATAAGTGGGATCTGAACCGGGGCCCTCTGGCATCCCAAGCCAGTTCTTAACCATCGCACCACTCGGCTGGCCCAATCACTGCACTTTTATCTTGGGGTTTGTGCTCTTACCAGCCCAACCCATGCCAGCCCAATACCTCCACTCCCCCTGGCTCACAAGGCCTCCTCATTGGCCAAGAGCATAGATTGTGCCCTCTCCCGAGGGGCGAGAGGTGATGCCAGCCCCATATCTTGGAAGGTATTCCTTTGCTCAGGGCCTCTGCTTACAGTTAGGCCACTAGGCCCGGCTGCATCTAACCTTCTCTACAGAGACTGGAGCAGGGGCTCTCAACTCTGAAAGACTCCCCAAGTCATGGAAGGACAATTTCATGTCTCCTGGGTTCAACCCTCATTCCCAGAAAGCCCACTCATATGTACCTCTTTGTATTAATTTAACATAGTTCCAAACCACATCAGTCTAAGTAAATTTTTTCTGGACAATTTTATCTTTCACCCACAAATGCATGTTTTCCTCACGTACTGCAATTTGCCAGTCACTGTGCTGAGGAAAACAAATACTTATACAGATAAAACATTATCCCTGCCCTCACGTAGCTTACAATTGACCTGGAGAGATGGGAAAAGGTGGTGACAGCATTACCATGGCCAAAACAGCAGCAAACTGTACCACATTCTGACTATCTAACTGGAGGTGACATCACATGCTTAAAAATTTCTAAGAATGAAAAAAATTTCTAAGAAGGGAAGAAACAAAATTTAGAAGACACATTTTAGGAACCAGAGCTTCAAGTATACGTGTACACTGTAGATAGGTGGAAGAAGGAAACTACATGAGCAAATGCACAGGAGAAATAGTGGGCAGCCCGCCCCATGATGAGATAAAGCCCTTTCCTGTAAGAAGGCAGCAACATTTGGGTGGATGGTGCTGCCAAGTTGTCAAAGGGCCCCAAAACCAGACAAGAGCATCCCGCTTCTTAGCCTTGTATCATCCTAGTGGCTCAAGGTCCCTTTTTGTCTATTTGAATCTTGATGTCATGCCTCCACAGCTTGGTGGACTTGTAAACTCAAGATAGGAATACAAATTCAATGGGGCCTTGTAGGCGTTTTCGTTAGCACTCAGGCCCACTACTTCCTGGGTGGAGGTCTATGGAGAAAAGTCAATCTTAAACTCTCTGCCTTTCTGAACCTCAGTTCTCCCAACTATACAATGAAGCTAACCACCTTCAGGATAGTTACGAGAACTAAATAAAATGCAAATATCTTTGTAATTTGTCAAGCATTATATGAGTAGTGGAAGTAATGTTTCTTTGCAAACTGTGTCCTGGTCCCTTATTCAGATGCTCAGGCAGCTTGCTAACCTCTCAAAACACAGCATCACTCGAAATACAAATTTAAATTGTGGTCTGCAAGGTCCAACATGCCCTCCCACAGGACTCACAGGTGACCCATTATTGGGTTTGTTTTTTGCGGAGGATTGGGGGGGGCAAGATAGGCAACTGAAGCCTAAGTGATGGTATTATACGCAGTTTTCCTTTTTTTTTTTTTTTGTTCAAATTATAACTTGTCATAAGGCAGAAAACCTGTGATGATTTAAAATACTTATTCTGAAAGGAAATTGCTGAAGTAGGGCTAGGTTCTGGAGACCAACAACGGCAGGTGCTATAGGAATGCTTGGGGGAGGTTAGGAGGGACACTAAGCAAAGGGCTCTAACAGTGTGCTCTAGGATTTTCCCCAGCCAGAAAAAGCAAAGGGCACTAGATATCCTGAAGTTACCTGGGGACTCACCTTGATATTCAAAGCCATCTGCTTGTAATCTGATTATACAGTTTCAGGCATAAAAAGAGATTGGGCAGTAGGATTTGTTTTCCTCAAAACTAGGCTGGCTGTATATGACCCAGGACCTTGTGAGCCTGGGACTTCAGGCCAGGAACAATTAAGGTTTATTTTTATCATTGTCCCACCCTCAGTTCTCCCCCTCTAAATCTTGGGCATTCTCTGAAGCTGGGGAGGAGAATGAGGTCAGGTAGAAAGTCAAGTGTGTAGGCATCCAGAGAAATGGGAATAATGACGGCAGTAGTAATGACAAGCTGCAAGTTCTAAGCCCTCTACAGGGATCATTTAATCCTCACATCCCTGAGATAAGGTACTATTCTTATCATTTCCTTTTTGCAGATCAGGAGTCTGAGTTAGAGAAGCGGAGTAACACCCAAGCTTACTCAGCTAGTTTGAGACAGAAGAGATATCTGAATCATGCAGTGTTGCTCCCAAGTGTGACCATTCTGCTACAGGGTTGAGGTCCCCTGGCTTGGATGGGCCCAGGAATTGGGAGAAGGAGGCTAATTCTCAGCATCACTCATGTAAACAAGTAGGCTTCATGATGCTTGAAAGCTAATTGAAGCTCCCATCCTTTCTGGAACACTGACAAAGAGTTTGACAAGTCTCTGATTTCCAAGGTCATTGTTTCCTCCACTGTGATTCAGCACTCACTGGCCTCTTTCCAGTCTTCAGGCACCTCATCCATCTACCCATTGCCCTCAAAAATAACTGCTGCTTAATGGCTCTCCAGTAACTCCAGCCAACTTCTTAAGGGCTCTTGAGAGCAGATCATCTGGGACAGCTAACAGAACTCATCCAACTTTTTAAAGTGATCTTTGATCAGCTCTTTCCTTGCCTCCACCTTCCCACATGATCTAAGTTGGCTGGTCTGCTTCACCTCACACAGAGATCTCTCAACCGAGAGCACACTTTGAGAACAAATCAGTTCTGGATATAGAGTGCAAATGTTAGGAGGGAGGAGAAGGATGTTTGAAGCCAGAAGATTCAGACACACACAGCTTCTCAGACCAGAATTCTTTCCCTGCATCCAGCTCATGACTACTGACTTCACCTGGTTGCCATGGAAACATCACTCTGGTGAATGGCAAGCAGCATTTTAGACAGAAAGCATCACAGGCTACCATGGTAACACTAAAAAGAGTAAAGCTGTCACCTCTCTTAAAGGTGAGGGTGGAATGGATGAAGCTGCCAGGGAAGGCAGGCTAGGACAGCCTTTGGAAAGCCTGGCTTCGACTTGAACAGAAAGGGAATTAATTCAACACACAATATGTGCAAAGCAAAGCAATAATGAAAAAGACACATCTATGACTGACCTCATCAGGCTATAACTACCTACTAATAGAATTTACAAAGAACTGTAAATAAAGGCAGACTAAGACCTATAATAGGACAAAGAATACTGAAAAGGAAAGTCAACTAGGAAAGCTTCATTCAGTCTTAAAGGGCTAGATTTTGACCAGCAGAAGAGGGGCAGGAAGAGGGAACAAGATGAGCAGACATGAAAAGCGGAAAAATTCTGAATATACTGAGTACAGAGACAGAAAAAAATGACACTTCCCCATGACTCCAAGGCCTTGGCTTCCACAATAGTGTTGAGAGGCAGGTTAAGCTTGAGATCAAGGGACCTGAAGCTAGACTGCCTGGATGGGAATCCCAAACTTGCTAACTGTAATCTGGGGCAAGTTATTTCACCTCTTTGGGTGTCAGTTTCATTTACAAAGTAAAGATAATAAAAAAGAATCTACCTCAGAGGGTCACTGGAGGACTAAATGATTCAATACATATAAAGTGATTAGGACAGTGCCATCCCCACAACAAATCCTGCATAAAAGTGTACCACCTCCTACCAGCTTACTTTTTGGAGCCAGGATACTTTTTTTTTTAATAGAGAAAATACTGATTTTGACTTATTCAAATACCAGTATGATCATACATGGTCCAAGAACATTCAAATAATAAACCCAAAAGAAACAGAAGTTAAAGATTGGTCTTGAGGGCCGGCCGAGTGGTTCAGTTGGTTAAGAGCTCGCTCAAGAGTGTGAGCTCTGAGCAACAGCAGTTCGATTCCCAGCCCGAGCTGAGCTGCCAACAGGTGGCAGGATGGCTCAGCTAAAAAAAAGATTGGTCTTCAAATATAGCGAGCGAACGACGCCACGCTTGCCTATGATCTCACCAACATAAAACCACATCCACACCTCAGCGGCCACCAAACCAATAAGCAGAGCTTCCTTCACTATGAGCTGTTTGAAGCTACCAGTTTGAGCAGTATTGACTATTTTTTTCAAACTCTGAATAGCTGTAGGGATCTCAGCAGGGGTTGGAGGAACCAGCTCAACCTGGGCATAGTGCCAAAATGTGGCCATTCAAGGCTTTAAGTCACAGCAGCGTTTACCAGAGCCGGGGCCTTCACTACGAGGTGATGGACAAACTGGGCCATGGTTCCAGGATGGCCAGCATAGATTCTTCTAACTGTTCAAATATTACTTCCTGAATCCCAATGTCAAGAACACAGTAATTTAAAGAACAGGGAGGAAATGCCACTGCTTTAGAGAAGACAGAAGCATAGGCTATATGCCAAGGCAGGTGAAAATCTCATTTAGAATTGAGGACTGGTGGAGAAATCCTAAGTATGCTGGGAAAGGTCTGGGTCAGTCTCATCTCTACCCCAGCCCTCGCTACCATGCTCAGGCAGGAGTTTGAGGGAAGTTTCTTTTACTTTAGGCTGAGCCCAGAGGCTCTTTACTGCTCCCTTTCATGCCAACCACCCCCAACAGAGGGATGAGTAACAAGGTGGCACTGAGTCATACTCTGACACTGGCTACAGAGTCACGGTACATGGGTTAAGGCTAGAGAAACTGTCTTAGGTATTTTTTCACTTCCACATTGTCTCTCTTCCAGCAAGACAATGTATGAGGAGCTAAGACCAGGGACAAAGAAGAACTGAGGCGGAAGGAACCACAGTGCAGGAAGCCCAAAGTAGGTACGTATGGGAACATAAGGAGCCCAAGCAGAGATGGCGGCCCATTGAAGAGGGCAGGGAGACAAGGCCTGTGGGTATTTATAGTTTGGAGGAATTCAAGACTGCCCTGAGGAGGCCTGGTCCATAGTTTCAGGATGACTAACAAATATAATCCACACTGTCCTTCTCCAGATGCATTAGCAGCCAAATCAATACCTATAGGGGCACTGGGGCATAGCCAGCTGCTCCTAAAAATAATGCATTCTCCTTCCCTCCCCCCAGGTTGAGATCAAACTAGGATATGGAAGGGGTGGGGGTGGCAGCAAAGGAAACAGTAGCAAGTGAGACTGCAGAAGCCTAGAAGAATCAAGAGCTAGTTGTGTCCCAGTGGCCTTTTATGCCAAACAGCCTTCAAGTACTTAGTATTTCAGTGTTAAAAGCAACCCCAGAAGCTAACATCGCCAAAAACCCATCACTGTGCTTTACAAGTCTGAGAGCTGACAAATTAAAACCTAACAGCAATTATCCATATTTTTAGCATGACAATAAAGTCTTAACATTTTGTTGCCATAGAGACCAGTAAAGAATGGAGGAGCCCCACAGAGCTCTGCCCCTGAACCTCAGACCTCCTCCTCTTGGCAGATTCCTAGCTGGTGAGGCAGGTTCTGGCACGGTCCCTTGTTATAAGCCTTACAAAGCAGGCAGAGGAAGGTGTGCCTCCCCTTTGGCAGGGCCATTCCTGGAATACTCAGTTCCCTGGAACTCAATGGTCCCAGGCAGCGCTGTATAGAAAGCAAGAGTTGAGGTAACTGGAACAGCAGCAAACTTAAGGCCTGGGGAGCCCTGATATATGATACCCAAACCCCTTTGGATAGTGAACTGGGGTTTCTACTACAAGAGGGGTAAATGTCGTACATGGAGGCCAATGCTAAGAATGGTGAGCTTGGGAGGCTTCTTTGGTACTTAAGTTCCTCAAGATCATGAAACACCCCTAGAGGAAGGTGCAGAATGTGGTACTGTCACACTGCCATCTGGTGGAATGACAAGATCTGTCCGTAGGCACAGAGACAGAACCAGGAAGCCTGTCCAGTGGACAGGGAGGTTTGGAGACAGGTAAGATGAACACAGACAGAGAAGATCAGGGCCGAGAGTATAATGCAGATAACAAATGGAGAACTTCGCCCAGGTATGTGCCTTTTGTCCATTTGTCTTTATAAAGAAGGTTAGATAAAGTTAAAAGAAAACGCAATGGCATTACAAATGTTTTATATTCCTAGAACCATTCATGGTTTTGGCTCATGAGAAGTTAACATCAGACACAACGGAGACCACACACATATGGGCAGCCGCCGCCACAACAGCAGGGCTTGCCTTTTGTACAAAGTTTATATATATACATATTTATGTACACAGACACAAGGGTATAAAATCCAGTGAGAAGGGCTCACATGTGCCCAGGTAGGGGGCAGGAGCAGCTTTAACAGCTGCGGTTGAGCCCACAGTAGAGGCACATGGCAAATGGTGGAGAGTAGCAGCCTCCCCATCATCCTCTCTCCCTGGACAAAAGCAAGGACCAGGGAGGAAGGACAACTAACTATACAAAGGAAGATGAAAGATACCGGAAAGGTACACTCCATCTCTCGCTGAACTCCTGAATGCCCCTAAGACATCCAAAACGCCTGGCAGGATTGATCATTCTCCCAGCTCCCAGCAAAAGGCTGCCCCACAGTAGTTCCGGCCCCAGCCTGAGGTGAAAGGCAGGCTTCACAATGCACATACATGTCCATGCTATCTTCCAGGGCCCTTGCAGCAGCAAGCCAGCACCTTCAAGGTTCACCCTCACAACTCCAAAGTCCTCTTGAACCAGAGGGCTTAAGTGTTTTCCTTGACAAAATTGTAGGGTAAACGTATAGGAAAAGGAGAGAAGTTAGTTCCTTCAGTTAATGCCCTATGGCCTTCCCAACAGAGGACGAATTGAGGAATCACTAAGAGGTGGTTGGAAAGGCAATGAAGATCATCCCAGGAGACGATATACAAGGAGAAACAGGTGTTCAATACTTCTGTTCGCTTTGACTAGCGGTTGGTCAGCAGAGTCCATTCCCAGTGGGGCCATAGGCAGAAGCTCTTCTTGGTGTCTAAGGGTGGCCCCAATTTCCCCAAAGTCAATGTCCGCACCCTCAGGATGGCTTGGTCCACAAAATGGAGTAAAGGGGCCGTAGAAGGGTAAATGTGGAGAAGGGAGTGGAAGGACCCAGAGGCACAGGGAGATAGTGTATTGTGCCACTGATTTACCTGGAGCAAGAAGAGGTAAATAAAAACCAAAAGAAGGAAAATAACTAGAGACTAAAATGAGCTAGGTCCCGAGATTCACAGGGTCTGCGGGGTAAAGAGGCTGGAAAGCTGGAAGCACTGGGAGGCAAGTGCCTGAGAGGCGAGGTTCAGGGCTGGACTCAGAGCTGGAACAGAGAGAGGCAAAGTTAGTGAGCACAGAGCATTCCTTCTTTCCAGGCCCCAACCATTCTCTCCCCTTCCCAAATCCAAGTCTACCAGTCAGGGCTGCTGGGTTCAAGGCCCCCAAGGGGACTGCTCCATTCAGCTGCAAGGCAGCAGCAGCCTGGGCGGCAGCGGCAGCAGCAGTAGCTGTGGTTGGCAGCTGGATTCCAGAGCCTAAAAGGGAAAAAACCAGCGGGGTTAAGTCCCAACGCTTGATCTACAATTCAACCCCATGTTCTTCACTCCGCAGAGAAACTCTACCTTCTGCCAATTTGGCCATGAGCTGCAAACGTCCACCTGCTGATCCCAGATCCAGCTCCTGGTCTCCATCAGGGAAAGTAATGTCTGTGCCACCATCCAGTCGCTCAGTCACATGGCCAACCCTCATAGGTCGACCAGCAAGCTCAAAGCCATTCAACTGTTCCAAGGCCCGCCGGGCGCACTCAGAGTCAGAGAACTATAAGAAACCCAGGCCATATCAATCACCTCTTGGCCACAGACATGCTCTCAAAACCCTCCTAACACTCCTAGTCCTACTATCCCAGGAAAATTGCATGTTCACTGCGGCACAAACTTTTCTTTTCCATGGAATGTGACCTAAGACCCCCTAAAATTATTCTCTGAAAAGGACCTTTCCCAGCCAATTCAATAGCAATCACTTTTCAATCCTCCAGCTCCACTAAAAACCTAACAATGCAAAAAGTTTTTGCTGTAGAGAGCCTAGCCTGACAGGCTGTTTCACAAGCGGGCATATAAAATGGAAATGAGATAGGCTGAGAGCCACGGCTCCTGGTCTTTATTTTAGCCCTTAGGACCAGTAAGTTTCAGTTCTCAGTTAAGAACAGGAATCTGGACCTCCAGAGCCCAGCCTTAGGAAGGGACACATCCTGGTGTTGAGAGGAAGACTGCACCGCACCGTACCCCCACCTCCAACCCCGCCCCCACTGCAGTGCTGCTGACTCAGTGGCCTGCTGACCAGAGGGCCTCTACCCTTTGGTCCCTATCATCAGTGGCACCAGCAGCAGCCTGGCATAAAGAGGATTCCCAGTCTGCTGTTTAAGTGTCAATGGTGTTGACCTAAAGGGAAGCAATACAAGGGCCAAAAGGCCACAAAGCCTTTCTGCATCTGAGTCACAAGGGAGCTAGCAAAGGTACTTGCTACCAGGAACACCACAGCTGGCTTTGTTTACTCTGGTATTACCTGCCCTAGGGCCTGGCACGCGGTACTGACAATTCCTAGGCAGGTGGTGTAGGTGGCCTGCCTTTACTGGATACTTCTGAGGTGAGCAATTGCCATGGTTGAATACAGCCTACCTCCCCTCTGCCCTGCAGGCAACTGTGGGGGTGTATGGTACCTGGAATGAGCCCAGAAAATATCAGCTTCTATCAAACTTTGTGGCTGGCAGCCAGTGCTTAGCCTGGAGTCACATGGGGCTGGAAGAACCAGTCATGAGACTTGGAAACAATTTTGTTGGGATGTCAGGAAAAAGTGAGACTTTCCCACTATTAGGTGGCCTCACTATTCTCCCTATAGTAGTATTTAAATATAAAGATACTTCCCAGTGGAAAAACTCCTTCAAACAGGGTAGCATCAGAGGGAAGTATGTAATTTCCTATTCCCACCCATCACGAAACTACACCAATTCATTGACGCATGTCTATAAAAGCCCAGAGCTAACCTCCTTCAGGCCTTTTAGCTGCAGCCTAGAACCATTACTATTACCCAAAGTGCAAGGATATCCCAGGGCCACTGACACAGTGTAGGAACAAAGCCAAGATTTCAAGCAATGCACTCATCTCAAGGGGCAGAGGGCTAGTCCGAGCTCCAGGCATCAGGGTTTATGGGTCATTTAGATAGTTCATAAAGGAGGATAAGGCTAAGCTGCAAAATCAGACAAGTGGACAAACCCAAATTAAAATGAACAGGTTAAAGACCAGAGACTCACCGTAATGAAACCATAACCTTTAGAGCGGCCTGTATCTGAATCCTTCATCAGGACAATATTATCAATCTGCAGAACAGGAAAAAATTATCGATAATCTTTTGGCTAACTCACACCTTTGCTCTTTCCTACCCAGATTGTTCTAAATACATCCAACTTTCTAGCCACCAATTATATCTCTCCAAATTTTAAAGAGACAAAGGCCATCTCTTTCCAAAACACCTCTTCTAATTTTACTTAATCTGACCCCCATTATTTGATTTCATGATGCCTGACTCATTTGTCTAGTGAGCAGTCCCAATATAGAGGTGGAGCCTAAAATTCCCAGCATGGACCCATATGCCCCTTACAATGTATTCAGTGGGTTAATCATGGTCAGGGAAAACGAAGAGGAACCCTCACCCTCCCTACTTTTTCCAATTCCTTTCAGAGGTTTCCCTCACTTTCTACTCACTTTGCCAAAGGGCTCAAAGATCCCCCGGAGCATGTCCTCGGTGATATTGAAGTGCAGGCAGCCCACACAGAGGCGCATTGGTCCACCACTGCCCT
>NW_017731735.1:1261447-1280465 GCF_001890085.2 Hipposideros armiger | reverse complement strand
ACTGGTGCTGCTGCTCCCACTGTCATTGTTGCCAGTGCTGGGGGAGGTGTTGCCAGGGCCGTCCTTTTTAACCTCTTTGCTTTGCTGCTCATCCTAAGGAGTTCACCAGGAAAATGTCACAGGGTTCAAGGTGGCAGACACAAAGATCCCATTGGACACAGAAAAAACAAAAGTGGACAAAGAAATAAAGCTCATGAAATCCAGTCTCTCAATAATCTAGTCAATTTTTGAGCATCTGGGATCTCCTAACAAAGGAAATAAGCGAGGAAGGGAAGAAACTGCCCAAAAGGAAATGATCAGAGTGATAGATTTTGATGTCAAAACTTTAGCTACCCAACATCTGTTATAATGATATCTATTTCCCAGGAAAGTGAGAAATCAGTTAGGTTTGAGGTACACTGACTTTCTACCGTATCTTTGGGAGCTATGAGCAAAGTACTCATTCCCACCACATTATGTGGTGTACCCCCTCCCAGTTTTGGGGGCCCTCTCTGAAAGCACAGTCCTTGAGTATGGGTCTCCAGCAGAGCTTACTAAAAGATTAACTTTTATGAATAGCCATTGTACATAATAAATAAGCAGAAAATGAGGATTCACAAAATGTCGAAACCTATGATCCACAAATGCTTTTTCTTACTAACCCAATTCTAGCAATAGGGTGGGAATATTACCTCTTCTTTTTTATAGGGAGCCTCCAGCATGGCCTCAATCACTATATCGAAGTCATCAGATGCCATTGTAGCGGATCTGAGGAGAGGACAGCAAGATATAAGAACCCCATTTATATTCTTCCTCCTCTTGTAGCACCCCATATTCCTTCTCCCTCCAAGAAACAGACTTCAGAACATAGTTCTGTTTCATGAACTCAAAAGGGATCTTACCAGCTGCTGCTTATCCTAGGTTTATTTTTGCACCTTACATATTTGAACTAGTTTTGCTTGGTGGCTTAGAATAGGTCAAGGGTCTAGATGAAAACTGAGTATCTAAGAAGCGACAAAATACAATACTGACCCTGTCCTGTGAAGCGAAAATGTTGGTACTCAAAATTACCCTTCACTTTACAACAGCCTCCAATCTACTGTTCACAATTCTGAATAAATGACTGGTTTAAACTTAAATCCTAGAAATAGGCACATATTTCCAATAAAAAGGTAAAGATACAAGACTAAAAATGAGGAACAAGACAAAGCAACACCAGAATAATGCAGATCTGCCCTAAGCTTTTCCCCACATCCCCCACCCAAACACCAATAATTAGGGGACTCATCATTAAGCATTTTCCATACAATACCAACTAGAGTTTAGGTAACTCAGATTATGATTAAGACAGGCTTAACCAATCCCACTTTGAAGCTTTCTGTCTAGTTAGGCAGAGTGAGACTTCTCGCCTCCCCCAAGCTTTGACATCTAGCAATCGTCTTTCCCAAGTCTGTCCACCACAGGTCTGTCAAATAAGAAAAACAGAAAACACCAAACAAAATCAATAGGATCAATTATTCAAAAATTACTGGTCTGAAATTATTGATATACATAACATGGATGAATCTCAAACTAATTAGGCTGAGTGAAAGAAATCAGACTAAAAAAAAAAGGTACATACTGTATGATTCCACTTATACAAAATTCTAGAAAATGCAAACTAACCTGTAGTGACAGAAAGCAGATCAGTGGTTGCCTAGGGATAGGAATAGGTGAGAAGGGGCTAGGAGGAAAGGATTACAAAAGGGCACAGGAAACTTTGGGCGGTGATGGTTTCATGGGTGTTTATACGTATCAAAACCCACCAAATTGTACATTTTAATGTGTACAATTTTATGTCAGCTATACCTCAATAAAGCTGTCCAAAATCCCCAGGTAATCTGAAGAATTTCTAGGCTAGAAGGCCAATCATAATCAGACTTTCCATATCCACAAGAGCTCCGTTCTCTTTAAAACAGTTAATGCATCACCCAACGATGCTGTCCTTGTTGCCTTCAGAATCCACAGCCTATTTGATGATTTAATAATAAAGCAATAATATACAAATCTAAGAGCAATCATTAATCTTACCATTTATAGTACCTAACATTACTAGACATGTTACAGAAATAAGATTCTTGACAACAGCAAAATGATAAAAATTACTTGGAAACAAATTTAAGGCTTAAAATGAAAATCAAACCAAAATCAAATAGCTGTGTCTAAAATCCAGTAAACTCAGTCTCTTATAATAACACCTTACATTTATTTAACAATCAAAGGTAATATATGCTATAGCCAGATATCAGATCCATGCACAGATGAAAAACTGAGGTTTTGTGAACTGCCGAAGTCACCAAGTTCAAATGGGGGAGCTGACTCTTGAGTAGTCTTCCGACTCTAGCCTAATGTACTATCCATTATATAAGGTTACCTCTCTCTTGTGCTTTATAACTTAACCTTAAAGAAAACTTAAAAAAAAAAGTACACAGCATATCAAGGTTTCTATCTTTAAATGTACTCATCTGGAGAATTAATGTTATGATAGGTTTATCAAAAGAACAAGTCCCATTAGTCACACCTTACCTTGTGGCTTCTAGACATGAGGCATATATACTGTATGTTTCAAAATATCTGGAACCAGGCTCATTGTAATATACGCTATTGGGCCTATTGTGGAAAAAAGGTTCTAAAAAGAAAAACTTTTGATCTTCAAACTGTTCCTTTCAGTCATTTTGGTTGCCAAGTCTATACAAATTTTCTAAATTCCTCTTTATTTTTTACAATCTGCCTCTTCCTCCCTAAATAAAACGCTCTAGATTTCAAGAATTGTTCTTTGTTGAGTGCTAGTACAGGGTAGGATGACTTAAAACACACACACATACACACTCACAAAATATTTCACTTAACAAATGAACCACCCATGTATGGAGTAAACTTTTTACTCAGACTCAGAAATGAATGAACTGATTTAAGCACAGACATATACATGAGCATATTTTGAAACTTGAAATCTCACTGGGTTTAGTGTAGCTTTCTAGATGTCCTAAAAGCACCAAGTCCCAAACACTATGCATTTTCAAACTGGTAGTTTTCAAACACTCTCCATGTCCTAACTTACGGGTCAAGGTCCACTCAATCCCAACCATTAAACCACTAGAGCATTCTTCCATCCCTGCTGCAAAAACTGCGTTAGGGGTCCACAATCATGGCAGTGCCTGGACCTTGTCATAGTCCAGTAAAGACCCAAGCCAGCACTTAGGCCCCACTGCTGCAGGAGCAAAGGAGAGTGAAGAACAACTGTCAGCCAAGTTCAAGGCAGAATCCACCAAACGCTGGGAGTCCCAGGGGTGATGGTAGCGCCATCTCCTGGGTCCGGTCACTGAGCTGGGTACAAATATCGCCAAACTGAAGGCAGCTTAATTAAGAACAGGAACAATGAGAAAGATAAGAACATGCCCCCATGTTGTGTAACAAGCTAAGGATACGCTTTAAAAAATGGTCCCGTAAGTAACCGATTGGCATCACCTCTGCGAGGGCCACTGTCCCAGATGCTAAATTATGTGGCCTCATTATACTCTTTTGCCACGGAGAGCGTAGTCACAAAGGAAAACGGGGGAAAGCCCACAGAGGACAACACAATGAAACGAGTCTTCCAGAAACTGAAGATTAAGGAAAAAAATCTCAATTCCCTCATCTTTCTCTGAATGGTGGCACTAGGGGCTGAAAACCGACTCTCTCAGGCCGCGGTGGGTCGCTGCTTCCTCCCCCAGTATGGGCGACCCTAAACAGGGCTGCAACCTCCCCAGCATGGGCGACCCATAACAGGGCTGCAGGGATTTGGAAAAGGATCCAAGTCACTGGGATCCTTCCAACAGCATCTTCATCGGTAAAGGATACAGCCACGAGGGTGACGCTCCCTAAAATCCTGCCAGTGGGCTACTTTTAGGTAACGAACACTTCCGAATCAAAGTAAACAAAAAAAATTTTAATTTAAAAGTTTGCCTGATCCTGCTCTTGACGCCATTTTCTGCCTGTGACGTCAGGGGGAGGCGCCGTGCGGCAACGTCACGCATAAGTGACGTTGCGTGGGGGACGGGGTTAAGGAGTTTCTCACCAGTTCCGGTTCCCCGCAGGGGGGGTCCCGGTTTTCTGCGTTCCTCTGGGTGTCTGGAGGGCGCGAAGCACAGATGACTTTCAGAGTCTTATCAGTTAAAGCAGCACTACTGCCTGAGCTGCTCCTCTTCCAGCAAAATGGCGGCAGCTCCGCTGTCTTCCAGAACTTTCCCCAATCTGCGCAGGCGCTGAAACATTCAGGCGGTGGATCTAATCTCACTGGTTTCGCGGCAACAAAGTACAGATTTTCATTGGCTAAAATCCTAAGCATAGGTGGAGCCAAACCCAAATGTTTCTTAGCAACCATCAAGTTCCCATTGATTGGCTAACCTCCCCGAGACTTCCGGAAAATGGAAGTGTCCTGAGGCAGCCGCCCAGGCTCTCATTGGTTAAATGACTTGAGAAAGGCGAAGCCGAGCAGAGAACACGAGAAAAGGACCCTTCTACTCACTCCAGGGGGGCGCTCGGATTGACAAAGCCACCGTGGAGGGCGGAGCCAACGAGGAGGTGCAAATGACATCCTCAGCCGTCCCTGCGCTTATTTGCCGAGGATGTAACGACAGACTTCTCAGGGACAGCTTCAGAGCAACTGTTGGCTTCACGTCGGAAAGTATGCTAGACTCCACATCCCCATTCCGAGAGAGTGGTCTACATAACCCTCCCAACCACCTCCTCCAGCTCTCAAGTGTTTGGGATCTGGGAAACACGTCTTAACAGATATGTCTAGTCACTACAGCTCACATACCTTCTGTTCAAATCATTGCCCCACACACCTCTCCCTGCAAGGGTAAACTTGAGACATTTTCTCAGGAGACTACTTGGGTGCAGCAGTGCTCTCAGCCCTCTGACCAGAAAGAGATGGAACTGATGTCCACATCCTGAGACTTCCAAAAAAGTAGCTGGTTCTAACATGGAGGTAGTCAGAGGACCTATGTTCCAGTCCGAATTTGAATACTAACTATATCACTATCAATTTCAAATACCTCCTCTGTAAAATGAAGAATTGGACTCAATGGGGCTGGCCGAGTGGTGCATGCATTGGCTAAGAGTTGGCTTGGGATGCCAGCTCTGAGCAGCAGGGCTGGGTTTGGATCTCACATGAGGGCTAGTGACACTGCGCCCTCTACAGCTAAGATGGTGAACAACAGCTCGACCTAGAGCGGGGCTGCAGCCCCTACTGCAGTGGGCTGCTGTAAGCTATCGTGAGTGGCCGGCAGCCAGCGTGAGCTGCCATGAGCCGCTGTGAGCAGCCGTCCAACGGCCAGTGACCCATCTGCCTCAGCCGGGAAGAGCGCTGATCACAATACCAACATGGGCCAGTGAAGCGACATCCTCAACTAGACTGAAGAACAAAAGGACTGCAACTTGTCTGTTCCCTTTCCTTGATTCCCCAACGCTGTTCCCCTCCCCCAATTCCCCAATAAATTCTTAAAAAAAAAAAAAAAAGAATTGGACTCGATCTCATAGGACTTCAAACTCTAACCCTATTTTGCTGGAAATGCCTGGATGGCTTCCAGATTCTCTACCAAAGGTAACAAAGGAGCTGGCAGTTCAGCAGCTCAAGATGGAAAGCTGGCTTTATTCACTACCCCATCTTTTTCTGAAGCAGCAAACTATGCCTCCTCCCCAGACAAAAGCCTAATCATAGGTCCTAATAGATAAAACCTCTCTGTAGCTAGTCAGAAAGGCCTACACCCAGGAGACCAAGAGTCACCACTAAGCTTCCTAAATAGGGAATAAAGCTAGGCTCCTTTGAATCTTGGATAAGGGCACAGATCGGAATACACCTAGGTTTAAGTAAGGTGTGGGAAAACAAAGTAAGGGGGCAGCAAGGCTTGAGCAGGAAAGGCCATAACTTCACTTTATTTATATTTCCTCCCACAGAAAACCATCAAAACAGGAAGAGATGGGCAGGGAAAGGGCTGAAAATGTGGTCAATCCGCCATGTTCTCAGGGCTATTCCAGGGAGCGCTTGAGGCTGAATGCCTGTTGGAGTAAGTTCAGATCCAGCACTAAATCCTCAGGTCCTGGCCTGAAGTCTTCACAGGTTGTTGGCTTGAGACCTACAATTAATTCTCTTCCTTTGCCCACCTTGATGGAAAGCAGGAAAGCAGACTGAAGTGCTCCTCTCTGATGGGCAAGGGGAATCACAGCCCACAGATGTATAGCACCTTCTGTGCTACAGGAGCAGAACCCGAAGCTGCTTCTGGACACTTGTAGACAGAGCTAGAGGCCAATGGTGTATGAGCGGCCTGTGGGGTTGTGAATAGCGGAACAGACTGGTGCTGTCACAGCCCACTCATACCACACCTTCTTGGAATTGCTGCATCGCCAGAAACGCACACAGATGGTCTGGCCTTCACGCACCGTAATGGGTTGCTATAAGAAGAAGGACAGGGAGATTCAGGGTGGAGTTAATACATTACGTGTGACAATGTACTGAGCTAAGAGTGGAGATAAAATGGAAAAACATAACATTCCAACCCTCATGAAATTTATTTGAAGTTTACCAGAACAAATAAAAGTGAACAATCAGACATTGAACAAATAATCTAAAGTGTGATGAGCACTGTAAACATGTACAGGGTGCTATGAAAGCACCTATGAAAGGGGACGCTAACTTAGTCTAGGAACTCAGAGAAACTTATCAAACAAGAATGTTTAAGGAGATCTGGAAAATAAGTTAGCTGGATGAAGAGATAAGCAAAGAATATTACAGGCAAAGGAAAAAAGATATGAAAGCCTGAGGCAGGAAAGAAGATGGGGTATTAGAGGAACCAAATGATGGTCCATTGGACTGAAGCAGTATACTCAAGGACACAGTAGCTGGAAAGGCAGGTTAAAACTAGATCACACCCAGTCTTACAAGCGATGTTCAGGATTTTGACTGTTATGCTAAGGACAGTGGGAAGGCACTGAAGGGTTTTAAGCAGTAGAGTGGTATGAGCAGATTTGAGTTTTTAAAAGATGACACTTGCTCAGAGTAGAAAATGGACAAAAGAGTGGCTTAGGGGAGATGTGGGAAAGCCATGTAGAAAGTCCCTACAAATATCCCAACATCTACAACTGGGATTCAATTATTGTTGAGAGCAGTAGGACATGGGTCACTGCCAAGCATCATTGCTAACCAAACAGCTGAAGTTATTAATGGAGTTTTAAAGGTGATTCCTACCTTAATGGGGAAGAGGATGGGAAACCATGAGAACATCCCAGGAGAGTGAGTCTCTGGACGGATACCTGTGGACAAAATAATGAAAAATCTGACGTCTCCATGACTGTGCTTTTTACCCAGGCTGAGAAGTCTCTTCTGTGGACACAGTCATCAAAGATCCCCATTCACTGACTCCTGGGATCCCTGTAACTCTACATGAAACATGTACATAAGCTGCCCAGGTAGTACATGCTCATACCCCACCATTCACTGCCCTGACACTCACTCAGAGTGATGTCCTGATAAAGAACAGTCTCAAAGTAGCCTGCAAAGCCATGCAGCACTGTGTTCACCTCTACGGGAAACTCCAAGGTACAGTAGCGGTTGTTGTCAATCATAGGATCTGTCAGGGAAGAGTTGTATGGGTGACGAGGGGCCAGAAGTCCTAGACAATTTGGTAAGCATGAGCAAGAACCAGTAAGGGAAGCCTAGAGAGGGCAGACCCAGGTCAGCAAGGGAAGAAACCAGGAGGGCAAACTCTCACCCAACCAGTCAAAGCACAACCAGGCAGGAACCCACCTCTGTTGGGATGGCTGAAGGTAAAACAGGGCTGGGGCGCAGACAGCTGGTGGAAGTTGTGCAGGCGTACCACATAAGGCATCTCAAACTGGGCCTGACCCGAGAGACAGAGCAAGAGCTGAAGACAGGTAAGAGACACCTACTTCCTCAGGGAAAGAAGCTTAAGCCTCAAGGACACAGAAAAAGATGAAAACAAACTTTTTACTTCAACCACTTTTCCACAACCCCAACTCCTCGTTCACCTCTCCATCTTTTGCAGAAAAATAAAATAATTGATGCTAATACAGAAAAAGGAAAGGACTAAAGAGAAGAGTCCTCCAGAAGAGAGTGGCTCTTTACCTCAGGGTCACGGTCCTTTTCCCGACAGGCTCGGACCTCATTGTACAACTTGGAGGAGGAGATAGGAGCCAGAAAGGAGGTGTACTCCCCAGGGATGCTCACGCCGTCATCTGCAGAGCGAGAGGGCCACATTAGTTCCCAAGGGATGGAAATGGTGTATCTGTACTAACTGAAGGCTCAAGCCTCTCACAGACCCAGGCAGCTCAATGCTGTCACATTCCCAGGCCAACCTGCTCCCAACTCCTGTCATAGGGGATTCCACTTTCAGGTGAATTCACAGATCACACAAGATTAAAACTGGAAGGAACCTAAGATACTCTAATCTAGTGCTTCTCAATTTTTGGGGATCACAAAGCCCTTTGAGATCTTGATGAAAGCTAAACTCAAAGTACATATCACAGCAGCTCAGGAAGTCCACAGACCTCAGGTTAAGAGTCTCTGCTCTAGTCCACTCCCCTTATTTTAAAAATGTGAACACCAAGGTTTGGAGAGATTACTTCATTTGCTAAGGGCACTGACCCAAATCCAGCCCACCGTCCCCTAAACCTTGTAACCTCCTCCTAGGCTGCCATCCCATCCAATCCCCCCCACCCCCTGTAGCCTTCTCAGCTGATAATCCATTCCCCTTACTCAGTACACCCCAGCCTGGAGGCACCTTTTAGGAAGTGCTGGGCTCCATCCAGGCACTCAGGTGACAGTTCATTATCAGCAAAGGAGCCCAGAAGCTCACTGACAATGATGTCTGCTTTCTCTGGAGCCACCCATTCCCGCATGTCCGATGAAACTACTGTCACCTGGCTTCCCCATTCTTCAAACTGCCAATTCTCTAGCCTGAAACAGAGTAATACAAGTGAGGATACTGATAAGAAAAACTGGTACTGTGGACAAACTTCCCAGCAAGGGGGTTACTACTCACGTCACCACAGCATTTGGGTTCTTCTCCACAGCATACAGCTTTATCCGCCGGTCAGCCTGCTTGGCTGCCCGCAGGGAAGCATTCACCAGGGGACCCCGGCCTGCTCCCAACACCATTAGCACCCTAAGAAAAAAAAGGGAAGAGTCAAGATGACTCAGCATATAGAGAAGTAGGCACACAAATCTCTGGGATCATGGGAAGGGCACTCACTGGACATTGGTATCCTTCTCTTCATCTGGCACTCGGTCTAACAGGCATTTATAGATGGCCTGGGGGGAAGGAGAGACAACCTCATGGCTATAATCCTATCCTTACGTAGGCCATCCCAGCCCTGTGCTTGACCCAATCTGGGACCCACACTGTACCTGCTGGTATTGAGAATATTTGATGGGGTCCTTTTCAAATACCTCATATGTCTGAGATTCTAGATTGTCCATCAGTGGCTGATGAGCAAGAGGAAAGAGGCAAAGTAAGTAAGTTAGTTTCTGGCAAGGACAATGCACCAGGATTCCAAAACCTTCCCACTGCCTCCTGAGCTTTGATAGGATTTTAGGAAACCTACTCTCAAGAGACATTCCCTACCGTACCCCCAACCTCCCTCCTCTCAGTGCACTCCAAACCCACCTGGAGAGGGGACTGCAAATAGTCTTCATAGCCCTTGGCAAAGAGTTCGTAGGCATTGGGTGGAGGGCGGTTCTGGCTCAAGTATTCCAAGTATTGCAAGTAGGAGCAGAACTCCTTTTCTGAGTGGTGGTTGGTGCCTGTGATGATGAATTGCACCTCCAACTGTGAGAGAAGTCAGACCGTCAGACACAGTCCTTGAACCAAGATTCTGGGACATTATTATACCTTATGGCCAAAGAGTTCTAGCATACATAAAATAAGGCCCAGACCAGCAGTTCTCCAAATACCAATAAAAGCAGCATGAGGCTTCAGTGAACTTATCAAGCCCTCCTCTGCCATATTAGCATCAGCCTGGCTCAAAGGGCCCCATGGATCCTCGCTGTAACTTCTTAAATGAAATCTTGTGCAAAGTTCTCACGAGATCTGGTTCCTTATGAAATATTTCTGGGGCTCCTACTGCCATTTGCCTTTTTCTTCTCAAGACCCCCAATTTTGCTGAAATTGTTTTCCAGAACCCAGAGAGGAAAAGACTCACCCCCATAGGAAAAAAAGCATCATACATGTGGGAAGAAGGCAAAAGGATTAGTTGGAGCACCTTTAGAACCCTTCTACCACCCACCTTCAGGAGCCGGAAGATCAGTCTCTGGTGCATCTTAGAAAGAACAGGAAATCCCTTCTTATTGGTCAGGAAAATGCTGGTGGGGAGAATGGCTGCTTTTATGGGCTCCCCAAGCCAACGATCAATGACATGATTAGATGGGAGGTCAGCTCCAATTTCAAGAGCTACACAAGGGAAAAGAAACATCTGTCAACTACTGGTAAGAAAGAAGCCTTTCCTTGCTGTTTTGTGCAAGATCTCTTGACTCCTTACAAGCAAGGCATACCGAAGTACAGAAAAATAGCAAAACTGCCCAGCAGCCAAGTCTACATGAAACTCCTGATTCTTATTCACAGGAAGTCAGAGAAGGGATACATAGCCTAAGGCCCTTGTGGACTTACCAACTGCAATTCTCTTGCTATAGTCACACAAGGTCCGGAAGTTGTGCCACCTGTCCAGAGTCAAATACAGAAAAATATAGTCAAATACATATGGCTCACCAATAACCAAAAAAAAAAAAAACCCCATACCTCAAGGAGACTACTACCCTACAGGTTCCACCCTGTACTTCCCCTCACCCTACCCTTTGCCCTCGTACAGCAGCAAAAGGAGACATACCACATCCATGTCTTCTCATCTCCACTGTACTCCTCTGTGTGTGTAGTTGGTGCATTCTCGATTATATCATCTCTCAGGTCCTCTGGTGCCACCAAAGGTACTCGCATCCAGAACTATACATGAACAAGTCCTCTATTTAGAACGCAGTGGGTACAGAAAACTTCCTTCAATTAAAATATCCTGATCCAGACCTCAAGTTAACCCCTTCATATGCATTTGCCAATTTGTGATTATATGAATGTGTTGTGTATATTCTTACATAAATTATCAGTCTTGTTCTTTACTTCAAGTATGAGTTTGTATAAATAATTATATATTCTTTACCTTTTATAACTCCCTGCTCACAACTTTTAGACAGGAGTAGGCAGTACTGACATGACAGTTCTGCCAAATGCACCCGTTATTGAATGGCTAGGAACAAAGGAGGTACATAGCACAGTCTAACTACCATAATATGCAGTAGGAAAAGAGGCCCTCAGCCATACCATGGAGGAGTGGTGGCCAGTGTGGATGTGGTTAGTCAAAACTCTGGCCAGGTTTGTGTTATCTTCCTGATTTAAGGGCAGCAAGAAAGCGGGAAGACCCAAATATGCTCCAAAATTCAGCTCCTGTAACATGGCCTGGAATGGAGATCATGAGAAAAAGTTTAAGAGCTAACAATCCATATAGCTTTAATTGCATTATTATATCAGAGTTACTGAATTATGGGGGGATAAAACCTGCTTTACCCACCCAGCTTGGTTACAGACCTGATCTTTAGAAAGATCCAGTGGAGAGGTCAAACAGTCTTACCGCCTCTGAGTTCCTGCGGATCTTCTCCACTTTTGAGTCTGGACGAATCCATGGAGAAAGCTTTCCCACAATTAGCGTATTCCAATCTGCACTCCCCCACCCAAGAAAGACAAAGATTGAATGAGGTTAGGCACTTTACTTTTTGTATTTCTAGTTCTTAAGAGGAAATAGAGAGTAGAGACAAGAGAAAAACACTTTTTCTATCATAGATAAAGGATAGCCTGATGCAGATTAGGAAACTTAGGCTTTTAGCAGGTAAGCAAGGAGAAAAGAGTTATCTATACCCTAAAGACTAATCAATATATCTAAGTCAGGAAAGGAGAATGAGGGCACTGATAAAGCAGAAGTTGTTACTGCCTCTAAGAATAATTAAGGGGCATATGGGATGGTCCCTACCCCTTCCTGACAGCAGTAGGTCTGATCGTGTCTGGGGGCCCGGTCGATTCTTAGCAGGTTCCTGAGTGAATTCCCTCTTGAAACGCGGGTGGAAGACAGGCATGCAGAGGAAATCAAACCTACAACCGCGACAGACCCAGAATTGTCATGTAAAGAGAGCAGCAGTGCCCAGAGATCCAAGCAACTGGATTAGGCTATCTGGATTCTGCACAACCCTTTCAGCTGCCATCATCAGTCAACCGACTGGACTGCTGAGTTCAGCTCATGTTGGGGCATATCACTTCCCCTACACTGTGCCTCAATTTCTCCCCAAAACACAGCCATGGAAAAGATGAGTAAGGAGAAAAGATGAAATCCACACCAAGTGGATTTTCTACTCTGCTATCACTGGTTTTCCAGGACTGTCATATCCAGAGCTGCCCCAGTACTGCCCATGCCTCCCCCCTCAAGGTTTATCTCTTTTCTCCCTAGCCCCGTAACACTTCCTCCCACTCTCAGACAATAATCTCGCTCTCCAGGGCCCTGGAGGTTTGTACGCCCCTTTTTAGTTTACCTGACAACCCAGACTTTTAGGGTCAGGGACCACACGCCCCCATTAAGTTTTTGTTTTTTTTCTGACGCTCCAGGGCCTGAAGCTTTTCCCCTCAAGGAGTACTAGTTTCTCCCGCCCTTATCTTATCCACTCCGACCCCCTCACCCCTGACTCTCGGGGATGACTAGTCTGCCCCTCTCCGTCCTCGAGTTCGGACCCGCATCCCGCCCGGAATCCCGGGCCCTCACCCCTGCTTGGCCACAGCCCCCAGTGTGTCAGCTATTTCGGGGACGCAATTCAGGTCCCTGCCGCTGGACACGCGGCTCCCACCGGCACCTCCGACCGCCATCGCCGCCATCTTTTCCCTCGCGCTGTCCACGCCGGGATGCTTGATACTAGCAGCCAATCACAAAGCCAGGAAAAAAAGCCCCCGGAAGGCGGGACGAGTCGCCCTAACAACCAGAGCGTCTTCCACGGCTCCTCAGCAGAGGAGGAGGGCTGAGTAGTGGCTCTTCCTTCCAATCCGCGGGCTGTCCAGTGACGTGCAGCGTAGCTCCGGAATATCCACCAATCTCAGGGTCTGGTTCTCTACGAGTTTCAATCTCCCACAATACCTCGTATTATTCGTAAAATTTCATTAAGAGACTACACGTCCCATGAAGCCCAGCAATATAAACTTGAAGTATCATCACTGAGGGCTGCTCAGTTGTCTCAGGGCCAGTGGCGCAATGGATAACGCGTCTGACTACGGATCAGAAGATTCCAGGTTCGACTCCTGGCTGGCTCGACGAGATAAAGGGTTCCTTATTGCAGCTCGTGCAATACGGCCATGAGTACCAATTTTAAAATCTCTCCTTACGGTTTTTAAAGTTTCCTCATTATCTTCTCACGCCTCATTTTCAGGTCTAAATTTGATTGAGTTCTACAGCCATTTTATGTCAGCTTTCTTCGTTACCTAATTCAAAGGGGGTTCTTGTGTCACTACTTAGGTCCATTTGAGTCCTGCCCTGAGAAAAATGGATTAATGGCTGGTACTCTATAAAACAGGCTTTGTGTGGGCCTTAGTATGTTGTATTTGTAAATAGATTGTGGCAACTCAGCTACTAATTCCTCGTGATTTTATATCTCAAACACAAAATGTAAATAAACACACACGCGCGCGCGCACGCCCCGAAGCTAGAGAAAAGGAATTCATGGTGAGCAGTTACAGTAGAGAGGAGCTGTAAACTGCCAGGAGGGAGCTGTAAACTGCCAGGTGGAAGCCTGAAAGAATTTGTACATTTTCCTTTGTCAATACCTGCTAGAGGGAGAATCTCTACATTTTTCTTTGTTCATACCTGCTAGAGGGATGGAAAAGAAGAAAGGAAAGTGTAAGGAGGGGAACCCAGAAGTGTTGCAGGCCTGACAAAGGGGATGGAAAGGAGAACACGGTACAAAAGGCCCTCAGCAGGAGGCGTTGACAGAACTTAGGGAACGTCTGGCAGGGAGCCGTGAGAAAAAGTCTGAGGGTGATGCCCAAGGTTCTGGTCTCTCTGTGAGTGAGACAAGCAGTGAGAGAAGCGGGTTTAGGACAATCAGGGTTTGGGATTAGAAATGCTGAATTGGACGCCTAGGGGGCGCTGTGCAATAGAGAGTTAGGTGAGTAGTGTGACCTGAATCAGACAAGATTTAGAAATCGCCAGAGAGATAGTGACTGAAGTCATGAGCCTGAATGAGATCACCCCGCCTGTCGGGGAGAAGGTCCTGGGAAATACGGAAGTGTGTGGGTAGGATAAGCTCTAAGGAGTCTTGGATGCAATGTATTATAAATCCCCCAAAGGGATAACAGCCCAAAAGCCGAAGAATTAAAATGTCTGTGAAACCTAAAGGGATTGGAGGTGCTTTTGTCCCATCTCAGTCTTTTTTTTTTTAAATCTACTTCATTTTAGCTTTTTTTTTTTTTTTAAGATTTTATTGGGGAATCAGGGAAGGGGAACAGACAAGTTGCTGTCCTTGTTCTTCAGTCTAGTTGTGGAGGACATCGCTTCACTGGCCCATGTTGGTATTATCATTGCGCTCTTCCCGGGTGAAGCAGTTGCTTGCTGGCCATTTATTTGATGGCCGTTCCCCGCAGCTCATGAAAGCTCACGCCCACTGCCAGCCAGCTCCACTGCAGCCTACGCTGTCTCCAGACTCACGGCAGCCCAGCCCCAGGTTGAGCTGTTGTTCACCATCTTTGCTGTAGAGGGCGCAGTGTCACTGGCCCTCATGTGGGATCCAAACTGGGGCCCTGCTGCTCAGAGCTGGAGTCCGAAGCCAACTCCTAACCAACGCGCCACTCAGCTGGCCCCCATCTCAGTCTTCATTTGATTCCTGCAGATATTAGTATTATTATTAGACTTTATTTCTTAGACCAGTTTTAAATGTACAGAAAAATTGGGCAGATAGTACAGTGAGTTCCCATATGCCTCCCCTCAGCTTTCTCTTTTATTAACATCTTAACATTAGTATGATACATTTATTACAATCATGAACCAATATTGAAAACATTAACTAAAGTCCATAGTTTATTCAGATTTCCTTAGTTTTTACCTAATGTCCTCTTTCTGTTCCAAGATGCCATACAGGATACCTTATTACATATAGTTGCCCTGTCTCCTTAGGCTTCTCTGGGCTGTGACAGTTTCTCAGATGTTCCTTGTTTTTGATGACCTTGAGAGTAGTTTTTGAGGAGTTTGAGAAGTACTGGTCAGATATACTGTAGGATGCCCCTCTACTGGAATTTGTCTGATGTTTTTCTCATGATTAGACTGGGATTATGGGGTTAGGGGAGGAAGATCACAGAGGCAAAGTGCCATTTTCATCACTTCGTATCAAGAATACTACATACTATAGAGCTGGCCGAGTGGCACATTGTTTAGGAGTTGGCTTGGGACACCAGCTCTGAGCAGCAGGGCCCCAGTTTGGATCCCACATGAAGGCCAGTGATGCTGTGCTCTCTACAGCTAAGATGGTGAACAACAGCTCGGCCTGGAGCTGGGCTGCCGTGAGTCGCCAGCAACAGCGTAGGCTGCAGTGGGCCTGGCAGGCAGCTGTAAGCGACCATCCAATGGCTGGCGAGCGATTCCCTCGTCAGGGAGGAGCGCAATGATAACGCCAACATGGGCCAGTGAAGCAACGTCCTCCACAACTAGACTGAAGAACAAAAGGACAGCAATTTGTCTGTTCCCCTCCCCCAATTCCCCAATAAAATCTTAAAAAAAAAAAAAGAATATATACTATCGACATAATTCAACATAATTTATGAATGTTGATATTGACTTTTATTACCTGGCAGAAGTAGTAGTAGAATTACAGTTTCCCCTCCCCCACTTCCATCCTGTACTCTTTGGAAGGAAGTTACTATGTGTATCCCACATTTAAGGAGTGGGGAGTTATGCTCCCCCTCCTTTAGGATTGAGTATCTACAATATTTATTTGGATTCTTCCCTGAAGGTCTTGTGAGTAGGTGGCTGTCCACCTGGAGTGGGTGAGTGTTCCTCTGACATTTTAAGAGATAAAAACAAGAGTTGTTGAGGAGGTTTGCTTGTTCTCTGCCCCAGCTGTGCCCAACCAAACTCTGCATTCACAGAAGACTTGGTAGATGTTGTTTCTAATTATCTGGGTTGTGGACCATCTGTGCTTCTGGCATCTTCCTCCTGATGTCAAGCTGGTAGCTGCTCTGTTGGTTGTTAACTAATCCATCCATGGGTGAGAGGGAGAGAGGAAAATCTATAAAACAGTAATGTCAGTTTTGCCATCAGTTAAAATAATTTTCAAAATAATTTGTGTAAAAAGAGCCTAGAATTTCTGACTGACCTTAAAGTAAGTTCAGATGGGCTGAATTTCATTTGTCTGTGATGTCTTTGATTTTTCTTTTAAAATGGCCTTAGCTATATGGCAAGCATAATGCTGAATAGTTTCCAGCAATTCCATACCACATTGCTCCCCGCCTTTCATACAGCACTTTCCTTTGTCTTAAAAAAAACAGCATGTACTATGGGTCTGCCTATATGAGCTATAAGAGAAGCAGAAGGAAAGGACTGAAAAAGAAATAGAAAATCTTGTAAAGGACTCTTCCTAGGCATAAAGTCAAAATTGGTAAAGTCTATCTATGCTCTGCTTCCATTTGCTCTGCTCTCCATGCTGTGCTCAGAAGCATGTGAATCACTAGATGTAGGCCTTGGCTTGGATGAAGACAGAGACATGGTAGGACAAAAGGGCAAATACCCTGGGTAAGAAATCATGTTACTTTCTCCAACAGGAGCCAGTGACCAACAGGCCAGAGCATTGGAGACTTTGCTGGAAAGGCAGGAGGACTCACTCCCAGGTCATCCTCCAATAGGCCTGCCAGCATTCCTCACCTTCAGGCCCAGTTCTTCTAACTGACCCCGTTTTGATGTCCTTGTGTAAACACCTCCAGCACATTGTAAACCCTCCTTTCATCTTCTCTTGTGCTGCTCTCCTCCCTCAGCTCTTGTCTTCCTCCCCAGGACCACCTTCACTCACCTCTGTGCCTGCTCAGCCAGTCACACTCTTCAACACCGCTTCAAACACCACTTGACCCTCCTACTGCTCCAAATTGCTGCTTCACAATTAAGGCTGTCCTCCAGCCACAAAAGTAGCAGAGTTACTGAGGCAAAATAATCTGTGCCGATTTGCATTCTCTTCCTTGTCATCTCTATTATACAGTATTTACCTGTCAAAATGAATAGAAAGTAAAAACTGTTTTGGAACACAGAAAAAGATGGAAAACTACCCAATTTGTTTATGAAGCCAGAATATACCTAATATCAAAACTTGTCAGAAATAGCATCCCTCACTCACACACACAAAAATAACCTTATAGACCAATCACTTATGAATATAAATGTAAAATTCTAAAATATTTAAGATTAACACATACAACTCAGGATATATTAGTGTAATAATTATATACCTCAACAAATTAGGGTATATCCTGGGAATTAACACAAGGCTAGGTATTAGAATTTTTTTTTTTTTTTAAGATTTTTTTGGGGAATTGGGGGAGGGGAACAGACAAATTGCTGTCCTTTTGTTCTTCAGTCTAGTTGTGGAGGATGCTGCTTCACTGGCCCATGTTGGTATTATGATCATTGCGCTCTTCTCAGCTGAGGCAGTCGGTTGCTGACCATTGGACGGCTGCTCATAGCAGCTCATGGCAGCTCTCGCAGCTGCTGGCCACTCACGCTGGCTGCCAGCCACTCATGGTAGCTCATGGCAGCCCACTGCAGCCCCGCTGCAGCTTACGCTGTCACCAGCGACTCACGCCAGTCCAGCTCCAGATCGAGCTGTTGTTCAACATCTTAACTGTAGAGAGCGCAGCGTCACTGGCCCCCATGTGGGATCCAAACCAGTGGCCCTGCTGCTCAGAGCTCACGCTCCCAAGCCAACTCTTAACCAACTGAGCTACTCAGCCGGCCCAGAAAATGTATAATAGATCAAAAATAATCCAAACAGGAAAAATATTTAATCATTTTTAAGAGCCACCAAAGAGAACATAAGTTAATTCTATCTTCTATAAACATTGTTAATATTCTTCATATATAAATGCATATATGTATCTATATGACGTCAACAATTTATGTAAAGATAAAATAAACTAAGACTATCTAGTCTCATCACTGTGCTATTTAATACGATTCTGAAAAATCCAATACAATAAGACTGGAAATTAAAAAAGAGGGGGTTACAACTTTTGGAAAGAGAAAGGCAAATTTATCATTGTTTGCAGGTATGATTGTATACATAGAAAATTCATGAGGATCAATTCTAAAATAATGAGAATTAATAATAGAATTCAGAGATGTCACTGACACAAGACAAATATAAAACATATTTGTAGCTTTCTTATATACTAAGAATAACCAATTAGAAGACATAATTAATAAAAATATCCTAATAACATGATAGTTAAGGATCATGGCTTATGGAGCCAGATGCTCTGTTCATCCATTTACTAACCATGTGAAACTAACCCTTCTGTCTTGTTTCCTCATTCACAAAATGGAAATGGAAATCTTGTAAAGCTGTTAAGAGGATTAAGTTAGTCAATATGGTAGGTAAAGCATTTAGAACCTACCCTGCACATAGTACGCCTTCAATAGCTGTTGTGATTAGCATTTTCCCCATTCACAGTGGTTACAATAACACTATCATAAAAAACTTAGCTGTAACCTTACTGAAAAATGTGAGGAACTTGTATAATGTACAAAATTTTACTGAGAGGTACAATTTAAAAATGGAGAAACAGGGCCGGCCAAGTGGCGCGTTGGTTAAGAACTGGCTTGGGATGCCAGAGGGCCCCGGTTCGGATCCCACATATGAGGGCCAGTGACACTGACCTCTACAGCTAAGATG
>NW_017731735.1:1184253-1260884 GCF_001890085.2 Hipposideros armiger | reverse complement strand
CCAGTTCGGATCCCACATGAGGGCCAGTGATGCTGCGCCCTCTACAGCTAAGATGGTGAACAACAGCTCGACCTGGAGCTGGGCTGCCATGAGTCACCGGCGCTGGTATAGGCTACAGTGGAGCTGCAGTGGGCTCCCGTAAGCTACCGTGAGTAGCCGGCAACCGAAGTGAGCTGCTGTGAGCTGCCGTGAGCCTCCGTGAGCGGCCATCCAGTGGCCAGTGACCAATCTGCCTCACCCGGGAAGGGCACAATGATAATACCAACATGGGCCAGTGAAGCAATGTCCTCCACAGCTAGACTGAAGAGCAAAAGGACAGCAACTTGTCTGTTCCCCTTTCCAATTCTGCAATGCTGTTCCCCTCCCCCAGTTCCCCAATAAAATCTTTAAAAAAAAAAAAAGCAGACAAGAAAAGAAAGAAAAATTTTAAAAAGAGAAGAAAGGAGAGGGAATTTGCTCTATATTTTTAGTCCTTTACCTCAAATCCTTTATGAAATAAACTATATTTAATAAATAAAGGGCTACAGTGTGCAACTGGCACAAGAATAGTCAGAATAAAAGAGCTAAACTAGTAGCCCATAAACAGATCTGTTGTGTGTGTATATGTGTATGATTAAAAATATGAATTTAATTTGTGATAATAACAAGTAACATTTATTAAGCCCTTATTTTGTGTCAGGTTCTATGAAAAGCACTTTACATTCACAAGAACCCCAAAACTTCACAAGAACCCTGTGAGGTAGGAAGTGTTATTCATCTATGGGTAAAGGAGCTAAGTCTTACAGAGGCTAAGTGACTTCCCACCCTAAGAAGGAATTTAGATGGGGTCCACAAACCTAGGTCAGTGGCTCCAGAGCCTTTGATCTTAACCAAGACGTATCATCTATAATTTTCCCTCTAGAAAGCTATCCTAGACAATCTTCACAAACTACAACAAAGATTAATTAAGAGAAATGCTTAGTATAGCATTTTTTATGATTACAAAAAATGTAAAACAACAAATTGGATATTCCACAGGCATATGATTAAATAAATAATCCATGCAATGAAATCTTAGGCAGCCATTAAAATCAATGTTGTCAGAAAAAATTTAATAACATGGAGAAATGCTCATGATATGCCATTAAATGATGCAGATTACAAATTGTACATGCAGAATGACATCAATATGTGGGGGAAATTGTATTTTCCAAGTTTTCTATAATCATGTTTATATTATATGGAAAAAATGTTTCTAATGTGTGGAAAAACTCTGATCTCTGCCTGGTCTTTCTTCTTGTTTACATTCGTTTCTTTTGAAGAGCCCCCTCCTTTGTAAGCTCCTATAGCTGTCCAGTCTTCAGCAGTCACTCTCACCTCATAGCAATAATGTAATAGTCCTCCTGGGTGGACTGATATTTATGAAGCCCTACCACATGCCAGGCACTTTAAATGTATTATCCCACTTAATCCTCAGGTCATGATCTTGTGGGGTAAGAATTTTTAATATACTCATTTGGTAGATGAGAAAGCTGAGGTTAATTATCTTGAACAGTTATGCTTCAATTAAATGGAAGAGCCAGATAAGGATCCAGTTCTTCTGATTCCCAACTCATTGCTTTTTCTTTTAGAATGTTTCCCAAAGTGTGGCCAAAGGACCTCAAGGTCACCCCGAGACCCTTGTGAGGTACAAGATCTCCTACATGTTGGCGTGAAGCCAGATTTTCTTTATTCAGCCATAGCCACATATCACCACAGAAAGCAGATGAGAATTCGGTTGTCTTCTGTTAAGCCAGCAATCAAAGAGATTTGCAAAAATATAAAACAATGTCACCTTTCTCATTATTTTTTTTTGTTTTGGAAAATAGAGCTATTTTTCATTAAAATGTCTTATTTATGCTAACATGCAATGAGACCTGAAATATTGTGAACAGAGAAGTGACAAAATGAAGTAAAAATTACAAAAGGCTTATGAAAAGCAAATTGAAATCATCATAAAAATTGGCCTGGCAGAGGTTTATAAGATGAGAGGAGGGGCAGTTAGGACAATTTGCAGGGCCCCAAATAAGGACCTGAGTAGGGTGGGGCAATGGCAGGGGAAGATGCCCATTGGCTACGCTGGCTGGTCTCATGGGTGGTGGCAGGACATTGGTGAGGTCTCCTGGTTCAGGGTCTGGCCCCATTTTTGTAAGCCCAGCGCCTCCATTTGTCAGCAGGTTCCTATGTCTCCAACTTCCTGCAACACTCACCAGAGACCACTATTTATAAGGCATTGCCAATGTATTATACACGGAGAACAGCACTTTCCAGCTGCAGGGATAGTCATCTGGGGCATCCCCTTCCTAGAGTCAGGGGTAATCAAAGCAGTAAACATGATGTTGCTTGGGCGTACGCATGGACCCAGGACTTCAGAGGGTCTCAGGTCAGTAGGTTCTGGACCAAGACTGCTTGGATTTGTATCCCGGCTCTTCAACTTAAAGCTTTGTGACATTGCACAAGTCACTTGATCTCTCCACACCTTACTTCGCTTCTGTATTTGTAACATGGAGATGATAATAGTACTTACCTCAGAAGTTTGCTGTGATAATTAAGTGACTTAATACGTGAAATGTGCTTAGAAATCATGTCTGGTACCTAATAAAGTTTCAAAGCTCTTGTTTTATGGAGCTTGCAACCATGCCTTGTTCCTGCCCCCAGTGTAGCCCCTCTCCAGTGACTTAACTCATATCTCCAGTTCAGTGTCTCTTTCAAACAGATTTAGGGCTGGATGAAAACCAGAATATTTGTGAGATGGTTACTTTTATGTATGTCAACTTGGCTAGCCTATAATACCCAGTTATTTAACCAAACACTGATCTAGGTGTTGTAGCGATGATGTTCTCTATAGATGTGGTTAATATCTACAATCAGTTGACTTTGAGTTCCCTTAATAACGTGAATGAGTCTCATCCAATCAGTTGAAGGCCTTAAGAGCAAAAATAGGTTTCCTGGAGAAATTCTGCCTCAAGGCTGCTACATTACTTCTGAATTTCCAGCCTGCTGCCTGCATACAAATTTTCGACTTGCCAGCCCCACAATCACATGAACCAATTCCTTAAAATAAATCTTATTTTTTTATATATAAATACATATAATAGGTTCTGTTTCTCTGGAGAACCCTGATCTTACTGGTTAGGTAACCCTTTTCTAAACTCTGGGCTAATCATTTACTTTGGTTACAAGTTCTTTCTTTCTTTTTTTTAAAAAAGATTTTATTGGGGAATTGGGGGAGGGGAACAGCGTTGGGGAATAGGGGAAGGGGAACAGACAAGTTGCTGTCCTGTTGTTCTTCAGTCTAGTTGTGGAGGGTGTCACTTCACTGGCCCATGTTGGTATTATCATTGCACTCTTCCCGGGTGAGGCAGCCACTCACCGGCTATTGGACAACCACTCACTGCGGCTCATGGCAGCTCACGCAGGCCACTCACACTGGCTTCCAGCCAACTCACGGTAGCTCATGGCAGCCCACTGCAGCAGGGGCTGCAGCCTGCACCGACACGGGCGACTCACGGCAGCCCAGCCCCAGGTCGAGCTGTTGTTCAACATCTTAGCTGTAGAAGGCACAGTGTCACTGGCCCTAATGTGGCATCCGAACCGGGGCCCTTATGCTCAGAGCTGGTGTCCCAAACCAGCTCTTAACCAACGTGCCACTCAGCCTGCCCTAGAAGTTCTTTCTTCAGCCAAACTTAGTACATATAGGTCTAATTTTTGGTTGTACTTTTCTGAGACCAGGACTTACTTAGCCACTTTGGCTGGACCTCAACCACTCAAATATAAAGCATCTTTTAGGGTAAATTATTTCTACAGATTGCTAATCTCATCCATGATGAGTCAACTCTTATATTTTCACTGTCTCAAGGTAAAGGAGACCCGACCTGTCAGTTCCTTTAACAAATCCTAGTTCAGGTCATTCAAGATGGGTAATGTTAAGAGATTCTTCATGGGGTGAGGGACCCCACAGGGAAGCTGGACCTCAGGGATTCCCCTCCTTCGGGGAGCATCAGGCTGGCCTCTAAGGGGTGGTGGGTTTCCTATTTGTGGTGGCTGAGGAAAACTACAGGGTCACTCCTCAGACTACCGCTATTCACCCTTCATTGACTACTGTGAGGGGCAGATTTTATTTGTCCGAGACACCCATAGTTTCCTTACGGAGAGCGATCCTATTTCAAGTTCTGGATGTGATTTACTTTGCCTCTCATTAAGTAGGAATAATCAACAAGACTTGCTCCTTGATTAGATGGTGTAAAAGACTAGTGAAGAGATACGACTGTGAAAGAATGAAAGAGAGGCAGTAAATGTAAACCTTTTCTGAAAAGTGTGAAGGGGAGAGGGCAGTTGATGTTCAAGATGCCACCCCTCAGCAATCACTGTCACACAGCCCCTCTGCTTGCCCTCCAAGTCTCCCTTTCCACCTGTTCCACAATAGACAACAGCACATATGTGAAGGGCTCCTCCTGCGAACCTTCCCTCTCCAGTCAGTGTGAAGAATGAGAGAACCAAGACAAACCACTGTGGTGCTCCCTTCAGGCGAAAACGAACACCCCTTGTGTCCCTTTCTACCCACCGTGGAACTGTGAAATATTTATTTTCTTTCATTCGTAAGCTCAGTAATTAATTCATTTTTTTCAGGAAATAACTAGAGTTAATATACTGGTCCTTATTATTTCAAATACCAAAACCCAATATGGTTCAAGTTGAGCCCTTAATTAAATAAGGAAATGCTGAATGCCATAATACCAGGAAGAACTATTTTGAGATATTTGATATTCATTTCCAAATGCTACTAACTACAAAGGGAAGATGTACTTCTATATATTAGCAATATGGCAGTTACCACCTTAACCGAGCAATCAAACACAGTATAATTAACATTGAGGCATTCTGACCTGATGTAGCTCTGGCTCCAGGGTGATGTAATGTGAAGTATGGAATGTCATCTATTAAGTATTCTTGCAAAAATGTTCACCCTGAATCTAATAAAGCCTGTAGACCTACTTCCAGTTTACAGACAATATAGGCTTATAGCACTGTCCAACAGAACTTTTAGCAATGATGTACTTATAATATCTGTACTGTCAAATACAGTAACCACCAACTTATGGGAAGATTTTTATTTCATTTTAATTAACTTCAATTTGAATTTTAATAGTCACATGTGGCTAATGGCTACTATCCTGGACAAAACAGGAGAGGAACAAATTAACCACCCCAGGAAACAATTAGACAATGGGACATTCTACAAGGTATCCCACCTTGAGTTTTCAGAAAGTCAATTTCATAAAAAAAAAAAAAAAATGGGAGGAATGTTCTATTTTAAAAGAAATTAAAGAAACCCAACATCCTAATGTAATACATGAAACTTTATTGGGCCCTAGACCATGAAAAAAATTGGGGAAACTTGAATATGACCTTAATAATAGATATAATCAAATTATTAATTTTTAGGTGTAATAATTATATTACAAAGGGGAGTGCCCTTATTTTTAGGAGTTGCCTGCTTAAGTATTTAAGGAATGAAATGTCATAATGTCTGCAACTTACTATAAAATGGTTTGGAAAAAAAAGTCTATATCTTTATCTATCTAGAGGGGGAGGAGGGAGAGAAAAGCAAAATGGTTGCAATTGTTGAATCAAGGTTAAGAGTATACTGGTGGTATGGTCCTATTCTTTCAACTTTTCTATAGGCTTGAAAACTTTCCCCAAAAAAAGTCGGGGGGGAAAAACTATAGAACTAAGCAATATTGAATGTTTGTTTTTCTATTAATCTATTTTCTATTTGTTCATGTATGTGGGCCAACATTTGCTTATAGATAAATGGGAGTAAACACCATTTAAAAAGAATTTAAAGTTGAGTCAAAGACCTTAATTTTTCCTGTAAATCAATCCAAGACCATCATTATTTGATCTTAGCAGAATGCCTTGCGACAGTCTCTCTGGAAAGCAGTTTGAGAATCTGAGTAGACTATTTTAAATAAGGGTAGTCTTCTGCTTCTGCTTTCCGTCCCTGACTTTGACACCAGCCAGGGCCCTGATGTGTTCTAAGCTAAGTAGACCATGGACCTTGGTTCCTCAGGGGTGGTCTCCTCCCACCCTCTGCTTTTGGAGAAAGAATAACCCTCCAACCACACCAGAGGGAACCAGGAGCACAAGAGGCTTGTGCCCTTTCCTGTAACGAGCTGGATGCCTGGCTGCTTTATCATTATACCCCCACTGAGAGCCACAGTGACAGAATAGTTCCCTACCCACCTTAACATCTAGCATTACGCGGGAGATTACAGTTCAAGAGCAAGCCCAGTTTTAATCTACTCTTGCTCTGGAAGAATGAAGCCTCAAAGACTCCATGTGGGCAGGCTGGCACGTCTATCTCCCACCTTTTGTGTAAGCATTGTAGATCTGTCTCTATTTGGATACACTCAGTTGCCCGCTCCTTACCCACACAACCTCCGATGTTCTTTTTCCATCTTTCCCCAAAGTAAAATGACTAAAATCCTAAGACACAATATTATCAATTTATTCAGGAGATAATCAAATATAATACACTGAAAAATAGCTGTACATAAAATTATATAAATCGTCTAAATTTTCCAGAAGAGACTCAGTCATTTTAACAAGGAAGAGAAACCAGGAGGGTGCCTAAATGACTGCAGTGTTTCAAGCAAGTGTCTCCATACTCCCTTGAGTGAAGATGGCCCCAGGCAGAGGTGGTCCTTTTACCAGGAAGAGGCGGCAGCAACACCTATGCAGAAGCCGGGCCTCCTGGCCCTGCCTTCTAGCCCAGCCAAAGCTCAGTGGTAGGCCTTGCTGAACTCCTGGAGTGCCCAGTGCTTGTTCTCAGTTGCTTGCTTGAGTTGGGTGTACTCTTTTACCAGCTTGTCAAACTCCTCCCCAAGAACCTCATAGGTGTTCAGGACCTGCTGGGACTTCTCCATGTCCTGTTCTTGTAGGCGAATGGCCCCCTCCAAACGGTCCCTAAGAACCCGGGCACAGAAGATACGACAGAATAAAAATAGAGAAGAATGGGAACATGTTAAAATGAGTGAGTCTCGAGAGTATGGGAACCAGCTCTGAATAGCTGTACCAAGCTCTTGGGAGTTCTCACCTAATAAGACAATGAACTTCCACTTTCTCAGCAGTGTAAGTATCAGACAAAATCTTTAGCTCCTCCATCCTGACAGAGGGAAGAAAAGAAATGTCAAGTTGAGGATCTCTGACAGCAGCAGAGTTAGAGTGGGACATAGTACCTGCCCATGGTCAAAGTATGGGCTAAGCAGTGGCAGGATACACAGGGTCACTCTGAATACCTGAGCAATTTGTCTCACAATCAAGCACCATTTTCAGAAAGCTTTAAATAAAAGACTCAAGCATGTTGAAAGCTTTCAGGTAATCTGAAGGCTAATGCCTCTGTGTGTCATTTATAGGATACCCACAAGGTGCAAGGCATGGCAGCAGGGAGAGAGATGAGGGCAAGGGTTGGAGGGAGTGATGTATGAGACAGAGTCCGTTAGATCCAAAGGGGTCATAGCTCACCTCAGCTTAAGGATCATGGCACTGCACTTGATCTCCAGGTACTGGGCATTGATGCGGTCTAGCTCAGACTGAGTCTTCAGCCGGTGTTCCTGAAGAAGCCGCTGCAGCAAGGCGAGGCAGCGGAGAAGCACCTGAGCTCCCAGGAGGCAGGAGAAAGAAGGTGTAAAGAAAATGTAGTAGGGGAAAAGGCAGCTAAGAAAAATCCCTGGCTTCCCCAAAGATGCCCGCGGGGTCAGGGTAAAGGAGAGGCGGCTATCCCACTGCTCTGACAAACCTGAGAGTAGGTGGCACTCTTCTTCTCCAGCAACACCATCTGCTCCTTCTGCTGGCTCTTGGCATCCTGGCACTGATGCCTGTCGCCCACCAGGACCTCTGCAAGTTTCCATACCTTTGCTGCCTTCAGAGTTTCACTATCTGAATCTGGGCAAAGAGACAAAGGACTGAATTGCTCCAGCCCTTTTACGGCCATTTCTCGGTGCTTCTATCCTACATCTAGCCCTACAAATTCTGTCTTCTTCCAGGTTTTCTTCTAATGTCCTGTTAGAAATGGCCCAGTTCTCATAATTCTCTTTACTCTTACCTTTAATTCCAGATTTGGCCCTTAATTCTTAAATCACAGAAATAAAGGTAAGAGAAACTTTCTTCCCTATTTCATTCTGATTCCCCTGAGAAGAATGAGCTCATCCTTCCCTGCGGCAAGCGGGCACGCCAGCTTGGCACCTTGCTGAATAAAAGGAGTTCTTACAAAATTCTTTGTTTTTATTCTACCAGCAAGGAAACACACAAATAAGCATCTCCAATGTCTCCAGCGCTTCCCAGCTTCTGTCCGAAGTCTAAAGTTCAAATACATAATTCTTGAAGAGCCGCCCAGGAGCCCTGAAGGCCAGCTGTGAACAGAACACAAAGAGCCAGCTCTTACCTGAATTGGGATCATGGTAGCAGAGCAGAGTGAAACATTTCTTCTTGAGCTGCTTCTCCACTTCAAGTGGGAGCCGAGCTCTCATCCACACGAAATCCTACAGCCACAGAAGTAAAAAGAGATGCAAATAGACTGTCAGAACTAGGAAGATCCAGCCAATGAATACATGATAATAATCTTAATGATAACCAAAGGAAATGCATTAAGAGACATCAGGGAGATTCATTTATAGCCTATTAAATTAGCAAAGAATAAAACGACTGTCAAGATCCCAGGTTGATGAAAACGTGGGGAACTAGAGACACTGGAAACTCCTTTCTGGAGAGCAGTTTGGCAATATGTACCAGTAGGTTCTATGTGTGTATTCTTTGACTCAGTGATCCCACTTTAAGCACTAACTCTTGGGAAATAATTATACAAGGGCAAAGATACTTATGAACTAGCGTGTTTATATCAGTGTGGTTTCTAACAGGAAAAAAGTGGAAACAGCCTTAAATTAATATCCATCAATAAGGTTAAACAAATTATGCTACATCCATATAATGGAATCCTGTCAGTGATTTAAACTGATGCTATAATAAGAATATTCAGGGGCTGGCCGAGTGGCTCAGTTGGTTAAGAGCTGGTTTGGGATGCCAGCACTGAGCAGCAGGGCCCCGGTTCGGATCCCACATGAGGGCCAGTTACACTGCCCTCTACAGCTAAGATGGTGAACAACAGCTCAACCTGGAGCTGGGCTGCCATGAGTCACCAGCGACAGTGTAGGCTGCAGCCCCTGCTGCAGTGGGCTGCCATAAGCTACCGTGTGTGGCCGGCAGCCAGCGTAAGCGACTGGCAGCCGGTGTGAGCTGCCAAGAGCCACCGTGAGTGGCCGTCCAGAGGCCGGCAACCGATCTGCCTCACCCGGGAAGAGCGCAATGATAATACCAATATGGGCCAGTGAAGCAACGTCCTCCACAACTAGATTGAAGAACAAAAGGACAGCAACTTGTCTGTTCCCCTTCCCCCGATTCCCCAGCACTGTTCCTCTCCCCCAATTCCCAAATAAAAATAAAATAAATCTTTAAACAAAAAAAAGAGCTCGCTCAAGAATGCAAGCTCTGAGCAACACGGTCACCGGTTCGATTCCCGGCCCGAGCTGATAACTGTGTGCGTGGACACTGTGCTAAGAGTGCTTTAGGAAGTATCATCTTATTAGACTTGAAAAAAGTCTAAAACATATTAAATGAAAACAGATTATACTCTCTGTATAAACATGGAAGGTATAATACCACTTATGTCAAACTATATATAATACAGTGTTTATTTCTAGATGTAATATTTCAGCTTTTACTGTCTTCTGTGTAATGTTTTTCTTATTAAGTTGACCACCATGAATGTGTATCATTTTTATAAAAATGATAAAGCTGAACAAAAAAAGATGTTTAAATATACAGGAGAAGTTAAGCCATTGTGCCTCTTTGGTCCCAGTATCTGCCAGCCCCCAACCTCTGAGGGTGGCATGAGCTCCAGAAGGTCCGCTTTCTCCAGTCCCAGCAGTGGAGGCATCGCTCTCTCCTGGCTGGGACCTAAGAGCTGTTTCAGTTCAGTTACGAGTAGTCGCTGTTCAAGGGTCTCATGGAACTGAGAGAAAATAAAAACAAAAAGAGGTTACTATAAAACTTCTCTCAATCCCCTCCTTCCATCCTCACAAACCAGCTCTTCACACATTTCCAAAGTCCTCAAACATGTCATCTCCTTCCGATAACTGCTCAGCTGACACTGCCTTCTCCTGCTAAGCTTTCTTTTCAAAACTCTGACAACATACCCACCCCCTTTCCCCATAACTACAGTTCGTTTATTTTTAATAACCATTACATGGAGCTATTTCCCTAAGATCATATAATCAGATGAAGCCATAGTTGGTCTGGTCATTCCTATAGCTGGTAACCAACCCCTACTTCATCTCTCCTGCCTCACCTTTTTATCCTCAGCAGTTAAATTTGTGTCTTGTATCTTCACATAGTAGTCCACAAGCAGCTCTTGAATGACTCTCTGTAAAATCTCAGACCTCAGCCATGTTGTCTTATGCAGTCGAACATCCTTCCAGGCCTAGAAAACCAAAAATAAAAACCCAGATAGGAACCTCTCTCTCGAAGATTTTTCCTTCCTCTTATCATCCCCTCACCCAGGACTCTTACCTGGGCCTGCTCCTTTGCCAGGGAAAGGCTTAAGCCACTCTCATCCACGTGTTGTGAGAGACTCAGCAGCAACTTGCCGAAGTGTGGGTTCTGTAACAGGTCCTCTTCACTCAGGTTACAGGGAGGAAGCTGTGTGCTGCACACTTAATGGGATGTCCCCATTGGGACAAAAAAGCAAAGGTGTGGACTCTTAATTTATATATTTGAGCATAACTCTTAGCTTAATACTCACTTCCAAAAAACCCCTAGGTTTTTGGTAGAGAAATTTTCTAAATCTAATAAATTAAAAAATATATACATCCACAAATAAACTAGAGGCAACACTCAAAGTAACAAGTATATTACATACAAGGTCATTAATCAAAAATTAGGGAATGAATCTATAATAAAACTAAGATCTTAGAAAATGAAAATGCTGTTGGAAAGTCTGAGACAAATAGGAATCAAGAATAAGGGACCCTTTAGTAGAGATCACCCCCAGTACCTAAAATGCCTCATTCTCACAGAATAACAAAAGTTCTTCAGGAAGGAAAAAAAACCACACACGTCAAGTTCCATGTTCCAACTTTGGATGTGATCTCTAATCGCGTAAGCAAGAATGATAAAAAGTGTACTCTTACTAAAAGTAAATAAAAAACTTAACCAACCAAATTCTCCTTATTGTAAATAGAGTAACCCATGTGGATGCAGAACAGACATGCATGAGAAAAAGTGCAAGACTCTGGGAACTTCTTGTTATTTCATTTGCTCAAGGGGTTTTCTTTCCATCTTTTCCAACATGCTTTATGCTGGGGTCTTCTGTTTTTACTCCTATTTACCAAACACATAAATTTTCATTCTTTGAACCATCATACTCAAAGTCCTTTTAAAGAATAAGAAATCTGTTTTTTCCTCCCAAGGCACTAAAGGATCAATGTGGAAATGGTCAAAATATAGAAGATTCAAGTTCTTGAAGGATTTAACATTATTGAAGGATTTAAGATATAGAAAGGACTTGAGATATGGAAAGAATTTAAGATGTGGAAGGATCTGAGATTTTGAGAACAAGATATGAGAAAATTCAAGACAAGGGTAGGAAAGAAGTCTTTAAGGAGTTTGCTAGCCACCCTTATCTTCAGGATATGCTTGCTCACACAGCATGGGAGCATCTTGAGTTTTTAGTCTATTGCACAAGTAGATATTGAACAGGAGTCAATATAACCTGTTTTCCAATAAGATAGTGTTTAAGAATCTTCATGTGTTCTAATTTCCCTATAAATGTAGGCTTCTGTGAAAGAAACCATACTGGTGAACATTATAAATCCCTTTTATTATAGAATTTAAGAATCTGGATTAGCCCTCTCTTGATAAGCCATCAAAACTCTTGCAAATGACTATCCTTACCTTGCTGGAGTATTTCCATCCCTTCTCCAGGTGAGCAGAAATCCCCGGATGCCATCTGATTTTCTTGGGATTCTTATCTGTGGAATCAAGCAAAAGAAAAGATGAATAAATTGGCTGTCTGTTCCAGAGAAAACTACCTTAGATTCAAATTTCTGTTGTTTACACTTGGTGAGGAACCTCAGGGATGCCTCTCACAGGGAGGGACTGTGGTCTCAAGCTCTTATACAAGTTTTATGGACAGACTTATCAGTGGCAAAACATTTTGCATTTTACCGACATAAATGTTTCCACTTGTTACAAGCTGTCTAAAAAGGAGCCTACTTAGGAAAGAAAACTTTACAATTCACTAGTTTAAACAGAATGCCCCCTCTCCCCACCATGATGTCTAAGTTAAAACTGAGCTGCTACTTTCTGGTTATGAATTGGGGAAAGGGAAAAAATAATTCAAAGTCTACTTTCCCCACCCCCCAGTCACTTAGCTATTTAACTCCACAATAGTTTCTTGCACTTCTTTAACTTGTCCTTTCATCTAAGATCTGTTGGTGGGGGCGGCTGGTTAGCTCAGTTGGTTAGAGCAGTGTTCATAACACCAGGGTTGCCAGTTCAATTCCCACATAGGCCACTAAGATGTGCCCTCCACAACTAGATTGAAACAACTACTTGACTTGGATCTGATGGGTCCTGGAAAAACACAGTTCCCCAATTAAAAAAAAGAGAACGAGGAAAAAAAAAATACATATATATATATATACACACACACACACATACATATATGATCTGTTAGTAGTTTTTGACCACTAACTCCAGAAACATCCTTTAGGAGTTCAAGTGTTCATTCTACACTTGAACAACAACTGGTTCTCACATGAGCATTAGTAAAGAGCACCTAGAGGAAAGAGCATGACAAGAATACTGATTGAGGGCCGGCCGAGTGGCTCAGTTGGTTAAGAGCTCGCTCAAGAGGGTGAGCTCTGAGCAACACGGTCGCCAGTTCGATTCCCAGCCGAGCTAAGCTGCTACTGAGCTGCCAACAGGTGACAGGATGGCTCAGCTAAAAAAAAAAAAAAAACAACAACATCTTTGGGCTAGCTGAGTGGCGTGTTGGTTAAGAGTTGGCTTGGGATGCCAGCTCTGAGCAGCAGGACCCCAGTTCGGATCCCACATGAGGGCCATCTACAGCTAAGATGGTGAACAACAGCTCGACCTGGAGCTGGGCTGCCGTGAGTCCGCGTAGGCTGCAGTGGGACTGGCAGGCAGCCAGCGTGAGCTTTCATGAGTTGTGGTGAGCTGCCGTGAGAAGCCGTCCAATGGCCGGTGAACGACTGCCTCACCTGGAAGAGCGCAATGATAATACCAACATAGGCCAGTGAAGTGACATCCTCCACAACTAGACTGATGAACAAAAGGACAGCAACTTCTCTGTTCCCCTGCCCTGACTCCCCAACGCCGTTCTCCTCCCCTAATTCCCCAATAAAATCTTAAAAAAAAAAATACTGACAGAAAGGTCAGTGCCACAAGAGTAATGCAAAGTGTAGTTAATGCGACTGTGGGGTGTTTTGCCAGAACATGAAGTACACTGAAAAGAATGACATCAACAAAAAGGGACAGGAAAGATGGGCACAGTTTGGGCTCTGGAGACAAAAATTTTCCCTTGACATTATCTTCCATTTTTCTGCTCCATCCCCTCCTCTAAGGTATCAAACTCCAAAGGGCAACTGAGCCTCCCAAAGCAGAACAGACATAGAAGGTTATTATGACTTAACACTTCATGTGCACAAAATATTTGGTTTGCTTCTTCATTTTATGAGTAATATCAAAGTAACTATTCATTTGTTTTGTAACATAATCTAGAGGGGAACCCAGCTGAGGAGTCAGAATGCTAGGACTTAATTTGCAGCTCGGCCGTATTCTGTGTGAATTTAAAGAAAATGTGTGGTTTTTTTGGTGCCAAATTTTTTCCACCTGCAAAACTGAGATAACGATTCCTGCCTTGCAGAGACATTAAGAATTAACACAATCTACCTGTCAACAAAAACCACTACTTAGTTACGCTCAGTGTTTTAGCAGTTGTTTATTGTTGGACTATTATTTGCAGGCAAATTTCACACACAAAAATGAGGACCACCCTAAATTTCAAAAAAGTCAGCTGTTCTTCCCTCCCTAGGGGAATTACCCACTTGGGGGTTTTTTAGGGTGCTTTTCTTTACCCTTTTTAAATGTTAGAGGGCGTGAACGGTGGCGGCAATCAGGTTCCATTCTCCACCTTCCGCACTCAGACGTGTTAAAACGCTGCTACAGGGACCCAAGCATTTAAATGTTTTGACTCAGGCCGTCTTTTATATTCCTAGAGCTGTCTTTACACGCTGCACTGAACGTTAAATTGATTTTATACAGGTATTTTCACAAGATGTGACCCTTACAGGGCCCAAGATGAATCAATATGCAGAGCGGGCTCTCAGGCGCCTACTTCCCTTCCGTCTGGGCAGCCAAGGATTCCCAAGGGCGAGGGAGGTCTCGGCGGCCGGAGACCGGGGACTGGCCAGATTGACACACACACACCCACATCCCCCACACCCCCGCCCACATCCTCTTCCCCGCAGCGCCCCCCGCGGACCCTGTGAAGCAAACCTGCACACCATGGGGCCGCGGAAGCTCCCGAGGCAGTGCGGAGCAGGCTGGCAGGCAGGGTCAACACCCGGCCCCCGGCCCCAGGCCCGCGCCGAGGCTCCGGAACTTCTCACTACAGCCCGGCGTAGGGGTGGGGGAAAGCTAGGCCTGGGAAAACAGCAAGGGAAGGTCAGGGGAGGGGAAAGAGCCGTAAGAGCAGCAGAGGCCGCGTGGGAGGGAGGAGGGGGTGGGGCCACGCTCGAGGCGGGAACTGTAGGCCCCGCCCCTCGCCTAATACGCGCCCTTGGACGCCAACCGCCATAGAATCTGAGTTTTGGCATCCGCGCTGGAGTAGGGAGCGGTCTATGGAAATCTTCCTTGCCCTTTCTCCTGGGTACCTGCCCCTTGTTAAAGGCAAACATTGAGAAAATGGTATTGACTGCCAACTTTTATTGACGGCCTACGATGAGTCAAGCACTATGCCGAGCGTTTCGCTTGCTTTGCTTCGCCTCATTTCTTACAGCGTCCTACAGGAAGTTACTATCACACCCATTTTACAAAGGGGGAAAACTAAGGCGCAAAGAAGTGACTTGTTCAGACTCGAAACCTGACCCAACGGCCCCCTGAACCTTCCCAGACCTATCGCACATCCCCCGCCGGAGAGTCTCAGGCGCTCGCTGCACGCCAGCCCGGTCCCTAGGGTCGGCTTCCTCGAATTTCCCCCTCCAGGCTCCTCTGCCCTCTCCTTTATCGCTCATAAATCATTCACCTCTCTTTTTAAACTATGTGGATATTTATTGCTCGCTTAACAAGAAGTCTGGAGCTGGGGTCCCAAGGCTTTTTCGTAACTCTGTTGGTTCAAGGTTCTCTGCAATTCTCTTTGCAGTCCCCTTATAGTCACAAGGTGGCTTCAGAAGTCCAAGAAGTACATCCTTTCAATGCATCCCAAGCAAGACGGAAGAAGCGCTTTCTTCCTATAACAGTACGGGGTGGGGGGTGGGGATCTTTCCCAGAAGGACTCCGGCAGACTCCCAATATATCTCACTGGCCACACTGAGTCACCTGCCTAGCCCTAGACCAATGAACTGCATGTCTTCCATTTGACCATCAGATCCACATTCAACACCATTTGCAGCCAGTAAGGACTATCTGTAGGGACTTCAGGGTTCCCATATTCCCTGATTGGTTTCTGCCAATGGGAGAGCCCAGCAGGAGGTTGGAGGGAGAGAAGACAATGATGGGAGGTGGGGGACAAATCCCCTAACTTCCTTCATGGGCTTGACCTCTGGTTGGCTATGGACTTGGACCAAAGTTTATTGTTACTCTCAAGGGGGTCCCTCCACCTCTCTGTCTTAAACCCCAGCTCCATCCTCTTTTTTTTTTTTTTTTAGCTGAGCCATCCTGCCACCTGTTGGCAGCTCAGCTCAGGTCAGGCATGGAACCGCTCGCTGTTGCTCAGAGCTCAAACTCTTGAGTGAGCTCTTAACCAACTAAGCTACTCGGCTGGCCCCCGCCTCCATCCTCTTTTCAAAGTTGACTGGAATCTATTCATTAGAATTATTTCAAAAATAATATTTGATGCTAAGTAAATTGCACCAAGTTTATCAAATCTCTTGCATCAGAGAAGAAGCTGATAGTCTGGGTTGGTAGGGAAGGAATCTCAGGCTAGGTGTGCTGAGTGGTAGAGTTTAACCTTTTTTTAGTGCCAACTAGAGAATTATTCTAACAATACATAGAGGAATAGTGTGATCCAGTGCAGAAATTTTATATCCTTGGTCATCTCATCAGCTGCCACCCTTCATGCTTAATATTAAAGTACTGTCATTTTCAAAGGCTTTTAAAAATCATTTATGCTTTCTCATCATTGAATATCAAGCATAATGTCCCTAACAAATGGCACTTGGAAAAAGTAGCAAACATGTTTTGGTGACTCAGAGCTGATCAGGAATCTATTGAAATTTCAGTCTTATATTTGTCAACTTTTCTAATATGGTGCTACAAAGCTTTGGCTAAGTAGCTCTAAAGTACTTGGGGAATGAGGAGGTGAAGGGTGCAATGGCTTGTCTTCAGGTAGGAGGGTAGAGAGAAGAGCCGTGGGAAGCCTTGAATTGGATCAAACTTTCATATGCAACTACCTGTTCCCTCTCTGTCTCTGACAAACTGTATGACCTTGGGCTGCAGGCTCCTTATCTGTCAAAAGGAGGAAATACATATTTTTAGCTCCTCCAATCTCATAGTGTTGATGTAATGATCAAATGAGATAATGGCTGAGAAAGTACTTTGGAAAGACAATCAAACTGAGGTGTTTTAAAATTGACACTTATTAAGCACTTATTAAGTGCCTTGGGAGAGACACAAAGATAAATATGACCCAGTCCCAGACCTGAAAAAGTTCATAATCTAGTTGAGAAAATAAGACATGCACATGAAAAGCAAATAATACAAAGCAGCAAAAAAGGTGTCAAAAGTGCAATTTAGATTATAAAAACTCCAAGAAGGTACAGAATTCTTCCTGCAGGAATGGATAGGAAAAACTACAAAATAAATCTTATCTTAGCTGGGCCTAAAAGGAGAGAAAATTTGGATCATTTTGAATGGAAGAAACATCCCAGCAAGTGGAGGCAGAGAAGGGGAGTCCAAGTTGCATTCTGGGTCTGAAAGGAGACTGGACCAGCTGAAATGATAGACTTAATAGGCCAGTTCTATGTAAGACTAGAGAGCTGAGCTGATAGACCATTCTGGCAGTTAAAACTGCAGCAAAATGCTGAGACAGGATCTTACAATCAGACACCATCTGTTGTCCCTGAGCAAAAAAGAATTGCAAGATAGGCCCTAGAATTCATTCTCTTTCTCCCCATTCCTACTCACCCCACTTTTTGTACTGGATTTTTTAAAAAAACAGCTTTATTGAGATATTTTGGCATACAATACTTAAAGTATACAGTTCATTAAGTTTTAACATAACTATATATCTGTGAAACCATTACCACAATCAAGATAGTGAACATATGCATCATCCCCTAAGTGTTCACTTTGTAAGTGTTCACATCCCCATTGTAATTCCTCTCTCTGGCCCCTCCCATCCACTGATCTGCTTTCTGTCACTATAGATTTGTTTGCACTTTCTAGAATTTTATATAAATGGAATCAAATAAAGATGTACTCCTTTTTGGCTTCTTTCACTCAGCATAATTAATTTGGAGATTCATATATGTTGTTGATAATATCAATTCATTTTTTTAGTGTATGTCTTTATTGCTGATAAATAGTACAGAATCCTTTTTAAAACCTTAATTTGTTTGGATTTTTATTTAAGGAGGTGCTTCTTTAATGACCCCAAGTTACTTATTTCAGTGCTTGGTTACAGGGGCACTTACTTGAAAGAATGAATTTCTGACCACCCCCACAGTGCTAATACCTAGTATAATTTTGTTTGTCTGTGGAATGCTTGGCCTTTATAAGCCTGTCTCTTCATCAGTGTTGTTCATCTCATGCTATGTTGTATGCAAAATACAACACTCCTTAAATGTTCTTTAATGATAAAGCCAAGAACATGTTCAAGTATTCCTAGACTCTGGTGGGGGGAGGAGGTATGTAGAAGATAAATTAGGCATAACTCCTGCCCACAATCTAGCTCTGCTTTCTTGACATTGCTCTTGATCAAGTATTTAAAGAATTCATATATATGTTTTTAACTTGAAGATAAATGTAAATGGGAGTCTGAGAAAAAGTCTACTTCACTTTTCAGATTTGGGCATTCCTTTGCTGCATTGTTTAGAATTACAGAGAAGAATGGAGATTTGCTGAGAACATTGCAGGGACTGCCTCTCACACTTTAGCCAGGAAATAAAATGATGCTCCAAAGCTAGAGATTTCAGGTGAGTATTTAGTATTCTATTTATCAAACTAATGAAAATTCGTGAGTAGAATATGTTCTCACACTGAAAACTTGGGTTTAAATAACCAGTTTCAAAGGTAGGACATTAAATAAGCCATTAGACTGTGGAACCACACTTAACTATGTGATTATTTAGAAAATTAAAAAAAAAAAGAACTATACCATGTTGAAAGTATCTGAAGACAAGTAGCAAGAATATATTATGGTATTTTGTACCTAGAAACTAGTTCCAGGAATAAAAAATTTAGAGGCAGTCAAGAGATCTTATTATTATTTTCAAGGGTGGAATTTTCAAGGGTATTTTCACTGGAAAATGAAGGTATTCAGAGCCACAACTATTGATGATTAAGCTAGAAAATTTCATGCCCATTGTAAGTACATGATTTAAGGAGAAAACAAGTGGATAAAATGTATGTAATCAACCTATGACATCAAATGAAAATTTTAGAACAAATGTTCATAAATGTGCCATTTTTGCAATTACTTAACCCTTCCAAAGGAACTGCAAACCCAGCCCCTGTGGCTTCAAGGGTTGCTTGTCTGTTCATAGAAACTTTTGTTGTACAATCTGGAATGAGCCTGATTTTACTTTGAGACACTATTGTGAACTAGGATATAAACAAGTCTCAATAGGAAATTTTGGATCTTAAAGAAAAGCTGAGAAATTTGGCTACAAAAATGGGACAGATTGGAACAATCTTTACCAAAGGAATATGAGACAGTAAAGGAAATTGATTCAGAAGACTAGTATCATTTTGAAAAGCTAGATATGAAGCACAAGGTATGCAGTTCCTGTTAAACAACTGAGTGTATGGCTATAATGTGAAATTGTGTGCCAGGCTGATAAAAGTAGTTCCTTGCATTTTAAACTGATGGCAACACTGTCTTATACTGAATTGCATATGAAAGAGATTTTCTCCTTTAAAAATTGTGTCAGGGGCCAGCCGAGTGGCTCAGCTGGTTAAGAGCTTGCTTGGGATCACCAGCGCTGAGCAGCAGGGCTGCGGTTTGGATCCCACATTGAGGGCCAGTGACGCTCGCCCTCTACAGCTAAGATGATGAACAATAGCTCGACCTGGAGCTGGGCTGCTGTGAGCCGCCCCGGCGACAGCGTAGGCTGCAGCAGGGCTGCAGTAGGCTGCTGTGAGCTACGTGAGTGGCTGGCAGCCAGCATGAGTGGCCGGCAGCCGCTGTGAGCGACCGACCAATGACCAGCGACCGATTGCCTCACCTGAGAAGAGTGCAATAATCATACCAACATGGGCCAGTGAAGCCACGTCCTCCACAACTAGACTGAAGAACAAAAAAACAACCAAAAACCCCCCCAGGAATTTGTCTACCTGTCTGTTCCCCTTCCCCAATTCCCCAATGCTGTTCTCCTCACAATTTCCCAATAAAATCTTTTTTTTTTTTAAGATTTTTTTATTGGGGAATTGGGGGGATGGGAACAGTGCTGGGGAATTGGGGGAAGGGGAACAGACAAGTTGCTGTCCTTTTGTTCTTCAGTCTAGTTGTGGAGGACGTTGCTTCACTGGCCCAAGTTGGCACCATCATTGGCTCTTCCCCAGCGAGGCAGATCAGTCGCCGGCTTCTGGACAGCCGCTCACGCTGGCTGCTGGCTACACACGGCAACCCACTGCCACAGGGGCTGCAGCCTATGCCATCGTGAGTGACTCACGGCAGCCCAGCTCCAGGTCGAGCTGTTGTTCAGCATGTTAGCTGCAGAGGGCAGTGTCACTGGCCCTCATATGTGGGATCCGAACCGGGGCTCTCTGGCGTCCCAAGCCAGTTCTTAACTATCGCGCCACTCGGCCCGCCCATCCCCAATAAAATCTTAAAAAAAAAAAAAATTGTATCAGGGGCCCGCCGAGTGGCTCAGCTGGTTAAGAGCTCGCTTGGGAGCACCACCTGTGAGCAACAGGGCTGCGGTTCGGATCCCACATTGAGGGCCAGTGACGCTCACCCTCTACAGCTAAGATGGTGAACAACAGCTGGATCTGGAGCTAGGCTGTCATGAGTCACCAGAGACGGCATAGGCTGCAGTGGGGCTAGCCGGCAATGGGCGTGAGCTGCCGTGAGCCACCGTGAGTGGCGGTCCAGTGGCCGGCAAGCGACTACCTCACCCTGGAAGAGCGCATTGGTCACAATCCCAACATGGGCCAGTGAAGCGACGCCCTCCACAACTAGACTGAAGAACAAAAGGACAGCAACTTGTCTGTTCCTCTTCCCTGATTCCCCAATAAAATCTTAAAAAAAAAAAAATTGTATCAGAACCAGTGGGAGAAATAGACCAAAGGGCAGATGGAGTTTCATGCTTGGGAAGAACATACATTGTAAATTTTGAAATGCTTCCTATGATTAAGGTGTTATGGCAAAAAAAAATTAAAAACCTTAAGGAAGTTAGCAATTTAGTATACTTTCTAGATTCTATTTACCAAAGAGAAATTTTGCTAAACTAATTTATAGTATGGAACCATGGTATCTAAATAGATTAAGTATTACATCTGGGTTTCCCATGACTAGGTTGCCTTATTAAAAACCCAGGAGCAGATAATTCTGGAATGGGTACTTTTCTTGGGCAACTAATTTATTGGTACCTTCAAATTTATTAATAATAAGAGGTTCTATGGATGAGGAGCCTATTAGGATCATCCAAATCAAGGGTTACTTACTCAGATGTCTGTGGGAGCCAGGCAGGTAAGCAATGTGTGAAGGGCACAGAGGAAAGAATGATAGGGACTGTGACAAACTGAGAGAAGACACTGAATATAGGAGCAGCCATCGCTCAGTTCCAATCAGTTGCTGCCATGTGGGAATGAATGCCCAGGGGTGACAGACCTTCTAATTATTCAAAAAAACCTGAGAAACCCAGACCTTCGTATACAATATCCAGGTTTTTATGTGAAATATCTTGAATTGGCAACATTGGCAACCAGTTATTTTATTTATAACAGCTTATTATTACTGAGGCAGTATACATGCATTGTATAAAAATGGAAACTGTAGGCCAACAACAACAAAACATATCTTCACCAGAGATCACCACTGTTAACACCTTAATGCAGATCCTTTCAGATCTTTTTTCATCAATATATAGACATTTTAAAAACAAAATACGATTACCCTGTATATATGGTTTTGGAACTGGCATTTTGTTAATGATTTTGACCTTTCCATCTTAGTAAATTTGTACCTCACCTAATCCTGCCCATATTAAAATTTCTCCAGTTGACTCCAATTATCTTTTATAGCAACTTGTTTAAACCAATAGGGAATCCAGGACCATGTATTATATTGTTATTGCATACCTTAAATCTCTTTAATCTAGCAGTTTTGACTTTAAAAAAAAAATCACACTGATTTGCTGAAGAGAGCTGGCCAGTTGCCCTGCAAAATGCCTCACCTCCCAAGATTTGTTTAGCTGCTTCCTCCTAGTGCCCCTTTAGTTTGTTTCTCTATCCCCAGTATTTCCTGTATACTGAAAGTTACATCTAATATTTTTTTGTGGGGAGTAGCTAGAATATATGCTGGGTTGGGTTGAGTTATGTATTTGCCTCACACCAGAATTGGTCTACTGGTTAGTGATACTAAGACCCATTCCAGGAAACAAATGGTGACAGTCTGATCCCTCCAACATAGTTACATTTCTGGCCATAAGACTATAAGCTGATAGTGTTACCTGGCACTATATGAATGTGCAGTTGTCCACCAGCCATTTTACCTATGGTTTTTTTTGTTTTTATTTTTGCAAGCCAAATTTTATTAGATTCTTCAAACATAAAAATTATTTTAATAAACATGATCAGAATAAACATAACATGGAAAAAGAAAAATACACAGCTTGTATTGTTCATTTAGTGTATGCGTAGATTATAACTATAGAGAATCACTGTTGTTATAGCTTTCTGTCCTTCTGCAATTATAAACTAATGAAAAGTCATGGATGAATTACCTATGGTTTTAACACCAACTAATAATTTTTGCAAGAATAAATTTTTTTAAAGATTTTTATTTTAATTGGGGAATTGGGGGATGGGAACAAAAAATATGGAACTCTTCACGAATTTGCGTGTCATCCTTGCGCAGGGGCCATGCTAATCTTCTCTGTATCGTTCCAATTTTAGTATATGTGCTGCCGAAGCGAGCACACAAGAATAAATAATTTTATTAAAGTTTGCCAAATGCTATTTTTCAAATTCTATCATTCTTTCTATACTTATTAACTGGCGTTTTCCCCTCAACTAGGGTTCAAATTAATATGAAAAATAACTGCCAGTAGACCAAACTCAATGCATTTGGGGACAGAATTTAACCTATGGGCCTCTACCTTCTGATCTAAGGTCTAAGCCAGACAAAGTCTCACCCCTGTCATCTGTACCTTGCAGCATCAGGTCTTTTGTTTGTAACACTCAATTACTTTGCATTTGTTGTCATGTTGCTTGTAATCTTCTCAAGGCATTTTATGTATTTGTCTCCCTGGCTAGACTGTGACATCTTCAAGGGCAGGGACTCTCCTGCAATATATTTCCTTTGCTTCTCCTAATGTGCTTTTAAAGGTACTTTGGCTATCACTAATTCTAATTAACAAAAAAAAGCATTAGTAAGCACCCAATGTTTTCATTACTGTTTCTTATATTCCCTGGCTTTCCCACTAAAACTTTCCCTAAATATCTATCATAATGAAGTGCTTATCTCATTACAGTTTACTTATGCTGTGAGAGTCCCTGTGATGGGGTGGAAGGGAAGAGGGAAAAATAGCTCTTCATTGGTCTTCATAGTTGGAGTCATTTTCTAGCTGTGTGACCTTGGGTAAGGCCCATTATCATTCAGTTTCTATTTCTCCATTCAGTAAAATGAGGTGACTGTTATCTCTAAAATCTCATCCTGTTTGGCCCTAAGTCTCTAGGATACAAGCCTAAAGGGTACCTTTTAGTATATTCCTTCTAATCCATTTCTCCCTGCTTGGATAGCACCTTGGCTTCCTTCATAAAGGTCTGCCGTACCCTTTCTAAGCTTAGGTGAAATAATACCCACAGGGGACAGAATTTGCCTCTGATGATTCTCCTACCATCAGTTAGACTGGTCTAATCCACACATTCCAGGAACAATTTGCTCCTATTTTCAAGGTCAAACCTTAGTCCTTTACCACTGGAGCCCAGTCTGGATATTCTAAGGGTCCTATACAAGCAATTGTCACAGCAGAGACCCAGTCTTAGGTCTTGCTTGCTGCAAGGGAGGAGAGGATGGAGGGCTGAGATTGGTTGGACCCTTGCCCTTGTGGAGCCTCACCATTGGGGCTCTGAATGACCCCAGGCCAGCTGAGGTATGAGTCTAAAAAACAAAATTAAATTTAAAATGCCTTAGCTCTTGTTTTTTTCCAATCCTTTTATCTCAGTCCTATTAGTCTCCTTTCCCTTTTTATTCCCTTTTGTATAGGTACAATCTCAAGATCCTCATCTAACTGGTTTTGTGCCTGGAATTAGCTGTTTTCCTACTTCCTCCTTGGCTGAGGACAGTCTCCAGCTTTATTATAAATGGAATCTTACCATTTCTCTGGCCTTGAGAGCTCCAGATGGTGAAGGGGTAACATCTCTTAGGAGTGAGGCAGAGAGAACCACCACCAGCCTCATTCTTGATAAAACACATTCATGCATTTAGCAAATAGAACCAGAGCAAACAGCCAGTCTTCTGTGAAAGCCTGACCTCTGTCCTGTGACTCTAATCTAGAGACAAAATGGATCCATAATTCCCTTTTCTCAGGCCTAGTGGCTGTTGACGAAAATCAGGTGGCGAGTTGCCAAACACGGTGTACCTGTTGCTTTATCCTTGGCAGCACCCTATGAATCTTTCACTATCAACTGTAAATGTTAAATACAACTATTAAGGATGAGCAGTCTTCTAGTGAACAGGAGGAAGGGAAACTTGCGATGCAGGGTACACTTAGGAGCCTGCCAATGACGCAGGGTGCTGGGGCTGTCTTCCCTGGGCCTGTCCTCATTAGAGGTCAGCACTGTTTTTCCTCAGGAAAGAGAGAAAAGACCCAGTGGGAAGAAATCTTGGGGAGCCCCAGAGCTGGGACAGGTAAGCATAGACCTAAAAGGAATCAGCTAGTCAGCAGCAGATAGAGGTCAAAATCGGAGTAAGAAACAAAAAGTCAGAATAACAGTGGACAAGCCCCCAAGAGTAAAGACAGAACCAAAGGGATGGATAATAAAGCTATACATGCTTCTCTGGATTTCCCAGGCCTGGAGCAACCTGGTAAGAAAATTTCCCAGTCACAGTCTTTGTATTCACTTATTTAATAATAGTTCAGAAGTAGTCCCATCTGTAGAACAAGTAATCTAGCATATCAGTACATTTATCCCTCCAAAGTGCATTCTCTCCTCTGGCAGTCAGTGGTATGAATCTGAACTACTACTCTCACTCAGAACCCTCTTCTATGCAATTCCCAGGTTGGCTGGCATAGTCATCTTAGAATAACCCCTAAATATGGAATTTCTGTTCTTAGGCGTCATCATTTCCAGTATGAAACTCTATAGTGACAGAAAATGAAGACTAAGAATCCAAAATTATCAGATTAATTTGCTTAAAACCAGTTTACCTAGAGACAATCTAAAATATTTATCAAATCTGCAGCATTTTCAAAAGGATTTAGCGGATTCACCCTTTCACTTTTTATTGCTGTTGTCTGTATAACCTTAAATTGTTAGTCAACTGAATATGCCACATACCTGTTCATTTGTTTAGAATATATTGGCATTTTAACAGCAGGAAAGTAGAAGTTAGAACAAAGCATAAAATCATATTGAGCTCTGTTACATTTTTTCAAGGCATTTAATTTGTAAAGGAATATTAGATTAAGAAACACAAAAAATGATACACAAAATGTCTGTACCAATTATATTTATTGCTAGAGACTTTAAGCTTTTTTAAAAAGTGTCTGAAAAGTAGATAACATAGAAAGAGATATCCAGAAAGGTAGGAAGCAACCTCATCATTTGCGAAGTGCTGCAAATTTGATAAATTTATGTTGTTGATGATAACTCAGAAGTATTCTTGGATGAATAGATATAAATCCTTGAAATACCCAAAGCATGACAAAAAAGAATAGAATACCTAGATGGCTAAAAAAAATACCCAAAAGGAATTGGAGCTTTTGGCAAAGTGGTCATTAAGTGGAGGAAACTTTAAGCACACAAGTTCTCAATGAATTGATTTTAAGAGATCTAGCTTTAGGTGAATAAATTTCAGCCAAATTTACTAGAAGAACCAAGTCAAAGTGTTTTGCCCCTCTGGCTCTTCGGAAACTCAGAGTTTGGAAGTTGCAGTGGATATAACCCTGGATTCCTCTGAAAGATGGCAGCTCTAGAGTGGTGCTAGGGAACCAAGTATAGGAGTGACCTGAGAAGGGAGGGTGTGTGTGTGTGTGTGTGTGTGTGTGTGTGTGTGTGTGTGTGTGTGAGTCCGTGCCCATGGGTGCATATACTGGGCTGGAGGGCTCAGTGCACTTACACAAGGCAGAGTGGATAGCCTGAAGCTTCCTAGACATCTCCCCCAGCAACTCCACATCCAGTGACCCACTCATTACCTCCTCCCCCACCTGAGGAAAAGAGGAACCAACTACAGGCACACAGCTAGTGTCCCCAGGCCCATGTGAGTCCCTGAGAAACAGGCAATACAGGCAGCAGGCCCACCCAGAGCTGGTCTCCATTCCCAGCAGAGGGGTGAGCAGCTCGCCTACTCTTTATAGAGAGCAGGTGGCCAAGAAATAACTCATTAATAAGGTACAGCTCTTTATCCAGATACAGAAATAAGATGCTGTGGTGTGGTAAGAACCTTGGCTGACCCCAAATATGACCCAGGTGTGGAGTACAAAAGAGTCAGGAGCTCCGTGATGTCCTCGCTCCCTCTAATCCAGAGCCAGAACATTGCTTGACGTATACACAAATATATACTGGAAGATATAGGCTAGAATCAGACCTTAGAGAGGAACCTGCCTGTGTGTGCCTGAGTATATGCCACCGCACAGGCTGCGCATGTGGAAAGAAGGCAAGTCCTCCTCCTCCTCCACAACCCATTTGGAATGTCATGATCTTTGGGTCTCTGGCCCTTGGGGCCGTCCCCAGAGGACTCTCTGCCAGGCCTGAAGAGTACATCCTTTGCCTCGGCTGGCCTCAGAGGGGCCCACTGGCCAGAGGAATTTGTCAACAGTGGTGATGGCAGCACCAGTGACTGCAGCTCAGATATAATTGGCAGGGGGCTGTCGAGCATTGAGCCGCTGTATGTGACAGCCGTGGCAGAGCAAGTGCCCGTCCAGAGGGAAGCAGCAGCAGCCTTCCTCATCACTCAGCTGCATCCGGCAGTCCTAGGGAAGAAGGACACTAGTTCACCTCGGCCCAGGCCCCTCAGACATCCTGGGAGTCTGCCCTGCTCAACACCAGACTTCTAAGAAAGGGGGTGGGGTTGGAAGGGATGGATTCCCAGAAGAGACGCCTGAGAAAATACCTCAGCTGGACACCAGGTGTCGCTGTTACAGCAGAAATAATGAGACAGGCTTCCATTTCCAGCGGATATCAGGAGGCCCTATAGTTTTAGGAGTCTTGACTCCGGGAAGCCAGGTTCAGAAAGCACTAAACAACCAGGACCAGAGAGAGTGGCTGGAGGATGAGAAAGAGACTGGAGAAGGGTCAGAGCACCTTCCTGGTGTTCCATGCTCCATACCTCCCCTATAGATTCCTGCAGTTCTAGGACTTGACTCCTCCCCTGCCCCATTCCAATTCTCCTCCAGGAACCCTGGCCCCCAACACTCACCTCACAGTGGTAGCACTCAAAGTGATAATCTCGGTCCATGGATATCACCCTCACAATGTCCTCACAGCCCTGAAATAATGCAGACCCCCATGGAGATGACAGCTGCATGACAACCCCAACTCCACCCTCCCCAGTCCAGGCCCCACTCCCACCCCAATGGGAAGATCATACAAAGGTTTCCACAGCCTCCCTGCAATCATCTGTAGCTTTCAGATGGCCTTTGTACATCTTACTGGAACTTTCCCCTCCCTTTCCTTGGCTCCAGGGGCTCTGACCTTAATTACCTGTCTCAGCTGTGTGGGCAGCTGAGGGAAGGGAAAGGGGCAGCCAGCATAAATAAAACAGGCTAAGGTGGGGACAAGGAGTTCCAATAGGGTCTGGTCCCCACTGGCTTTTTTTGGGCTTCTCTCCCTAGGTACACCCTCAGTACACGCCATAAATGATTTCTAACCCCTTCCTACCAGCCCTAAGGATTCTTCCCACCTTTTTCCAGCCCTTACATCTGAGATCTGGTGACCCTGACATCAAAAGAAAGTCTCTTCCTCTGGACTGAGAGAGAAGAGATGGAGCCTGGGCCCAGTGAGGCTGTCAGACATGTCCAGGCCCGGATGTTAGGGTCAGGGCGGTGACCCTGAGAGCAGAGTCACACGGGAATCTTCGCAGAGTACATTCCTCAGCACCACCACCTCCCGAGGGAGGCCAGGCAGCGTGTCCCCATCCCTTCCCCAGAGGCAGCAGCACTGGCTGCCCTGCAGGAGAACCCAGACTTACTGACCTCTGAGGGGAGGATAGGTTGGCCACAGGCTGCACACTTAGGAGCATAATTTCTGAAAGAGAGGGGGCAGAGATGAGCTAAGGCTGGGAAATCCCTGAGCCCAGTTCAACATCCCAAGAGGTGGACTCACTTGTGGTAGTCAGTGACACAGTACACCTGGTTGGAGAAGTCCACTGTGAAGGGAATGCCATCCAGGCACTTGTTGCACACGATGCATCGGAAGCAGCCTGGGTGATAGGACTTCCCCATTGCCTGTAGGATCTGGCTCGTGGAGTGGGAGGAGAATCAGTCTCCCTCTAGTCCTGGCTCTCCAGCTACACATGTTGTTCCCTGCTGCTCCCACGAAACTCATCCAACCCCCTGCTATCTTTCCAGAACAATGCTGTGGCATCTGAGGGGACCAGGGAGTCTGGAAATGGAGGCAGAAACCCTGAAAAAGGTCTTAAGACAGCGCTCAGGCTAGTGGTTCTCAGCCCTGGCTACATAATAAGATTGTCCGGGGCACTTTTAAGCCCATCAAAGCCTGGATCCCATCCCAAAAGTATTCATCAGTCTCTGGTGATGATGACCCAGGCACTGGTAGTTCTCTTTACTTCTTCCCAGGTGATCTGCTGGGCTGCCAAGACTGAGACCCACTGATCTAACTCAATTCCTCTTTCTTACAGAAAAGAAAACTGAGTTCCAACTGATCCTAGCCAGTAGCAGAAAGGGGATTAAGACCCAGAACCCCACACTCCGAGGTCAGGTGGAGAGCCACACTGTGCCTGCAGAATTAGGGAGAAGCCAGATCACAGAGGCCTAGGGATGGCAGGATTAGAAGTCAGGACTCAATCCCAGAGGCAGAGGAAAGCCACTGTAGGTAACTGTTCTGAGAGGAAAGGGATGAAAGGGATTCATCTGGTGATAGCTGTCCTCCCCCGCCACATTTTCTCAGTACCCTCGATTCCACCCCTCAGTCCCTCAGCCTCATCTCTGCTGAAGACATTTTGCTTACCTTCTCCAAAATCAAGTGACCACAGACACAGCATTTCTCAGCTGCCTCCTGAAACCCTGAAAACTAGGGACCAAGGGAGGATGTTACAAGCTGAGAATGACCTGATGGGTGGAACCCCAGTGGGCCACCAACAAGGGGGTCCTAGTATGGGAGTCAAGTCCAAGCCTAGGGATGCCTCTCACTCACCAGATAATCTTCCTCACAGTAGACAGAGCCGTTGACACTGTAGAAAGCCTTGCAGCGCAAAGTTCGCCCTAGAAGCAGCAGAGAAAGGGCTGGAGCCTATCCCTGGGTCCAGGAACAGGGCTTCCCCACTCTGGGGTCAATGATCTCCAATGTTGCACGATGCATTTAAATCTGGACTTTAGTGCTTATCCTCCTAACTGCTGTCTGTCCTCCCTCTCCACACAAAATCCCCAACAGATGCAATTCCAATTTGCTTTAGTCTCATTACTGCCAACTTCCCCTCTCCTCTGCTCACTGTTCTTCCAGCTTCTGCCTCCACAAGTTTTCTATGACCCTGCCCTAAACGAGTGCCTTCCTCTCCAGTGCCTGGTGCATGGGGAGCCACCTGGGAAAGCACAGCCAACCACAGGGTGGAGTACATGGTCAAGGAGCCTGAACAAGGTGCTGTACAATGTGCATAGAGACTATCACATTGTCACAGGCCTTGCCCTCTGGGACTTTTCAACCCAGGAAGCTCTTTGCCTGAGCATAGCTATCCTGCTCATCTAGCCCTGTCTGTTTCCTTCCAGAGGTAGGCTCTATGGAGGTCAGGACCTATTGGAGTTACTGCTGGGGACAAAGTGCTTTGTTTAGGAGCAAAGTTGGTTGGTCCCCTTTCCTGCTGCACTAGGCTGCTTCCCCAATTCTTAGAGGGGTCAGAGGCTGCCCAGGATTTTCTGTGAGCAGACAAGGCAGGGCCATTCCTCACGTAACCAACACCCAGGAACTGTTCCAGGGCATCTAAATTGTTATGGATGGGGGAGGAGTGAGACCAGGGCAGAGAATGGGCAATTTTCCCACCTCTGCCCTCTTCTCATCAAAATCTCCACTTCCAGCTCTACCCAGTGGTTTAGAAAAGCTGATTAGAAACTCATGAGACACAGGGGAGTAGAGAGGGGGGAAAAAAGGCACACCCGGAAGAGGCCCTATAAACAGAAGGACAGACAGACAGATGAACCTAAAGAGAGCCAGGCAGAGGCTGGGGAGTGAGAGAAAAGCTGAGTGCTAAAGTCAGACAGGCAGAGATAGGAGATTAAAGGTTTAGAAAAGGAATCAGAGAGGGGAAGCAGTGGGGAGGACTGCGGAGTTAAAGCCTCTGGGAACAGGTCCCCCTCCCCCCCTGGGCCTTGGGCCTCCTGAGCTAACAGCAGGCATTCCTGGAGCGTGATGTCATCAGCTTGGCATGGCCCGGTGGCCTGCACTCTAGAGAGGTGGCTGAACTCTGACCAGCCAAGAGAAAACCCCCTTCTCCGCCCCCCACAGCTCCCTACTCCCCCAGCCCACCCCTGCCCTTCCCACATTCCAGTCTTTCACTGTCGCCCCAGGCAACTCTGCTGCCCAAGACCAAACCCCACCAAAGAGAGGCTGGAGGGCTGGGCGGGAGTCCAGGCTGGGCAAGCAGGGAGGCAGAAGAAAGAGGGAGGAACAAACAGAGGGGAGGAAAGAAGCTGAACAGAGGGAAGACTGACTCCAGAAAGCAGACCCAAAATGGGAGCGGGAGAGCCAGGTAGAGCACAGGGAAGGGGAGCAAGAGAGAAGGTGGGGCAGCAATGGAAGTCTAGACACATGGTGGGGACAGCTGCTCTCTGAGCAAATGAAGAGGCACAAGCTCTGCTCCTGTTTCCCTAGGCACTTGTGAGTGTGTATGTGTGTGGGGAGTGCTTGAGGCCTCCAGGCCTGGTCCAGGTGTGGGGGCAGCACTCACCACAGGAGCAGCAGACAAAGCACTGGGTGTGGTAGAGGCTGTCCAGGGCCTGGCAGGCGTTGCTTTGCCCATAGATGCCTTTGTTGCACTTGATACAGGTGCCTGAGGGGAGAGAAGATGTTAGTGTCACACCCCACTCCCCCAGCTCAAAACCAGATTCCAGGTCTTTCCTGATTGTGGCAGGGGACCACCAGTCAGAGCCTCCCTTTGATGGGCTCCCTTCTGGGAAAAGAGGATAATGAGAAATGGGATGCAGCAAGGTCTTGGCTGAGCAGATCCATTCTTGTTTATTGATTAATCTACAAATATTTTCTGAGCATCAATTTTGGGCTTAGCAAAAATACTGTGCCCAATACTATGGAAAACTGGAGGAAAGTCAAAGATATGGTCCCTGGCCTTCAAATGCTCATTTTCTATTGGGGAGAAAAGACTAAACAGGCAAAGTATGATTCCCGTTGCACTGTGTGGGACAAATAGTCAGAGATGCCAGTCCATACGGGCCCAGGAACAGACTCGTAAAAACTTCCTACAGGAAGCCTCTCTGGGACCTGTTTCCCCATCTGTAAAATGAGCTGCTATTCAGCCACAGAATGACTTCTCACTGCTCCGCACCTCCAGGCTTCCAAGGATGGAAAGAGGATCTGGCTGAGCAGCGGGCCTTGTGCAGAGGGGACCATGTGAGCATGACTCCTGAGGGGAGGTGGCTGCTATGAGAATGCAGGGTGTGTTCCCAAGAGGGTTGCACAGAAAGAGGGGGAAGGGTGGCAGAACCCCTAATGTCTCCCTGTCATCTTCTATCACGGGAGGGACAGAGCTGAACTGCTCTTCCTGGATATTCCCCTGAAAGTACATACACCTGGCTTTGGCACCAGCCTCTCCTAGGTGTGTTCATCCCTCCCTCCACTCCCCAATTCCAGGCCCATGAGTGAGGGCAAGGGCCTGTCTTTGGGGAGCAGATCCCAACGGGCCCGCCTCACCCTGCCCCACCTCTCCCCCTCACACTGCCACACTCCTTGCCTGTTGGGGCCCATCCCAGCCTTTGCCCAGGGGCTTGGGAGCCCGTGCAGCAGCTGCAGCAACTGATGGGCCCAGGCCTGTCCTGCTCCCACCCTCTGGCAGCTGGGCAAGGCTGTCGCCAAGGAAGAAGGCCCCTACCAGGGGCAGGAGTAGGAGAGTATGGTTAGGCTGGGGGTTCTGTCAGAGGAGGCAACCTGACCCCCAGGGAGGAGAGGCCCTCACCTCTGGGGTCAAAATGTGGCCTCCTCATGGTAGTGGAGATCTGCCCCAAGCTTGCCATGCCAGGGGGCCCTGTCAGAGCCATTTCTTTGGGAGGCTTTGAACATCAGGGGAAGACAAGAGTAAACTGCTCAGGCATGTCCGCCTCACCTCCTCTAACCCAGGGTATCCACACCTAGGTTCTTCCTGCCATTTTATTGCACTCTTTCTGAGCTCTTTTTTCCTTTTAGCTCTGATGGCTTAACCAAAGAGACTTCTTTCCACCAACAGCCATTTCTCCTGGGCCTCAAAAGGAAAGTGCAAAAAGGATCCTGTTACTTAGTCTCCCTTGACCAAAAAGCATCATCAGCTCTGGGCTTTCCTCTCTAAGGGTAGAGGGAAAAGGATAGTGGTATTGTATTGAACCAGGCAGGGCCCTTTCGGCCTGCAGCCCTGCTATCTCTGTACCTCCTCCTCAATCTTCCCTCCCTGGCTGAGTTTCCCTCTCTATTCACATTTCTAGAGGTCAAGAGGATGGGGTCCATCCAGGGCAGGAACATGGATGTTGAGAAAGGTAAGGAGATAACCTGGAAAACTGAAGAAGCCCATAGCCCTGGGGGTGAGCCCTCCACTTCTTTCTGTACTTCCTACCACAGTCAGATTGGTATTTATATATGAAGTGGTGCCTGTGGGTCTTGGCTAAAAGATATTTCAAGACCCCAATATCCCCCCCACAGCTGAGACATAATCAGTACTTCTTAAAGGTAATGGTGTGTGGGAGACAGCATTCAACCCAGGTGTCCTTAACAGCAACAGAAAAGTAAGAGGCTAATTCTAGACAGATTTCTGGGCAAGTTATGGCCAGAACTGAAGGCCAGATGATTTCTGGCAGTTACACAAGGTTGTTATCCATCCAGGGGCAATGGTGTCCTCGTGGTCATGGCTTCTGTTCTGACTTCCAGAGGATGGGGAAATTAGAAGCTGACACCACCAAGTCTCCGCTTAAATGCCCACGCACACACTGAGCCAGCAGGACTGGAGCGAGCCAGCAGTGGGGTCCCTGCTTTCTGTTCCAGGGCGCTTCATCCTCCCTCCCAGGCTCCATTTACCCAACCACCGCCACCGCTCGGCGCGTGTTAGGGAGCAGTCCTCCCCCCAACCCCTTCCGCCGCACCCCACCCCTCCGCCCAGCGCCGCGCGGCCGGCCCCGCCCGCGGGCACCTGGAGCGACGGGACAGGAGCCGGCACGCACGCGGCCGGCCCGCCCCGACCCCCCCGCGCATTCCCCGAATTCCTGCGGGCGGAGCCTGGGCCCGGGTGGGGGCGCAGCGCGCAGAAGCCTGCTGGGGCACCGCCGCCAAGGGGGGAGCAAGATGGGGGATGCTATCACTGCCCCTAGGTCCCCTCCCTACGAGGCCTGCTATCGCGAAAATCCGAGGCTCTAAGCTTGGGGAACTGGGATTCACGAGATAATCAGGAGGTTAGAATTTAGCAGGAATAAGGAGCCCCTAGTCCAGTTGAAATCTAGTGGGAAGGGAAATCCCTCTTGCCTCTTTCTAACGCGCGTCTCCGCCTCCGACTCCACTGCGCCGGCAATGTAGACCGTCGGGGCAGTGAGGAACGAATGTGGTGACGGGTCCCTTCCTGTCCCAAACCACTTCTCTTACTCACCGAAGTAGTCCTCTCTGGCCTCCGGTTCCCGCATCCGGGTCCGGGGGGCCTCAGGAACGAACGGACCCGGCGACTCCTCGAGACCCGATGGCTCAATCCCCGAGGGTTCCCCGCGGGCGCCGACCTCTCGCCCACTGGTGCCCACGGTCAGGCGCAGCAACGCTGTTAGCTCATCCTGGTATCGGGCGCCCGCAGCGCAGTCCCCGTAGCCGGTCACCGAGTGTCGTCCAGGTTGCGCCCCTCGTCTCTCCAAGGGCCCTGCCGCTCCCACTCCAGCACCGGCTAGAGCTCCTGGGCTGCCCAGGGCCGGGGGATACGAGTGGCGGCTTTCCTGGCAGCCGAACCCCGCCGGCCGATGAGCGCACAGTCGGTCCAAGGCAGCGTGGAGCTCCGGGTAGGCGGACGGCATCCCTCCAGGGGAATAGCCCGCGGGAGCCCCGGCCAGGGGTGGGCCAAACAGGCATGGCCCAGCGGGCAGGGGACTACCGTGGCGCTGGTCGTAGCCCATGCTGATGCCGCTAGTACGATTGCTGCAGGGTCGGCTACCTCCGGCTCCGCTAGCCCCCGCCCCGTCCAGCAGCAGGCTGCCCCGGGGGCTGGACGGCTTGCTCGCGTCGCTGGCTGAGCTACTGGCGAAACTGGAGCGGGGGCTTAGGGCTGGGGCCGTGGTCTCCAGCCGAAAGTCGGGGGTCAATGACTGAGGTAGAGGCAAGGCCCGGGTGGGAGGTGGGCCCCCAGGAAAGGAGCCTTCATAGCGCTGCGCCTCAAAGGAGCCGCGCGGGTTCCGCTCAGCGTCCAGGGGCCCTTGCTCCCGGGCTGGCTCCAGCGGCTCATCCCCAGGTCCCCCAGTAGCTCCACGGGGCCCTGATTTCCTAGGTCCCCCCGACCCACTCAGGCGCCCCTTGCCCGAGCCGGGAGTCCCATCAGACCCAGAGCGGCTAGATTCACCCTTTCTGCGGCCGAATTTAGCGCTGCCGGAGTCCGAGAGTCTTAATTTCTCCAGCAGGCGACTGGCTTTCTCCCCTAACCGCTCCATGCCCTCGGGCCTGGGGCCTCCAGCCCCCTCCCCGCCCGGCACCCTGCAGCGTCCCGGCGGCCGCTTCTCTTTCCTTGCTGCCGGACTCCGGTTCCCCAGGGGCACAGGGTAGGCACACGACGGGTTTAGCCGGCAGCCCGGATGCCCAGCGCCAGTAATCCCACAGCATCCCCCAGCGAGAGGGGCTGCGTCCCCCCGCGCATCAGGAGTTTAGCAGGTCTGGAAGGGCCTACAGCCGCGGCTGTCCCGTCCACAGGTCTATCTGTTCACGCGTCGACTTGCCCGGCCACCCCACTCTGCTCGGCCCCCGCCCCCCTCACTCTCACACTCAGCACCGACCAAACTCCTCTCCCAAACTTTTGTCTGCCTGGCCGGATCTACTTTCCTGGAGGGGCGGAGCGCCAAATGAGAGAGGAACGGGGTGTCTGCGCAGGGATCTCTGGTACGCTGAGGGGGGCGGCGGGAGCTGGTGGTAACTCCTGGAGGTGGAGATCCACCGACTGAAGAGGAGGGCGAGTTTGGGCAGCGGCTACTACGTCGCTCAAGAATTGGGACAGGAAAAAGTTTTTTTTTGGGGGGGGGGGACTATTTGTTTGCAGTTGGAATGTGCGGAGGGGCACAGTGGAAGGTTGCGGTCCGAACGGGACAACGCGAGGCATGTTCTGCGCAAACACCGTGACTTTGTTCTTAGTGTAGGGACTGGGAGAGATGGAGAGAGACTAGTGCAGAAGTAGTGAGACAGAGATCCATAAAGAGGAAGACAGGGAGAGGAAGAAAGGTAGATATATAGAGTTTCAGAGCCGCGTACGTAGAGTCCAGAAAGGCAGGGAAGTCCATATAGAGAGGTGGTGGAAGACAGCCAAAGGAAAGGGAGAGCCGAGCAAAGGGGATCAAGGGTGATGCTGAGACCGAAGGGTGACTAGACTAAGAAAAAGACCAATTTGTGCAAGTCTAGAGAGAATGAGAGATAAACTGCAATAAAAAGACCACTTTCTGAACTCAAAGCTCCATTTAGGGAGAGAAGGAGCTTTAGTGTCCATGTAAAAGGAGGAAAAAGTTTGGGACTAATCTCTACCTTCAGGTTAGGACAGGTAGAGGGATAGACAGACACCCCCTGGTGTTGGAAAATGAGATTTTTAACAAATATTTCAGCTAACTGGGGATAGAAGGCCTGGTTTTAGGGCCAGCGAATGCCTCTCCCTTAGTTGGGGGATTGGTGATAAAGAATAAGTATTAAGAGGAAGAAAAGAAATGTCATTTAGAGGAGATAGCAGGTGAAAATGACCAGGGTGGAAAAGGAAAAGAGGCTGATATTGGCCATCCTAGAAAGATCAATAATAATAAAAAGAAATGGTGGCTGAAGTTGAACATACCTAATTAAATACCAGCCAACTGATTTGACCCAGGCTACCACATAAGGGACAAGGGATGGAGGAAGTAGGATGGAGAAGGTAAATGACTCCTTTGTATTTAAATGAGTAAATGAGTATGAAAATTATATGCAAACAAATCATATTATTTTCATCTCAAAATTCTGAACACCTTTTATAATCTTAGTGTAGCCTTAGGGAATGGGGAAGGAAAGGAGGTTAATATCTTTTGGGAAATTAATTTGGCACAAACTATTCGGCTTCTTTGTCCTAGCTGCATTGTTTCCCTGACCTCATCTCTCCTGAGAATCAGCCTCTCTGTTTCCCTGGTCAGGCCTACAGCTTTTCTCTGATCCAGAGGAGAGTTTAGTATCAGGCTGTAAGCAGGGAAGACTAAAAGCATTAGTAACAGGAGCTATCAGATTGCATCCAGAACTTTTATGAGTGACATCTTCAGAATTAATCATAAGGCTCTCCCTCCTTTGCTTTCTCCAGATGGGGAAGGAGAACATGGATTCTTCCTTCTAATTATTTACATCCAAAATATCCACACTGCCTCTAATATTTGGAAGCTTTGCTCCTTTGGGGTGAGAATGGGAGAGTAAATCTTATGAAAAGATGAGAAGCCATTAAAGGAGGCCCATCCATCCAGGAGTCGGTGGTGGCACAGTGAGCACAGTTGGGATCAACAACTGTGTTTTCGGGGGATCACGAAGTGGACACAAGTGAAGGGGGGAGAAGGGTGTACTAAAGGCATGCTTCAGTAGTGCTCACGACCTGGAGGTAACCATTCTGTAGTCTGAACTGGAGCCAGGAGCTTCACAGGCTCTATTTTCCATCCCCAAGACTTTAAGGTAAACATATGCGCATATATATAGATGACTCCCCAATATGTATCTCTGGCCCAGACTTTCTTGGACTTAAAAAACTCAGCTGACTACTAGAATCTCCACTTGGTTGTCTCAAGGGCATACAACACCCTAAATTGACCTCACCTTCCCTGCCTCCCAAAACTGGCTCCTCCAGCATTCCCTGAGTAAATAAATGGTGCCATTAACCACTTAGCTGCTTAAGCCATAACCTGAACATCAACCTTATGTTCTCCCTTAACCTCAAATCTAACCAAGTCCTATCAATTCTGCTTTGCAAATATCTTTCAAATTTGCCCTCCTCTCATCACCACTGTGTCTGTCACGCCACCATCTTTTCTCTCCTGAGCCACTACAAAAGTCTTGCTGTGGAGGCTTTCTCCCTCCAATCCATCTCAGACCCTGAGTTCAAGTGATTCTTCTAAAACACAAAACTGATCATCTTATTTCCCTCCTTAAAATGTTTCAATGATTTCTCACTGCCCTTGAACTGAAGTCTATACTCTTTTTAAGATATTTTACAAGGTCTCTCTACCTCTCCAGCCTCTTCTCTAAGCATCATTCCCTCCCCAAACTGTTCTGCAGTAAAATTGCACCTTCCTTGTCTATGCTCTCTTTCTGTTGCCTATGTTTGAAACACTTTCCTGGTCTCCCTTTCCTTCTGGTTAACTCCTCCCCGTCTTTCAGGAGTCAGTTTAAACACCACTCTAAGAAGCCTTACACCTAGTAAGCAATCAATGTTTGCTATATGAATGACTGAATAGAAAGCCATTTTTATTTCTCAATCTATTCAAAATGCACACATTTTGTGTGTGTTGTGTGTGTGTGTGTGTGTGTGTGTGTGTGTGTGTGTGTGTGTGCGCGCGCACATACCCACACACCACCCCTTCCTTAGAATACAGCTTGGCTGACAGGACTAAATAGCGACAAAGCCCTGTATACTACCTGCTCACACAGTTACAGAGAAGGTGCCATTGAAATATGAAAACTCTTTAAGTCTTAATTTCCTCATGTGTAAGATGGGAATAATAAAATCTGCTTTATATAATTCAATCAACATTACCTATTACATCTAAACCCTAATTCCCAAACAGGGATGGAGCCCCTATTCTGCTCAGAAGACTCAAGCCCATGACTGAAACGGCCCACCAGGTGGCAGTATTACCCTGGACTGGTCCAGTGCTGCTTCCACTGCAGAGCAAGACCAGCAGTCACTGAGAAGCAGAAAGTACAACCAGGGCTGCTTCCCCAGAGCTTTGAGTGAAACCTGAAACAAACAAACAAACAAACAAACAAAAAACAAACTCAGAGACCCAGGCATATGTCAAGAAGGCCTCATGTTTCTTAGACCCATACACCTCCTTTTCTCATCCCAGGCTCTTCAGAGGCACTGTTTATGCTTAGAAATAAGCATTGTCTGGCTTGCCATTCACAACACGGGGTGTGTGTGTGGGGGGCCCCTTCCAGATCAGTCCTTTTATCCCACCAGAGCTTCCAGCTTCCACTTCCAATAGGGACTGTGTTAAGAAGAGAGGCAGACTTGCTTTCTCAGACTGCGGAGGACATCTCATTATTCTGGGGTGCCCCATAGCCACCCATTTCCGGGACATGGGGAGTGGCAGAAGCCAGAGTCACTCTTGGTTATAGATTTCACTCATCCTTTTCCACCTTGATTTCAATGAATGAGTTCAAGTCAGGACAGCAGGTTTTGTGGGGCTGGTCAAAAGATGGGGTGACAGGTCCATTCTCATCACCTCCCTCATCTTCCTCTTCTTGGAAATTAGGATTATAAAGTTCTGGTGGAAGGAGCTGGGCCTCAGCAGAAGGTAATCGTTCTGAGGGAGGCCCATACACACGGTTGGCTTTAGTGCCATGCTTAGAGTTGGCATCCAGGTGGTAACAGAGCTCTGTGAGGCGCTGGGCCCGGAAACGGGGAGGCCGGGCCACCCAGACACCTGGTTCATTAAGACTGTCCTCTTCATCTGACATCAGCTCTTCTGTCACATCCTTCCACAGGCGTTGGTCCTCAGGTCCGAAATGCCTCATGATACTGGATCGGTTGGCAAAAAGCTATAGAGTAGGAACACAGGACAGAGATTAGGAAGAGAAACCAACTACAGATTAGGTTTGGGGAGAGAGTTTGGATGAAAGGAAGGCTGTGTAAAATCCAAGCCTGAGAGAGCCCAGCCCCCAAGTCCAATCATAGAACTAGTTTACCCCCCTCCTCTATCTGCCTATATTCCTGGCTCTCTTCTCAACGCTGTTCTCAGGTGCCAGGACCACTGGCCTTTGCCACTGCGGCTTATTAGGGTTTAGTTTAGCATCTTGAAAGGAAGGCCTAGAAACCTACCCGGTATCTGCGACTTCGAAGTTTCTTCTCCTCTTTTTCCTTCAGGCCTTTAAAGGGGTTCAGGGAGTTGCGGTACTCACGCCTCTTAGTAAGGAAGTAGGCTACACAGGCTCCTGGTGGGAAGGGAGAAGGGTAGGAGCAAAGAGCAACGGTCCTCAGCCCTTTGTTCTGCCCTAACACTACTGGGTGGGAGGGTGAGAATCACTATTTAGATGATGGGTTTCCTTGAACTACCCATCATCCATCAGCTTGAATTCACTTCTCTTTGGTTTAGCTCTCCTTGCCCACCTCCATCTCCAACACTAACTCCTCCCATCTTTCCCACTAGAAAAAGATAACGCCAGTGCTTCTGTAACTCCCTCCCCTCCGCCCCTAACTAAACGTACCCCCAGTTCTACTCTACTGATAGGGGATTACAAGTGCTTTTCAGTGGAAGGTTTCTTTCTTTTTTTTTTTTTTTTGGTAAAAAGTTGGCTTTGTCACTTATTCCCCTTATCTCCGCTATGCCATTTTGGCATCCACAGTGACAGTCCCTGGAAGCTGGGGTCAGCCCCCACCCACCATGATTATTAACAACAGAGCACAAGCCTGAGCCTCACAGGGCCCCACTGATGGTTACAGGCTGTAGGCAGGGACACGGGGCTCCCATGAGCCTAGGAACTGCTGCCCTGCCTGCCAGAGGTGGCAGCATTCCCGTGGGTGGGGGGTGAGGCGTCAGGTCTGCTCAGGACTGGGTCTGACAAGGCCCCGTGTGATATGGTGGTACTCCCTGGACTGGGGGTGGACAGACCCACTGGACCCATTGTGGTTCTGTGCCTGACTTGCCAGGTAGTATTAAGCAAGTTGCTTCTCATCCCTTGGTTGGTCTGTTTCGTGGTTAGCACAACCAGTGAAGACTCCTAGGAGCCCTCCTAACTCAGACAGGTGTCAAGTCTGCCAGCTCTACGAATCATGACCATGGCCCTCTTCAGCGTTAGCTTTCTTAATGCTTCAGGGTTAGCTACAGACAAATAACAGAAGAGCAAGGAAAGTAGAAAACCCAGGATATAATACGTAGGGACAAAAGGGCAGGCCTGGATTCTGGTCTCCTTTTCATAACACCCAAGATTCAGGCCCTGTATAAACATCATGCATGATGGTATTTTAGCCCTTTCTTTCCCCCGTTTTCATTTCAGACTGAGCAAGGGAATAAAAATGCATTTAGAGACAATCCTGTGAATATTGTAGGTGAGAAGAATTGCCAAACATTTTTTTAAATCCACTATTTTCGAAACTACCTAAATCATCTCCATTATGCCTCTTCTCCTCTGATCAGAAACGGGGTGGAGAAAGGATTGAGATGGGAGTTAACTCAGTTTTTCTCACCTTTCAGCTCCTTATCAGTGTAATTGTGGGGACTGGTCACCAGCTCCTGCTTGAGCTTTTCCAGAAGGAACTTCACTACTGAAATATTCCAAGAGGACTTGATACTGCCACAAAGAGAAGAGAGTAAATAAAGCAGTCAGCATTTAAAAAACTAGACAGATAGAGATTCCCAGCACTAATCAACTTGTGGTAAAATTCCTCCATGGCCTAAGATAGGACACAAGGGGCAATGGTGTGATCAAAGCTTTAGCCTCATTGTTATATTAGAGCAGCCCCTCTACCTCCCTCTCCTTGGCAAAGTACCTTGTGTCTCTTCTCTTAAAAGGATCATACCTTTCAGACCCATTGAATCTCTTGTCATTGGTGATGTGGTTATGCACATTGTGGACCAATTTCTAGGGGGAAAAAACAAACACAGAATCAAGCCAGGAGTGGATATGATGAAACCCTCCTCTGGTCCCTAGGTATTGTTCCTAGGAGTTGTCTGTCTGAATCCTTCCCATAGTCTGGGTACCATTTCTGTCAATGGTACCCTTTCTTAGCCAGAGGGCCTATCTAAATTAGTATTTCTATTGGGGCCTTTTTCACCCGATTTTCATTTAATTTGTGTGAAGACTCCAAGATCATCCGGAGTCTTACTTCCGCTCCTGGGGAATATGATCACTAGAGCAGGAGGTCTCAAATATTTCCACAAACATACTCCCAATAGCCAGGAGAGAGCAAATATATTTTGCTCCAGGACTACAGCAAGTGGACATTTCTTGAAGACCCTATTGCAATTTAAAAAATTTCTTCACAGTGTATCTGTATTTCTTTTAATATAAAAATGTCTTCCAAAATCTTTTAGTAAAATTGAAGACCCAGGAAAATGCCTCAGGTGTATTCCTTTGTACCTTACCACAAATCGCAGGGGTATACACATCATGGTCTGAAAAACACAAACCTAAAATAACAGAAATGTGAAAAAGAAAGGACCTTGGAGACTCTATCGTCCAACCTCCCTTTCGCATCATTAAACAAGCTGTCTTTCAGCTTTGCTTATACACCTTTAATGATGGGTTCTCACTAGTTTTTGAGTCAGTTATTTTACTGTTGAATATGTCTAGTAGTTAAAAAATTCTGCCTTAGTTGCTCCAAAAACTTCTTCAGTTTTGCCAATAACAGCACCTGAAATATTTGAAGATAGCTTTCATGTACTCCCAGTCTTCTCTTATCTGGTCTAAATACCCCCATGTCCTTCAGCCATTCCTTATGACAGAGTTTCCAGATAGACTCCTCATGAAACTATGAGGTTTCCCTCGTAGTGTCCCTCGTACAACGTGGCACCTGGAACCGAATCTAACTCATCAGTTGAGGTCTGGCCAAAAGGAGCATTACTTTCTCGAGTGGAACTCTACACTTCTAGGAATGAAACCCAAGATGGTGTTAGCTTTCTTAGCAACCCCCTCCCTACCCAGTGTCATAGGGTTCATTCATAGTGAGCCTGTAATCAACTCAAGTTCATTTTTCACATGGATTACTATCTCCATTATTCTGTAACTTTTTTTTAAAGGATTTAACATTTCTTCCTATTAAATTTAATTCTGTTGTTTCTGATTATATTTTCATTCCAAGCTCCTGCAGTCAATGGAAGTTACCCAGTCCCAAGCTGAAAGACTCATATCCTGATCTCAAGACTTCAGCTTCATATTCAGAAATGTCCCAATTTACCCTTCTACCTCTATGGCTAACTGACCATATCAACTTAGGAAATTACTGTTAACTCTTATGGCTAGGGTCTCCATTCTATAAAAAAGTCTATTACATTAGTTTCATATTTGATAAAGTTATTCTACCTATTAGAAGTCCAAACTTAAGGAATCACTGGGGGATGTGTGAATGTTTCAGAAAGAATTTGAGAGTTGCAAAAGAAGAAAAAAAAAGGCATTGCATAGCTTCTAATTCAAGTGGCTTGGAAGAGATGAGCTGATAAAAATCAAACCAGTCCTGAAGTGGAAAGGGAAAATACGCTAGACAATAAGTGTTAAGACTTAAAGGCTGCTGGCTCACTTACCTCCTGAGCGAGCTAAAAATAAATACATTTTCCCAAGGGGTGGCTGGGATCTGCAGCATTCCAAGAATTAAGAGTTCTGATCTGGTCCTTTTGGATCCCTAGCAGCAACCCACAGCAGCCTCAGCAGATTGGAGAGATGTCTCTCTGATTCCTCCCCAGAGCCAAAGGTTGAATAGTGAAAATCTGCAACTATCCCTCTCCTTCTAAACCCAGTCTGGCACAAGAACATTTTAAACCTTCCTCTGTGATGGGCAGCTAAATTCCCTCACTGGTACCCTAGATCCTTTTTAAGTACTATTATGAGTAAGCATATTGTCCTCCCAGAAGGCCCGCAGTTCCACCAAGCTCTCCAAAGGGCAGGAAGAAGCCAGACCTTAACACTAGACCTCTTTTTGAAGGCAGTAGGCTGGAGAGAAATGGAAGGGATAAAAAAAACCCTGATTTTATGCAAATTAGAATTATCACACATTTATTCGTATTTTAAACACTACGAAGTTTTGGGGAATCCCTTGAAATCCCTCTTTTCTAGGTAAATGCCTCCATTTTTATCACTGGCAACAAGACTGGACCTCTTGGGCCAGAAATCCATGGCAAAGAAACTAAACCCATTTCCTGTTCTTGATAAGCGAGACGTCCTTGAATATAACCAAAATTTGAAATGAAGGTTAGAAACCAGTTGATACTGATTACAAATGGTGTCTTCCTTCCTAGGGAAAAAAGATTCACCCAGTGTAAAAACAAATCAAATGAAAGGGAGAATAAGAGTAGGACTGTTAGAAAAAGGAAAAAGAAAGAAGTAACGTAAATAAAGGTGGTATAAATGTTTTCAATCTTTGCTAAGACTAGAGGAAATAGGCGACATACTGTGATAAGATTTCAGTTGGATTTGAGTGGTCACCACTCCTAACAAGAACTCTCAAGTTATATCATCAACCATTATCCAGAGAATGGAAAGCTGTTACAGTAAATATGAGCATTATATGGCTAAAGAGCATCTCAACGGTTATCAGAAAGATGTTTTGAGGCACAGAGTTGACCCAAAGGACTGTGGTCACCCGAGAACAGGGTTTCTCACTGGCAGGCACTATTGACATTGTAGACCGATAACTGTAGGGGCTTTTCCGTGCACTGTAGATGTTTAGCAATGTTCCTAGGGCTTAAGCCACACCAAGGCTCCAGACAGAACTGATTCAGACCTGTACCTTCCCTGCCAAGAGCTCTCAGACTCACTAGAATCCCCAAACTTTTATAACTGAGCTTAGTGTCTAGTGGCCCTCTGCATCTTTGGGGTTTGGGACTACCTCAGGGCACTCTGGCCTTTCTGCCAAAGGGCCGCTTGCCACTTACCCTGAACACCAGTAGTTTGCAGGCAGTTTCCAGTGCTACCCTTCGGTGGTCAAACTGCTCAGTCCCTTAAAGATCGTCCCAACAGGATTATTAGATCTTTGGGAGATGTGATACAATGCCCTCCTCTTAAATGGAAGACATCAATCTATCTGGAAAAACCTAAAAAATGTTCCAACGATAGCAGGGGACTGCCCATCCTTAGAGCTATGGAACAATCTCCTTCTTGCTCCTCCAACTCCAGTAAGATTCATGATACCATTCGATCAATATGGGAAGTTTAAAATCAACCCACACTTCACTCTTCACTTATCTTTCCAGACTAAAGAAAAATTAATAGAAATCAAGCTCACTCACAGAGAGTACCAGATCCCGCTTGCGCCTGGAGTTCTTCTGCCCACTCCCTCTGGTCCTGCATGGGGAAGCAGTAAACCCTAGAGAGTGTCTCAACTCCCCAGTTCCCCCAGGACCTGACTCTTCCAAGGCACCTTCCAGCGCAGCAGCAGCACTGAGCATGTCCTCAGGGCGGGGTGGTGGCAGCTTGGTTCCATTTTCTGGCCCTGTCTCTGAGGTTGCCCGCTGGATAGCCAGTTGTGTGGCTGGTGAGAGCTGCTTGGCATAAGCAGGAACCAGCACCCGCTGTACTGCACCCTCAGAGGCCACATAATCATCCACCAGCTAAGAACATAAAAAAGAATAGCCTATTAGCCAGCCAGGCTTAGGGGAACCTGGTCAACCATCAATCTTTGGCCAAGGATAATGAACAGAGTGGAAAGCAGGAGGGAATCTAGCACAGTCTTTAACAGTCAATGGCTTGTTTCTCTGGAACTCTTATGGGAGTGTTGGGCAAATATTTCTGTGTGTACAGGGCCTCTCGTGTTGGATGGTTACCGTAGGACTGATTACAAGGATAAGGCATGTCTCTGACACTCTATTTGTGAGGGGTCATTTATGATTTGCTCTTGGATATAGGAACTGTAGCTAGGTAAGTGTTTTGCCTAAAAGGGATGGGGGAGAAAGTGATGAGAAGAAAGAAAAACCAAGCAAGAGAAGGAGCAAGAAAATAAAATGATAACAATAGTAATAAAGAGGAGAAATCAGAGAAAAATGGAAGCAAAGGGAGGAGATACAGTCAGAAATCTCTAGAGAGGTTAGCACTGACTCCCCCACCCACCCACATTTCCACTGGGGGTCCAGTCTGTGTCTTCACTTTGATCCTGCCCTGGCCACATCCGACTGTCACTGCCCTGCCATCTACTTGCCTGCCTGTGCCCTCGCTCAAGGACATACAAGGCAGGGGAAAGAAGGAGGGAGGAAGGGAGAGAGAAGGAAGAAGGAAGGAGGGGGGATTTCTGCAGCCAAGAAAACAAAACAGTGAAAAGTGGGGGGGAAAAAACACAGAAAGAAGCGGGGGAGGAGGCTGAGATTTATAGACCTGTGAGCTGCTTTCTGCGCTGGGAAATCTAATTCCATCCTGTCGGCTTGGAAGCGTTCCCTGCCTGAAAGAACCAAAGCTCTGGGCACTGCCTGGCCTGGTACCCTCCTGCCTCCTCGCACCTTCCCAATTCCTCCTCCCGCAGCCCCAAACCACTGGTAGTCCTGGCCAGGCACAGACTGGGGAGAGCAGCAATGGCCATAACCCACCCCCATGGCCAGGCCTTCCGGGAGCAGTGACCAGTTGCAGGTTGACACTGGAAGGGGACAGGAGAGTCCACACATTCCTTTCTCAGGTCCAGCAGATGGACTGGAAGTTGCATCCTCCCATCCAACCTGTGTGTTCTGCTCTTCTACTCTTCACTGGGTGTCTGGACCTTGTCATGGGGGGAGGAGGAAAAGGGAGGGAGCAGAGGAAGGACCTGGTGGAGGAGAGTTGACAGACCTCCCACTGTCTCTCAAGTGGCAACACATCTGTTATTTTCCCATCTCTATGATCTCTATAGTTGCTCCATCTCCTTTTCATACTTCCATGTGTGACATTCTGCAGTTTCTACTCTACCCAGCCAGGATTTGCCTGCTCATATGGCCCTGAGCAATAAAGAAACTGAAATAGCACGATGTACTTCTATGCCTTTTCCTGCTCACAAATATGCTTGCTTGCCTCCCTCCTCCCTACATGTTGTTCTCCTACTGTTAACTCTCAGTTGTCCATTTCTTTTCCTCATTTTATTTCCTTTCCTCTACCTTCCTCCCACCTACCTCGGACTTCCTCTCTCTTTCCCCATTTAGATTTGCCTTTCTTCTATGCTCCTTTTTTCACTTTTTCGCCTTCCGCGACGCTTCATTTCCACCTGCCTCTTTCCCTCCCTACCCTGTCTTCTATTATCTTTGTCCTTTCCCTCTCACTTTTTCCTTCTCTGTATCTCTCTCTCCACCTCTGCCTCTCTCCCCTCTCATTCCCATTCCTCTGTACTGAATTCGTCTTGGCAAGCAGAGGGCCCGTGATAAAATATGAATGAGCCGTCTGTGCATGGCGGGCATTCTCGCCAGGAGAGGCAGAGCGCATGGAGCAGCTGAAACAGCTGTGAAGGAGAAGGTGCCACACAGCTACTGAGAGGGAGCGAAGGGCACCTCCATCACCACACATACCAGAAATGACCTCCTGCCAAAGAGGCTATGGTTCAGGAAGATAGGAGTGCTGACTATTCCTGAAGGCAAAGGAAATTTGGTGCTGTTCTATCACAAATACAACCAAAAGAAGGGTTTAAGCATGGCAAAAAAAAAGAAAAGAAAAGAAAAGAAAAAAACCGAGAGAGAGAAAAAGGAGAAAGGCCAGGAAAGCACTAAGGAGCAACAACACTCATGTCCGGCTCTGCAGCAATACTCACGGGATTGAGCATTGGGGGCCCTTCGCTGGCCGCCAGGGCACAGCCCGGGAGCCGCACATCTCTCTGAGGGGCTGGGAAGCCCAAAGGCCCAGGTCCCATAGCTGAGGCTGCTCCCAGCTGCCGCAGCTCCTCAATCACCACTTGCACGCCACTGCCCATGCTGTCACACTCCTCTTCCACGGCAGATACAGCCTTGCAGGCTTCCCCCGGACTCTCTTTGAGAGGCCCGGGCTCCTCGGGTGGGGAATCATGTGCCCGGCTGTCCCCATCTTCATCAGGAGTGGACAGCTGCCCTTGCCTCAGCTCACCTACTTCCTCCTGGAGACGTTTTAACAATTCGTTGTTGGCTTTGGCAAGACCCAGAGCAGCCTCCGCCAGACCCACTGCCTTATCCACCCGCTGGTAGATAATATGCAGGAGCTGCTCTGAACTCTGAACAGCCAGGCCATGTCCGGTCACTGTGATAGGGGTGCCAGGAGGAGGATTCCCGCCCTGAGAGCCTGTGCTGACCCCACTAGTCTCGCTCTTACAGGCACAGCAGCAGCATCTGGCTTCACTGCCACTGGGAGGGGAGAAAAGAATGGTGGCACTGAAGGACATGGCTGATGAAAGCAGAAACCACCACGCTCACACAGCTGGGCTGCTCCAACAGGTGTCTCCAGTTGACTGGGCTTCACGAGTCTGGTAGGAAGCACTGGCCTCTTTGGATTCACTGTTCTTTCTCATGGAGGGTGATCAGAGGAGCCTGGGCACCAGGCGGTGCGTTTTGTGAAGGAGTAGGCAAGACGTGAAGGCGCACACAGTCCATGGCTGCCTCTCCTCGGCCTGCAGAGGAGATAGATGCCTTCTTCTGTCTGCAGATCCTGTGCTCCCCTAGCACAAAACACTGGGTGTCATATTTACCCCTTACTGAAAAGGTGGTGCCCACAAAAGCCTTCCTGATGAACACGGTTTCACAAGGTAGAAGGCATTCTTTCTGCACCCAAGCATGGAACCCCCTATCACGCCAACCTAAGGAACAGAGGGGGGACTAAAAAGGACCCACCGGGATCTGGATAGATTAGAAGATTAAGGAAGAAAATGTAGATCTGTCTTCTCCTCACTATCTTTGCTATAATAACAGTATTGCATTTTATTGCTTTGACACTACTCCTTAAGGAGTTCAGAACACTTCATGTACGTTATCTCATCCATAGGGCAGCTCTAAGAAACACATATTACACCAGGTCTAGAGAAAAGACGTGCAGAGAAGTTATATATCTTTTCTAAGGTCAGAGGAAGACAGCAGAATCCAGTTATCTATTTTCAATCTAGTGGGTTTTTTTTTTGAACTGATACCACTTTTTGTTGACTTAAAGAATCATGATTCTATCATCTCTATAATTTTTATACATATACATTCAGAGTAAGACTCCTAAATAAATATACCAATTACTGCAGTCCTCAATGTCACCAACCTCACACTATTATATCATTAATGCTTTGGGGATGGGGTAGGGAAATGAAAGGAAAAGCAAGATCAGAGAATTCAGCTGCGGTAACCCAGGGCTGCATAGCTATACACCTGGGCCTGCACCTCTGCAAAGGAAACTAGCTGTTCTGAATCCTCCTGCCCACCCATAGCCCAGAGATCACCTCTGGGGCCACTCATCTCCACTTCCCTTGCTCCTTAAGGGAGAGTCAAAGCTCAACAGGAATGACTAAATAACTAGGTGTTGCCCTCTGCCCACAAGACCAGCCCCTATAAAAGGAGAAACCAGAATATCAATGATAAACTGCTTCTTTTTTGAATCACTGTAGTTAAGTAACTAAACTACTGGGGGAGTGGAAGGGGGTAGGGAGAGAGAGGAGAGAGGAGAGATATGGAGAAAAGGTTGATTTGTACCACTGAGAACACTCCAAGGAACTTCATACTGTCATTTTCTAAATGATACTTGATTACAGAAAAAAGAATCCTTCTGCCTGAAGCTCCCTAAGTGACAAAATCTTAAGTATGTTTACAGTTTCCTCAAGAGATACATTTCTAACTTACCTTGTAAATTATAACATCACAATTAAAAGGAGAGGAGGAGGTTAAGAAAATTTTCTATATATTGAGATTTGGGGATTTTGGGTTTTTTTTGAATCAGCAATCTTATTTCAGAAACAGGCACTATCACTGCCTCTGAGGTACTAAAATGTAAATCTGACAATGCATTTTCATTACATTTGGTTATTAAAGAATAGTCTTTAATTTGCTCTTTCCACCCTTTTTATATAGAGAAATGCTTTATTGTGCCAGATATTCACTTCTTGCAAGAATTTAACTCAAATCCATTTACAGCTTCTCTGTCATTAGAGTCACTGGAAGGCACAACTAAACCTAAAACTAAAGGTTAAAACCAAATTAAAACTAAAGGTTAAAGGAAAGCACTAAGTGATTCCTATGTCAATTTATGAATGAATCATTTATATATCCTTTTCCTTCCTAAATAAGGGCCTATACTGTTCCTGCAGGGTTTTAAAATTTTTTAACCAACATCATGCAGAGTTTAATCTGAAACATGAGTGTTGTGAGAAAAAGAAAGTTATGCAGATGGTAACATACAAATGCTTGCTAGTTGGGTTCAGTATTTGTAAAATTAGAAATTAAGATGCATCAGGTTGAGACACTGGATTGGGGACATTTTCTGGTACCAAACTGATGACTGCTACACTACTCTTACCCTCAAAACTTGCTCTTTCTTGCAAGAAGCCTTTATCCCTGCCTGCCTGGTGCCTGCCTCCAGCCCTTCCTGCTCCCTTAAACCGTCTTTTCTAGGTAGGTCACCTTTCTGAAACAGCACTAAACAGGAAGTTAAAAAAAAAAAAGGGCAGGGTTTCTCATCCTGCTGCACCACTTAAGAGTTGTGTGAACTTGGGCAAATTATTCACCTTTCTGAGCCCCAGTGTTTTTGTTAAGATTATAGGTAATAAATGTAAGGCATCTACAGAGTGCTGGAACATGGGCATTGCTCCCCAATAGCAGCTGGATGACATTATAATTATTCCTGAAGCCTTTGTGTTCCCATCCTGGACACCCATCCTGAGTTCCTAATCTTCAAAAATAATGCAATGGCTTGAAATGGATTTTGGGGGATTTTCCCCTAAATTTAGTATCAAATTTCTAAGAAACAATAAATTCAAGTCTACAAAGATGTATTTATAGGTACAGAACCTTGTGATACAAATTACAAAGGGGTAATTAAGAAAACAGTATTTTCAATTTATTTACTATCACAACCTGGCTTTAGACTAACATTCAACTCTTGCTAGTTTTTAATGCTAAATATAAAATCCTATTGTGAATTCTCTTTGTTCCTCAATTTCTTTCTGCTTTTCTACTTTGTGTATTAACATACTATGCCCATTTTAGAATGTCACATTTAAAGCAACAAATAGGTGTTTTCTTGAATTAAGTACAGTGCACTGTAGCACAATGGGAATTCAAATAACTCTTTTGCTTCCTACAAATATTATTGCTGACTTAATTTCCCTGCTTCCTGCTATAGTTTTCCACATAAACTCTAAGACATTGAAATGAAAGGATAAGGAAAGAAACTAGGTCAGCTGGTAATAAAGGAATATTTTACATAATATTTACTAATGAGATAACTTAAATGCTGGGTAGCAATTAAAAACAAAACAAAACACTAATTTCATTAGCTACATATATCCCCATTACAGAAGGTTAACAAGTTTAAAAAAAAATGTTTCTAAAAATTCTCTATACGTAATGCCATGCTAAAGGATGAGTCACTAAAATGGACTGTCACCTCTTAAGTACTCAAAGGAAGGGGAGACAAAGTCCCTACACGCTCACGCAAAAGGAGCTTACAGCTTATGTGAGAATGGGAATGTTTAAACAACAAAGCAAAATATACACGAGTGCCTAAAAATATGGTACAGACTAAAAACTTCCAGAGGAGTTAGTTCAAAATAAGGAAATATCAACAGAATGGAAATCATACAAGAAAGAGTTCCTACAGAAGAAAAACTTCCAATTGAGCCTTGAGCAATGTACAGAATGAACTGGTAGGGTGGTATGAAGACATGACAAATGAGACAAAAATCAAACATTACAGGAATTAACAGGGTACATGTGAGAGCTCAGAGCAAAGGGGCTTATATAGAAAGGTAAAGAAAGCTGACAGAGCATTCTGAAAACCAAGTTAAGGAAACTCTTAGGGGTCAGCAAACCTTCTTCTGTATAGGACCAGACAGTAAACAATTTAAGATTTGCAGGCCATGTGGTTTCTGTCACAACTACTCAACTCTGCCATTGTAATACAAAGCAGCCATGGGCAATACATAAACAAATGAGCAAGGCTGTTTCAATAAAACTTTATTTACAGACATGGACATATCACAAAATATTACATTTAATATTTACATTAAAAAATAGAAAAATCATTCTTAGCTCCTGGGCCATACAAAAACAGGTGGCAGGCCAGATTTAGCCTATGGACTGCAGTTTGCTAACCCCTTTTAGACCTAAAACTGGAACAGTTAAGAGATTAGGAGCCTGTTTAATCTAGAAGTGAGTTAATGAGAATGAGAGCTGTGGGTATAAAGGCGCAACATCCTGAAGGAAGAACTGATAAATATATTTCTTTACTTAATAAATATGGGGGATAGAGATATTAGTTAAGGACAACTTCAAGATTATAAGCCTGAGGGTCAGAAGATGATACCACTAACATAATGATAGAAATGAGGAAGTTGAGAGGAGAATGTTAGAGAAGATAGGTATTTAATTAACATGCTAAATTTCAACTGATGGCAACATCTTTAAATGGAATGTACTGAAAGCAACTGACTAAGGCTGCAAAACAAAACCAAGAGGAAGGTTAGAGCTGGAATGCAGATTTGGAATCTTTAGCAGGAGGGTTGTAGTTGAACCTGAGAGAGTGAATGAGTGCAACAAAGGGTAAATAATATAAAGAGCGAAATGCAAAGGCCAAGGACAGCACTTCCGGCCAGTCCAAGGAAAAGTCTTCATTAAAAGAGAAGAATGTGAGGTGGGAGAAAAAGTGTTATAAAAGCCAAAGGAGAAAGAATGTCAAGAAAGTGTATCTAATCAATGGTGACAAGTGCAGCAGAATGGTTTAAAGAGATGGAAAAAAATTTGTCTGTGATGGTCATTGGTGATGACCAGAGAAGTATTTTTTTTTGTAGTGAAAGTAATACTATGCAGTAGATAAAGGAGGAATTGATGGAGAGAAAATGGAAGCAAGACAAGAAGTCGTTTTCTAGAGTTCAGTTATGAAGGGAAGAAAATAGGAAAGAAGTCAGAAGGGACTCTAGAGCTTCAGTATATTTTAAATCAGAAAGAAAAAGGTCCCTGAAAAAGTAAAGAACTAAGATATTAGAAAAGGATTTAAGTTTTCTTCTAACAAGGATCCTCCCAATGTGAGAAGGAAGGCGAGCTCTTCCCTGAGACTGCAGAGAAGAAAACATGAATGCAGGAGCAAAGATTTGCTGAGGTGGAGAGACGAAGACAAAGTTGCATACTATAGGGACATTCTTTCTATTTTGGAGACAGATTTTCCTCAGTACGAATAATTCGAATTGATAACAGAACTGTATTATGGGCACTGCTCCATTATCTGTTGTTACAACCTGTTCAGTTCTTTTATGACACTCCAGACCTAACATAATTATTCTTGCTTTTTTCCATCAGCAGCTTCAGGTTCTCAAGCCCATTTAACCCTGTCACATTAGTAACATACCTAAACTTTATTCTTATGTCTTACTTCTCAAAATGTATACCTTTAATTCAATCCCCCATGAAGCAATACATGGAGTGTTTGGCAAAGCAACTGCAGGAAATTAACCAGGCAGTATCTATAACATTATTAAACATTGATACTGTCAACTTCTGCAATTTGATTGCTAATTTATTTTAAAACCAAGTTCATATTTTTGTTCACGAAAGAAAAAATAAGAATAAACTAAGATTGACCACCATAGAATAATATATATGCCTTTTGCAAAATGCTATCAGTTTTTAGAACTGAGTGTTCAGGAAAATATCTTCAATCTTATGATGAGTTGCCAATACAAAGTGACAGCAGCTGTCAAACTTAAGTTTGCATAAAATATATGTGTTTGGGGTTCATTTCAGTATTGGTCAAATACAGGTAAAAGGAAGCCTACAAAATGTACTTTTCAACAATTTTGATATTTTCTTTACAAATATTAAAAAAAAACTCATCTTCTTTAGACAGACAGTTCAGGGTGAGTCCATAATCTTAACTATCCCTTTCCTCCCAGTCACATGCATTCTTGTTAGAACTAAATATTGTATATATCAAACTCTTGGCAGCTCCCTTGCTTGCTTTCTACCCATTCTGAGTTTGAATTTTCTGCATGACTGAGCTCACCTCCAAACTATGAAAAATAAAAGTTTTCTCACTATTTAATAGATCTGTATGATATGGTATCAATCAGATGATACATGTTTTTGTAATGGACCCTTGACTCATTCAGGGTCATGTTAGCAATGAACTTCTTTAAATGTTGATTACTGAAAGCATAGCAATTCATACCATAATCTTCATTTTAAGAAAAAAGGAAAATGTCCACTTAAAACTCTTGCTGTGGTCAACCCTGCTCCTTCACTCGAAGGTGCAAAATGGCTCACATGTTAAAAGGTCCTCTTAAAACCTGTATCTATCAGAAGTGAGCTCTATCACACAAGGGCAGGTAAGCAAATATAAAATACTGTTTTCCTGCATTTTGAAAGACTGACCAATCAGATGGTCTGCATTGAAAATCTAAGACCTCATTATTAGGGGTAAAAAAGACAGATGTAGACCCAGAGAGCAGAATGAGGTAACATGAAAATGATTCCACTTAATCCAAAAAATTCCAAGTATTACTTGTATACTGGTACAAATTTTTAACCCAGTGTAGCACAGTCTTTGTTTACATTTGCTAAAATGCAACTTGGTAAAATTAAAATTTCAGGTTTAAGCTTTTAATATAAATGTGCCTGACGTTAAAGGGCTCTTCCTGCATTTGTGGAGAAACTGAAAAACTAAAAAACGAGCTCCTAAAGCTTTATCATGTGCTCAGAAAGCCCTCGGTAAACGTTAGTTGATGAAATATTAGTCAAAGATGACAAGGTGGGCACCAGGGACAGCAGAGCCATTTTCGAAGATACAGTATGATTAAGCTACAGGCAAGACCGCAGCGACGCAGGGGGAACAGAGCCCGGGCACTGCTTCCGAGGCCACAGGGAAATGGACGACCTGCCCCAGGACCCAATCGTAGAGCGTGCCCTGGGAGTCCCAAAGGGATGATTTCGGAGGGAATGGCGGTCAGCCGAGCGACCCAAGGCGCGGTCAGGGATCCCGATGGGTCACGAGGGGTAGGCTATGTGGCCACGAAAGCTCTGCGGACTCCGGCTGAGGGCAGCGCGGGAGTTTCCAAGGCGGTCCCGCTCTGGCAGCCTTATGGGTGTTCCACCGCGTGTGCCCCGCGCCGCGGAGCCAGCTGACTCAGCAACACCAAAACGAGCGCTCAGCCAGCCAAGAGACAGCAGCGCCGGCCCGTGTACCCGACCAGCGCGCGCACGCGGGGAGGCACCGCCCCGCTTTTCCTCTGGCCCCCTCGTCATTGGCGGATAGACTATGGGGAAAGCAGATTCAGGGACGCTATTGGCTGCAATACACAGTCACTCAACGAGGCAGGGGAGGGGCCTCCTCAGGGAGGAATACGACTACGAGGCTTTTTCAAGGCCGTCAGGCGCCATCTTTAACTTTTTTGTTGTTTGTTTACTCGCTTTTGTTCTCTGCTGCTTACAGAGTTGCGTGTACAAGATTATAAATATAGTGGCCACAAATCGGTGTCATACTTTTGGTGGTGGAACGCTTTTCGTTCCTGCCAGCCTTCGTTACAGATCTTTCAAGTATCACTAGCAAAGTGGCAGTTCCCCATAGTTCAAAGTTGTTTTCATTTCTGGGGGCCTCGCGGATTCCCAAGCAAAATCAACCAAGTTTAGCTTTGTTTTGCTTTGGTAGGAAGTCCAAGCCAACTATATATTCATGGGAGGAATTCTCTTTCTTAGAAACAAACTGAAAGCAAAGACATCGTATATGAGCCAAGGTTCTAATAAAAATTGAATAGCTTAGGATGTCAGGGGCTTGGGCTGTGTTGCACTATAGGAAGAGTTCACCCTTTTCTAAGAAGCTAAAAAGGGAGGCAAAAAGTGTATGTGATGACCTGCAGTGACGCGGAAAAGAATTAGAAAGGGTAAACTACATTAAAAATTCCTAGCACTGCCACCATCACAAAGGTCACTAGAATCCGACTAGATTTCAAAAATATGCTCAGTTCTTAATTTGTGGAGTGATCCACATTTGAGACAGTATTTATTAAGCACTGATCTGACTTGCATTGCTATTAAATACAAGTACATTCAGTCTAGGTAAGACATGCAGAGAACCCACACAGGGCCACTTTCATGATAATGGATTTCAATATCTCTACAAATAATTTTATCGCAGTATTATTTAGGTGTCTCAAATATTGCTTGAAAACTAGGGCGCTAGATGAAGAATGGAAATGTATTCTCATCATCGTGCACAGGTTTTGTTGTAATGAAATTTGAACCCTACAGTAGATCCTTAATTTTATCTCCTGGTTGCTATTACACTTGTGACATTCCAGTTTCTCCCTCAACCCCCATATACTTCAGTGTTTTCACTCCAATCTGCGAACACAGATTTGAATATATTTTCCGTATGACTCCTAATAGGAGACAGTGGCTCTTCACAGAAGGAAGTGAGAATACAGCTCTTATAACTGGAGGCTCTGTTCTAAGCTTGTCCTGTAATTCATATACTTTACACTGTAACTTGGAGACGTGAGCAGAAGGTTTTTCATTACAAAAATGCAACATAACAAAAATGCATTTCTTATCCCTTCTATTTATTATTTGCCTTTGCCTCCACTGGCCCCTCCCTCTCACCACTGACCACCATGAGCAGTTTTTGAGAATTGGATTTGACTGGATTATTTTCCTGATACTTTGCCAGCTGTGGAGCTTTTCAAACAAATCCCAACCTATAAACGACAATTTTGTCAAAAAGCCAAGAGAGAACTTCCCTTCTTGAACACACTAACCAAACCACACATAAAGGCCAAAATATACACAGCTGTACATTTAAGAACAAGAGACAATAAAAAGCAAACCACTTAGGCAAAAACAGTCACTAAGAAAGGCTTTGAACCACAGATTCAATAAATTGCCTACCCTCATTTCCACATGGATTGTATACTCCTTGGCAATTAATTATTCACCAATCTGATCCTTTAGAAGAGCAGAAAAATAAATACAGAATCAAAGTGCCTGAGTATGCTAAGCATAGGTTTTCTACTAAACTTGAATTTGCACACAAAACCCTGTTAGGATCACATTTGGGAACACAACAGAAATAAATTCACATCCTAGGGGCTACGTTGCACACATAAAATCAAAGGCAATCACTTTTGAAAACAAAATCTGATATGGCACATATACACACACTGTACACATACACAAAGCACAAAACCCCATGATAAATCTTTACAAAATTATTTGCTTCATGAAACACACACACACACACACAGTTCTCATGAAAATGTGTGTAAGACACACTGTAAAAAGGGCTTTGACCCCCCCCCCTCCTCCCCAGGGAAATGAGTGTCACAATATAATAGCCAAACATTTTTAACCTATTGGCCTTGGACAATTGCCACATTCAAGCCACTTGGTTTTGGTTCTGGGTGAGGGTGTGTAAAACGCACGCAGCTTTGAGAGGGAGTCTTAAATCTCCGCTTCCTTCGACGTTGCCAGGGGCAGAAATTTACATTATCCCTTCAGCCCGCTTAAAAAAAAAAAATCTATACTTCCCAAGCGGCTAAAAATTTTAAATCCCTCGACCATAAAAATTTACCAGTTCTTAAAATGTGATAGCAAAAAGGAAAAAAAATCTCTATAAATTTGGCTGGAAACAGTTGTACACGACCATCCTGCTTCTCAACTTCTTGGTATATTTAAAACCTTGACCAGGAAAAAGAAAGAGGAAGAGAGAGAGAAAAAGAAATGGGGGAAAGCGCAAATTCCCCTTAGCAACAGTTTCCTCACCCCAGCACTGCCACAGATCTCAATTTTTAAAAATTTTGAACACACACACAAGATTAAGGAGGGGAAAAAAAATGGAAAAAGGATACCCGAAGGTCGTATGGCTCTTTGTATTCGTGTGTGTGCAAAAAGGAGGACTCGCGGAGCCCGAGCCGGCAAGCCCCGCCCCTCCCCGGACGCCCGCCCGGATTGGCCACTGTCGGCCGCGGGGCGCCCCGCCCGCGAGCACACGCGCGGCGCCCCGAGGTGCGGGCCCCTGGGGGCCCCCTGAGGGCTACCCGACCCCCGACCCCGACCCCCTCCCACCAGAACCCTGGCAGCCCGCTCTCACCTATGCGCTTCCCCACCTCGCTCACTTTCCTTTCACTTTTCCCATCATTTTTTCTCAGTGCAACGAGGTTCTCATCACCAGTATAAGTGACAATCCATCGAGCCAGCTCCTTCTGACAATTTGCTAAACTTGGTTAATCAGTAAAATTCTGTACTGGGATTAAGCATCAAGGACTTGGTGTGGGGGGCCGAGCTCGTGATTTCCAGGTGGAATGTCTCTGGGTCATGTCTATTGCTTAACACTACCACCTTTAAATGAACATTCATACAAGTATGTACCATATTTCAGGTGAAAGACAAAGTAGTCTTACACTTTTGGCATTGTTTTTGCTCGGCCCGAGTCCCCAGTTTTTCTCTATTGCGCTAAAACTATATTCTCAGGAACCTAAAATGGCTCCCCTTTACCTCCTGCATGAAGAACTTGTTGCTTGTACCTGGATTTTAAATTCACCACCACCACCACCATCACCATAATCTGGTCCCACTGCCCTCACCTTTTCACCCCAGTATCAGTCTTTTGCTCAAGTGGTCTCCGCTGCCTGGAATAATTCCTGTCTCTTCTCTGACTAGTCAGTTTTTACTCTTTCTTCAGCTATTTCAGTCAACATGGACCACTTCCTTCTCTATTCTTTTTTTTTTTTTTTTAAGATTTTATTGGGGATTTGGGGGGAGGGAACAGCGTTGGGGAATCGGGGAAGGGGAAGAGACAAGTTGCTGTCCTTTTGTTCTTCAGTCTAGTTGTGGAGGACATTGCTTCACTGGCTCAAGTTGGCATTATCATTGTGCTCTTCCCGGCTGAGGCAGATCAGTCGCTGGCCATTGGACGGCCGCTCACGGCAGCCCACTGCAGCCCCACTGCAGCCTAAGCAGTTGCCGGCGACTCACTGCAGCCCAGCTCCAGGTCGCGCTGTTGTTCATCATCTTAGCTGTAGAGGGTGCAGCATCACTGGCCCATGTGGGATCCGAACCAGCAACCCTGCTGCTCAGACCTTGCGCTCCCAAGCCAACTCTTAACCAACGAGCCACTTGGCCAGCCCTTCCTTCTCTAGTCTATCAGCATGAACTTCATTCTTACTGAGGGTAGCAGCATTTAACTCTACCTTCATTGTTGCATATATTTTAGTAATTTCACACTAGTAAGCTGTTTGAGATCAGAGGTCCTATCTTAAACTTCTTTTTCCATTCAGAATATGTTTTTTTCATTCTTACTGCAGCAGTGGCATTATTGTAGACATTTAGTAAACACTAGGAAGAAAAGTCATTTATAATTAAATGAGTGAATTTTTTTTCTAGCTAAGACACTAACTTTGAAACTCAGATCCCACAACAAGAATTTGTCTTCTACAGTAACTAACAGTTGATGAGCATTTACTGTGGAGGGACTGTAGTGAACTCTACATATCTTTACTTATTTAAAATCCATAGTAGTGGGTAGGTACTATTATCCCCATTTTATAGATGAGATTAAAGCACAGAGAGACATAATAATTTGACTAAGGTTACACAGCTAATAAGAGAGAGACCTAGAAGAGCTCGCTCAAGAGTTTGAGCTCTGAGCAACAGCAGTTCGATTCCCAGCCCGAGCTGAGCAGCCGCTGAGCTGCCAACAGGTGGCAGGATGACTCAGCTTAAAAAAAAAAAAGAGAGAGAGACCAATGATTTGAACTCAGAAAATCTAGCTCCATAGCCCAAGCTCTTAATCACTATGTCTCACTGGCTCAACAGCCAAGCTTTTAAAAATATTGTTACCTGATTTCATCTTTACAACATTCCACTAAACAGATGGCCTGAACACTTCCCAAATATTATTGTAATGAAGCCACAGACAAAGGTGACAGTTCCAAATTAAAGGACGATAAAGAGACATAACAACTAAATGCAAAATATGATCCTTAATTGAATCTGGGTCAGAAAAAAAAAAGAAATATATATACACTATACACACACACATTATCAAGATAATTGGGCAAAATTGAATATGATAGATGAAATATAAAATTACAATAGATAATTTGACTGTATCAGTGTTAAACAGGCAGATTATTGGCATCCCCATTTTACAAGAGACAGAATCAGAGAGAGTTTACTACAAGCTCTCATAGCTAACAGGTGGCAGACTTGAAACCGCAGCCAGCTGTTTTATTCAGCCCTCACATTTCAACACTGGCAGTCAGTCAGGCCTCCTCCATATACTTGTTGGTTCTCAAAGTTCATGACATTCTTGATAGGATCTGGTTCTCAGCAAAAAGGCCTGTTGCCCCTAGTGTTGTTTTCATTCTAGCAGCACTCTAGCTTATGTGGCAGGCAACCCAGGCAACAGCTTTCCCTGTTACATGAAAATGACGTGCAGTGTTTATATTCTCAATGGTTATAGACTTTCTGTTTCTTTCCCTATGTTTCCATTAATTTATTATTTATTATTTATTTATTTATTTAATATTTATTAAATATTTTTTATTGGGAATTGGGGAAGGGGAACAGTGCTGGGGAATCAGAGGAAGGGAAACAGACAAGTTGCTGTCCTTTTGTTCTTCAGTCTAGTTGTGGAGGACGTTGCTTCACTGGCTCATGTTGTTATTATGATCATTGTGCTCTTCTCGGGTGAGGCAGATTGGTCACTGGCCTCCAGACGGCCGCTCACGGAGGCTCTTGGAAGCTCACACTGGCTGCTGGCCGCTTACGCTGGCTGCCAGCCACACAGGGTAACTTATGGCAGCCCACTGCAGCAGGGGCTGTAGCCTACTCCGTCGCCGGCAACTCACGGCAAACCAGCTCCAGGTTGAGCTGTTGTTCAGCATCTTAGCTGTAGAGGGCAGTGTCACTGGCCCTCATATGTGGGATCCGAACCGGGGCCCTCTGGCATCCCAAGCGAGTTCTTAACCATCGCGCCACTCGGCCGGCCCAAAGCATTTTTATTTTTAACAGGTGGAAGAAAAACAAGGGGCAACAATTCTAGATTGTGAAGGAAACCAAACCCAAAGAAAAGTAGCTTGTCTCTGTTTCTAGGGTGTGGAGCTTGGTGATACAACTTCCTCTGTTTCACCATCAACTATTAGTCCTTCTCTTGTAGACAGCAACTCACTCATGCACCTGGCATCCAGGGACTAGGTTTGGGTATTGGCTAAACCTGTGTCCAGGAATCTAAGACAAAACAAAACAAAACATTCTGAGGGAGATAACCTACAGAGCTACACTTGGAGCTCAATTCTTCAGGGGCTGACCATATTTTGTGTGAGACTAATCCTGCTATTTGAAGAGAAAAATAGCAGAATTGCAGAATCTGGGTAAGTGGAAATGGGCAGGACTGCTTCTCAAAACTGCTTTTCTTTTTAAGATTTTTATTGGGGTATTGGGGGGAAAGGAACAGTGCTGGGGAATTGGGGAAGGGGAACAGACAAGTTGCTGTCATTTTGTTCTTCAGTCTAGTTGCGGAGGACGTTGCTTCACTGGCCCAAGTTGGTACCATCATTGCACTCTTCCCGGGTGAGGCACATCAGTTGCCGGCTTCTGGACGGCCGCTCATTGCGGCTACTGGCCGCTCACGCTGGCTGCTGGCTACATACGGTAGCCCATGGCAGCCCACTGCCACAGGGGCTACAGCCTACGCTGTTGCCAGCGACTCATGGCAGCCCAGCACCAGGTTGAGCTGTTGTTCAGCATCTTAGCTGTGGAGGGCAGTGTCACTGGCCCTCATATGTGGGATCCGAACCGGGGCTCTCTGGAGTCCCAAGCCAGTTCTTAACCATCACGCCACTCGGCAGGCCCTCAAAACTGCTTTTTATGATGCCTAGTTGTCTTCACTTATAAGCATGGAGTGGTAGGTGGTATAACATTAAAAAAAAATACTTAAGGCAAGTAATTTTAATTTGCCTTAATTAAAAAAATTTGATGTTTCATAGTATGATTAAGAGCAGCGAACAGCATCTTGAAATTCAACAATAGTAGGGAGTCACAATGCTGAGAAAAGAGGTAAGACAGACTCACTGGCATAAGGACACCATAGTAAAATCCTTGATTTATTCATTAAAAATACATTTATTATACTATCTCTACTGAGTAGCCTGCACCATGCTAGACATTGGGGAACAAACAATAAAGTACAATATAATGTTTAACTGAAAAGGAAGATGAGACATATTATGAAACAACCAGAGACCCTACATAGACGCTCATCGATATAGCATGTGCCTAAGGCTGTTTAAATGAGGTGTAAAGCACTGCTATCCCTAGCCATGGACTACACTTGGGCTCTATGGACTCAAAGCTGACCCACCTTTATGTATATTTTCCCTTTTTTGGGAGGTACTTAGATGTGAGACTATGCTTAATCTGTTGTTCTGGTTTAAAATGCTCTATTGCGGGCAGGCCAAGTGGTGCATTGGTTAAGAGTTGGCTTGGGGGCCGGATGAGTGGCACGTTGGTTAAAAGCTGTCTTGGGACTCCAGAGGGCCCCAGTTCGGATTCCACATATGAGGGCCAATGACACTGCCCTCTACAGCTAAGATGCTGAACAACAGCTCAACCTGGAGCTGGGTTGCCGTGAATAACCAGCAACGGCATAGGCTGCAGCCCCTGCTGCAGTGGGTTGCCATAGGCTACTGTGTGTAGCCAGCAGCGACCGTGAGCGGCTGTCCAGAAGCCGGCGACTGATCTGCCTCACCTGGGAAGAGCGCATGATGGTGCCAACTTGGGCCAGTGAAGCAACGTCCTCCACAACTAGACTGAAGAACAAAAGGACAGCAACTTGTCTGTTCCCCTTCCCCGATTTCCAAATAAAATAAAATAAAATAAAATAAAATAAAATAGGGCTGGCCGAGTGGCGCATTGGTTAGGAGTTGGTTTGGGATGCCAGCTCTGAGCAGCAGGGCCCCGATTTTCAGATCCCACATGAGGGCCAGTGACACTGCCCTCTACAGCTAAGATGATGAACAACAGCTCAACCTGGAGCTAGGCTGCCATGAGTTGCCGGCGACAGCATAGGCTGCAGTGGAGCTACAGTGGGCTCCGGTAAGCTACGGTGAGCGGCCAGCAGCTGGTGTGAGCTGCCAAGAGCCACCGTGAGCGGCTGTCCAGAGGTCGGTGACCGATCTGCCTCACCCGGGAAGAGCAAGAGCGTAATGATAATACCAACATGCATCAGTGAAGCGACGTCCTCCACTACTAGACTGAAGAACAAAAGGACAGCAACTTGTCTGCTCCCCTTCTCTGATTCCCCAACACTGTTCCCCTCCCTCAATTCCCCAATAAAATCTTTAAAAATAAATAAAATAAATTAAAATAAAATGCTCTATTGCTTTCTTTTCTAAAGATTAAGCTGTGAATGCAGCCTCAAGGCTCAAGGGACACAGGATGATTATGAACCTTCCCACAGAACCCTGGTGTTCAGTGGATTCCCGCTAATCAGACAACACCGTAGGTCACCACTCGAGATGAGCTGCCGTGATAAAGGGCCTAGGTGTCATGTGAAACTGCGTGTGCATGGGGAAGCTTAGAATATATGTCCCAGGATAGTGATGGTATTGAGGCTAGGCTGGGAAAAGAGCTGCAGTAGTTGCAAAATATTCCCCTGATTTTGGTCTCTGGTGGTCTCCCCACATTCCTACTTGGACCTACTTATTTTGTAATTACCTGAAGCACCTGCTATGCCTATCTTCCTGGGAGTTTGTGCCGTCCCCTGTCCCCCCACCCCCACCCCCCCGACTCCACATTTGAACAGCCTTGGCCCTGACTTATGGCCATGTATAGAAAAAAGGGGACATGTGGCCAGGGAGTATGGAGGTGAGGGAAAAGAGGACCTCTTCAAGAACCTAAAAATAAATTGTTAAAAGGTACTGAATCTGATCCTGACTCACTTACCCTGCTCCTCTTCTGAGAGGTTTCTACTTTTCTGTCTTTGGCCTGGCTGGATTAAGGTGATTCTGAGAGAGCTCAACTCTTTCCAACCTTGTGCAAGCTATGTAGACATGGAGAGATTCCTGTGCAAGCTAAGTGACTGTGACAGTACAGGGGCAACACACAGAGAAGCACGTGTTCATTATGTATGGCTGGAGAAATTATCTGTCTCCAGGGGCACATGTTTCATTGTGCATTAGCTTCTAGCCGCTTCCTTCTTCCCTATTTCTCTGCCCACTCTCTATCACTGTCCTTCTGCGTCTCCTTTCCCACTCCCTGACCCCCCTTCACAGTCCACCTCTGCCCATCAATGTCTCCATCCATCTTCCCTGCCACTTCTGTATCTCCCTCTCCTCTTTGCTCAATCTCACTCTTGCTGTCCAGGAGTCACTTTTCTGTGTGTCTCTCATTTGTCTCTTGTACTCTCTCTAGCTCGCTTTCTGGCATTCCATCTGTGTTTCCTTCTGTAGCACCAGCTTTTTGGGTACCCGGCAGCTAGTGATAACCTTTTCTTGTTACATTAAAGTCCATAAGCAGCACTTGGTTTATTGATTTATTGGTTTTTATTTAAATTCTGCAGAGGAAAGAAAAGGGGATTTTTATAAAGAGAGGGCAGAGAGAAAACATGAAATCAGGCAAAGGGAGATTAGAAAGAAAGGGTAGCCTGAGAGGAGGGTGGTGGGAAGGAGGAGGGGGAGACATCAGAAGAGACCGAATCCATGGTGTCTGATTTTCTATCAAATAAACTAGGTCAGATATTCATGGCTGATGACAGCTAAACCTGGACTATAAAGGGTTAAGCACCAAGTTAGGCTTGTCACCTAACTCAGAGGCAAAAGCTTCAGGGAGAAATGAGTTGGGTTAAATAAACCCAAGAAGCTGACGTGGATAGAATTTCTTCTGCCTGACCCACTAATAGCTGCAAACAGGACATTTTAGAAATGGTTTTTATTGAAAGGCTTCAGTGGGGTATAGCCCCTGGAAGCAAGAGCTTGGCTCTGAGGCCAGGCCTGGGGAGCACTGCAGGCATGTGGACGGTCAGCTGACATGGGTGGGAGGGGGGAAGAGAGGGGGAGGCCTGAGTCAGGCAGGAGGTGGCAGCAGCTGCTGATCAGGGCAGTTCTGATTGCTGTGTTTGCTCTCTTCTTGCCCACTATAATTAAAGCTTTCCCAATATGATTCTGGCTTCCTGAAGGGAAACTAGAATTTAAAAAAGAAACAAATAAAAAACAGCAGAGATGCTTAGTTGCAATATATTTTAAATCATAAAGCACTTAATCATGTCTGGAGGTCACTGCCGCTGGTCAGCTTCAAACTACCTAATCTTCAGTTATAGCCATGGCAGGAGGGGCTTTTCTACCAGAACAAACAAAAATAATGGAAAATAAAAAACCTAACTCACCAAATGAGATATGCTCATTGAAAATTCTCCATTGACCTAATCATCCTCCTTACTTCTAAGAGACATGTTCCTCCCAGAGTTTCGCTCCATCTTTTTTTTTTTACCTTACTCCCTTTTCATCCCACCTCTTGCTTTTCCCTGACAGACCACATAGAACCTGTGGACCAGAATAAATCAGTTATTTTATTTCCCCTCAAAGGATGTAAACTTCCACTCCCCAAATGCCTTTGACAGTTTTCTCATTTGCTAGCTGAGGAGGATATCAAGAGATGTTGACCTTCTGGTTTTGTCTAAAGAGGGAACACTCAGTAACTATTTATGCCTCAGTCCCTGATTTGCTTTCACTGTGCCCTTCCTTCTCCCGCCCCATGTCCTCGCCTACCTTTTCACCTTCCCTCATGAACAGTCTACTCACCCTGCAGTGAACTGCTACTCCCAACAGCTCCCTCTCTTGTCTTGTGTGGAGATGCTATAGGGCACATCTGCTTTCAACCCCTGCTAGCAATAGAAAGCATGGGGTCTCTAAAAGTGTTTGCTCCCTATTTAATCAGATGAGTCCCATCACCCATCCTGAGGAGTCAAGATTTTGGTGTTACTGAGCTATCTGTGGAAGGAGAAATTGTCAGACGTCACTTAAAGAGCTCTGTCCCTTGGATGCCTGGGAACTGCCGAGAGAAATTAATCTTCCAGCTATTTAAGGCAATTTCTTTTCCATCATCCTTTGTCAAGAGGACTGCACTGGGAAATGAATCTGATGGGAGTCCCTGAACTGGTACACCACTCAACAGCATCTCTCCAATGCTACGTGGCATCCATCATCCCCACACAAGCAGACATACAACGGCACTGCAGAGCCAACTCATCAGTCCCCAGCAGAAAGAAAACACAGGATAGGATCGGGCCTAGAGACTTGCAGTTTTCCTCTATCACTGCTCTACTTTCTTTCCAGAAAACCTACCACATATTGATCTCTTCCATGAAGCGTGAGTGTTGCTTTTGTCCAGGAGGGGAGAGAAAACAGGGATATGCCAGAACAGAACATGGGACTGTTGGTCCTGCACTTTCTTGCCAGAACATAAGGACTCAGCCAATGCAGAACAGGTGTTTACATGAAATAGCCAGGCCACTGCCAGGCGTGAGACAGAAACAGGGCAAGGGCAGCTTTACTTCAAGGCCATCTCTTCTCTCCAGACTGAATTTTCTTTCATGGGCTAAGAGCCTAGGGAGTCTTATGCTCGCTGGGGTCATGTGTGCATAAAAGCACTCCAATCTTCATCTCTCTTTCCACCCTCAGTTATTTCACAGGGCAGTTATTTTCAAATTACATTCCTTGGGGTTCCAATTAGTGCCAGGGAGTATGTGTATGTATGGGGGCATGGGTGTTGTGGGAAGTGGCTCTAGAGAGAGGGAAGCTCAATGGTTGAGGCTGTGGACGCTTCAACTCTATTTCAACATGATTAGATTTTTTTCAGGTGTTGGGGATTTCTCATGAATTCATTTTTTAAAAAAGGTTCTAATTTTTTAAAAGATCTGCAAACCAGTCTCCTAAGTAAGAGGAGGGTGACTATCTGCCTCTCCCGCAGGTTCACCACTGGCCAATGGCTTTGCCTGCAGAGTAGGTCCAGATCCATTCTAGCAGCTTCCTGACTCCAGGGGCTCATGAGGCACTTTTCAGCAAAATGAATCTCCTTAGGCACAAGAGTCATTTGTTTTCCAAACTCCCTTCTCCAATCTCACTAATTCCCAATTTCCCTGCATTTGACAAATGCAATTAACAAGCCTCGATCAGTTCCTGGTCGACAGCCCTCATCAATCAATAAGGCGACTGCACAGGGTAAGGGGGAAGGAAGGTGCAAGAAAGGAAGGTAGTCACAGCATGGGGGAAAAGAGGCTTTATCTCCTCTATTTCTATGAACAACCCCTCAGCCTCAAAACATGACACTGGTTGTCACCCTCACAAACCCCTCTTCCTTCTTGCTAACTAAATATAAGGCAGTCTTGTTTATGCCCTCTTCTCCCATTTTTTAAAGGTCTCTCCCATCAACCTCCTCTATCTCCCTGATGTCTACATCTTCTCTTTAACAGAAGGCCTTGCCATCTGCTGCCACCATAGTGTGGGAACCCCTCAGTGTTGGGTGTGATAAATCAGCCAACTCTGCTCTCAGCAGGGCCTCTGCTCTACCCACACGTTCTAGTGACAATTTTGTGCTGCTTCCTGCCCAGGAAGCTATAAGCCCACATCATCCCTCTCTGTCGCCTACACAGTGGAGGGCCAGGCTTGTGGTCACTACCGCTTCCACACTCACCTTTTTGTCCTCCCTTTCCCCAAGGCCCAAGCCTTCCCTTCCCGACTGGTTTAAGATTCAAGATTTACCTTCTTCACCTTTCGGCTTTGCATGTAGTATCAGCCTCCCTCCCCCCACCACAGGGTGACAGCTTTTTCCTCTGCAGCTCTGCCTCATACAGCCCCGTGCATCTTTCCACCTCATCAACTTTTCATCTCTTTGCAAACAGAATTGGGAAGTCGCTCCCTCCTCCCTGCCTCTCTCTCTCCTTCTCCTTTGTTATTAGCTTCATGAGCAGGGATGTTAATGTATTCACTAGACAATGTCTTCACACCACTGTTTCCTGTAATTACAGTCACTTCCCTCCCACAGTCCAGGCTTATTTGACTGTAAAGTGCTTGGAGGAGGGGCAGTATGGACAAAAGACACAACACAAGCTGAGGTTGAGTAGTGTAATGTTAACATCCAAGAAAGTGAAACAAATCATCACCTCTGCTGCAGCTCATTAACAACAGAGGTCAATGCGCCAGAGCTTAAAAAAATTATCAATACAATAGGGGACTCTTCCACTATAGGATGGAGGGCTATACCCATATCACCAACAAGTCACCCCAAGAAACGCAAGCAGCCACATCCACCCTCCTTCAGGGGGAAGAGCCACTGTACTTCTCATGTAGATCAGCCACATTATCACTGGAGACTCGGATCCAGCCATCCTCGCGGACATGGTAGAGGTTGACTGCACCTCCTGAGTAGGCATCTCTATAGGTGGCTTGGTAGATGGCTCGACGGGCCAGATCATAGGCCTGTTCCACCTCCAGGTCATAGGAGTAACCCCGATCCATGACCCCATATGCATACACAGAGCCAGAACCTACAGAGAAGGTGGCCCCTGAGATCCGGTTTCCTTCGCTGTCCACATAGTAGAGGCCTGGAAAGAGAGATGAGGTTAGCAGGAAAACAAATGACCATCCCTTTTGACATTTAATTCATCCTCCAAGGAAACAATTCTCCATCACTCTTGAAACCCAGAGACCAACAGAATTACAAGAAAAAAAGCACTTCTATAAAATTACTTAACAACAACAAAACCTGAAGTAATCAAATTCAATATGACTCTGGAATTCTACCACCCCATCTCACCTCCTTTGTACTAACTGCCTTGTCTATCCTCTCTGTACAATCAAAAATCAAGTATAATTCAAATGACTTAGGTTTCAAGCACAGAGCTTCAGGCACTGTGGGAGATAATATTTAAAACAATCTAGGGGCCGGCCTAGTGGCTCAGTTGGTTAAGAGCTCGCTCAAGAGTTTGAGCTCTGAGCAACAGCGGTTCGAGGCCAGCCCGAGCTGAGCAGCCGCTAAGCTGCCAATAGGTAGCAGGATGGCTCAGCTAAAAAAACAAAAAAAACAAAAACAAAAACAAACAATCCTAGCCCTCAACGTTTAGACTACCTGAGGCATAAGACATGTGTCACACAGTAGACAATAAAGTCTAGAGTTCCAAATCATATTGTAAAGACCTGCACTGTCCAATATGGTAGCCACTAGTCACATATGACTACTGAGTATTTCAAATGAAGCTAGTATCACACGATGAAGTGGTATTTTGGATCTACTGGGTTAAATATACTATTAAAATTAATTTCCCTTTTTTATTTTTAAAATGTGGTTACTATAAATTTTAAAATTACATGTATGGCACACATTTTATTTCTATTGGGCAGCACTGGTGTACACCAGGGGTTGGCCAAGTCTCGTTTTTGTACATAAAGTTTTATTGGAACACAGCCATACCTGCTTGTGTATATATTGTCTGTGACTACTTTTGTGCTAAGATGGGAGTTAAGTAGTTGAGACAAAGACCACGTGGCCTGCAAGCCTAAAATATTTACTATTTGGCCCTTCAGAAAAAGTAAGCCAACCTCTGGTACAGATGAAAATTTAGACCAAGATTTTAATAACCTTTTTATCAGTTCCAACCACCTGCTTGAGCTCTGCAACAGGATGCCTTTGTCACCAAGTTCAGATTCAAACCTGCCGTCCTCAAATACTATCAATGGTTTACCATTACCTACCAAACTCATCTCTCTTGTGCCCCACCAACCCACAATTCCGCCTGTATTTTCAAATTTTGCCAATGGCTTCACTCATCTCTTTCCTATTTTAGTGGTTCTCAACTTTCACTATGCATCAGAATCATCTAAGGAAGCTGTTTTAAAAGATGCCTAGGACTTACCCCAGGTATTCTTTTTCAATTGGTCTGGGGTGGGGAACAAGGACAGACGGGACTTGTTTAAGTTCTCCAGGTGATCTTATGAAACCCCGGTTGAGAACCACTGCCCTTACCAGTTTTCAGGTTCAGATGATTCTAATGTCTACCCTAATCTAGCTCCTTCTCAGTTCCACTGCCATGGCCATTTGGTTCCAGTTTACCTTTCTGTCTCGATAGATCACTATTCTTCATATACCCTTAATTCCAATTAAACTGGATTTCCAGTTACTCCCCACAAAATCTCATGCTTCTTTCCTCTTTCCTTTGTTCATTATGTTTCTTTCCTCTCATTTTGACATCTTGGACAACTGCCACCTAGTCACAAAGTCTTCCTCAATTCCTCCCATCAGAAGTAATCACCTCCTTTTCAAAACTCCTTCAGCATTTTATTGGTTCTTTTAAAAATGGTATTCATCTCATAAGCCTTGTATTCAGTAATCTGTGATTCTTTCTCAGCATGCCTCTGGAGGCAACGGGCTGACTCATCCTGAATGGGACTGTCAGGAAGACTTTTTGAGAAGGGACAATTTAAGTTATGCTCTAGTTTCCTGCGTTTTTCTTGCTAGCCAGCTTTTGTTGAAAGCAGCTCTAACACTGTTTCCATCACCTGGAACAAACCAAATAGCTAAGAGTTCAAAGCAGCATTTCCAAAATGCTTCCCTGGACCACACAAGGTGTATGGAACTGTTCTTTCACACCTTTCAAAGAGAAGTGTCTCAATTTCCAAAGTAACAAAGTGAGCTCCTTTCTCACATCCACTTTTTAATCTCATTTATCCTCCACTGAGTAGTGAACTGATATTCTCCAAAGCAAGTGAAAAAGTGGGGGGTATCCTACCATTGTTTGACAGAGGAAAACTAGGTATTTAGTAAGCAGGTAAATGAATGAAGCAAAAACAATAGGAGGAAAGAAATGACTATTTTCAAGCATTGAGGAGAAAATTACACAGAGTAACTAGCTGTATTCCAGCTTGACTAAAGGGATATTAAAAATTGACTGAAGAGGAGCTGACATTAGATACAAGGTTGAACTTCCTGACAAGATTTTTATATACTGCAAAGGAAACTAGGCTAAGGAATTTCTTTTCAGAGATGATAGAATAGGACCTAGGGTGAGTATATTAAGCAAGGAAAGGAGATGAGCATCAAGGCCCCTTCTCGGCCAAAGATTCCCTAAAGGAAAAAAGGGAAGAGAAATGACTAACTTTTGGGTAGTTACTTCCTATATATTAGATTTTCGTGTTCCAATACATAAACCACTAACCACATGTGGCTATTGAGCACTTCAAATGGGGCTAATGCCATATGCCAAAATGATAATATTTTAAGTATTTTGGATTAAATTGTTAAAATTAATTCAACTTGTTTCTTTTTACTTTTTGAATATAGCCATTAGAAAATTTAAAATCACATGTATATCTCACATTATATTTCTATTATGTACTTTAATTCTCAAATACAGTCTTTATAGGTCTTATTTATTTTATGGGTGAGAGAATATAGAAGGAAAAGCATTACATGCCAGATGCTATATGCTTTATGTGTACTACCTCATTTAAACAATGCAACAGATGATGAAACAGACTGAGAAAATAAGCAACCTGCATAAGGTCACATGGTAGCCAATGACACCGCTGGTCTAACTCCAGGACCTTTCCTACACTACCGTGCCTTCTTTGAACAAAGAGAAGGGAGAGCTGAGAAACTAATCAACAAATCCTCAGCACTGACCCAAAGCCCTTTGTTTCACTTTTCTGTTCAAACAACCCCTCATCTCCGTAATGTCAGCCCAAGAATCATGTGGCTGAAGCTTAACTCACCAGGGCCTCTCTTATCCCAGCCACAGATCATGGTGCCCATGGACAGCCCCATGCCTTTATACTGATACACCATGTTGGCCAGCAGCTTGGAGGCAGCTGCTACCGAGATGCGTTCCTTGTTTCGAAGCTCATAGATTCGACACTGCCGAGCCAACAGCCGCTCCCAGAAGCTGCAATCCGCTGCACCCCCAGCCATGGTGCCCAGCAGGTAGGGGTTGATCTCTATCACCTTCTTTACTGTCTGAGAGGCAATGTAGGCACCGGCTGTGGCCCGGGAGTCGGCTGCAACAATGACTCCATGTTGAAACTGTTAAGAGGAAAACACAAAGCAGATCAAAACAGACCACAAAAACATCTCGACATTTCTTTTTGCATCAATGCAAAACCAGAACATCTCTTTCTCTGTCGTTTTACATTTTACAATATCCTTTCCCACATATTAATGTCACTTGGGCTTCATATCAATCCCGTGACATGGGTATAAACATATTTCCTTCATTTCATAGGAAACAGGTTTAATGAGAATGACTTGCCCACGATCGTAGAGCTAGTTATTGCTAAGCAGGGCTAGGAATTCCAATAGTCTGGCTCCTAGTACAGGGCTCCCTCCCAACAAGCTTCCCTCCTCTTGCCATAGTTTCGGTTACCCTCGCCTAGAGGGGACACCGTTTCCAAAATCTTTGGTGAATGGTTACAACTGCCTTCCCTTTGCCAGTGTTCATCGCCGCTGCGGCCTCCCCCTTTCCTGGATAGAAGCAACCTGGGGTCGCCTAGGAATCAACCCAAGCAGCCTCGAGTTCCTTCTCCCACTTAACCACCGCCCCCCTCTCCGGCCAGAGCCGGAACGGAGGCCTCCCGGGACAAGACAGTGAAACCGCCGGGGTCCGGACGAGCGGTCCGGCTGGGAGGCCGGGAAGCGCGCGGGCGCGCGAGACTCAGCCCGGCTCGGCGGCTGGGTTCGCACCTTGAAGGCCAGCGTGGTGGTTCCATGAAGTATTTCGATTCTCGGTTCCTCTGGAACACCCCAGCTGGGCGCGGCCAGGCTCAGCCCATCATTTGGACTACCGGGACCGAGGTCCCACAGATCCGCTCGACCCCCAAGTCCGAAAAACCCGTGTCGGTTCACCGGCAGCGGCCTCTCCAACACACTGGCCAGCGCCATGTCTAGTAAGGGCAAAAGTACCTATCTCCAAGAACGCCTCGCAGAGAGCGGCCGGGCAACGCCTTGCCGTCACAGCTTCACTTCCTGTTAGATCTATCCCGGAGAGGAGCCATTTTAACTCCTGGCAGCCACGCCTCCAAAAACAAGAGGCAGACACTGGGGAACATTATCACTGAGCGGAAAAACAACCAAATGGCTTCACTACCCTTAAATTCTAAAGGGATGTGGCTGCCATTTTAGTTTAGGTGATGGAAGGAGTGCCGGATTAGATTAACCTCAAATTCCTGGGAGGCAACCGGAAACGTCCCTGTTGCGGAGGAAATTGACGCCGGCCATCTTTGAGAAGGGCGTGACTGGTTGAAAATGCAATAGGTTCTGAAACCTTAGCGGTAAATTGTCCCCGCCCACCCTGGTATCCAAGCAACACTTTACATAGCTAATATGGTACTGCTTCAGCACTATATTAATGCGACCGAAATTGCCGTTTTGTTTAAGGGCAGTTTCTAGTACCTTCTAGTACTGGATAAAATGTTGATGTACTCTGAAGTCATTTTCCTATGAAGTTAGCTACGCCACAGCAGTTTGTGGTAAAAGCGCAACAAAATAAAAGTGCTATACCTCTTGTTGTTTGATAGCGTTAATTGCCACACTACCCACATTCTCTAAAAGTAACCAATTTTTAAAATTCAATATTATCTTTACTCCCACCCTATAGTAGAAATTCTAATAAGTAATGAAGGGCCCAAAAGGCAGATAGAAGAATAAAGAAGGAAAAACAAACGGCCCAGTTAATCCACAAACTAAATTCTTAAGTTCATTTCCGGAATAACTGAATCAATAGTCATTTACCATCTCAGAGCCTGGAGGAGAGTTGGGGCTCTATAAAGATGTACCAAGGGCCGGCCAAGTGACTCAGTTGGTAAACAGCTCACTCAAGAGTGTGAACTCTGAGCAACACGGTCACTGGTTTGATTCCCGGCCCAAGCTGAGCTGCCACTGAGCTGCCAACAGGTGGCAGGATGGCTCAGCTAAAAAAACAAAAACAAAAACAAACAAAAAAGGATGTACCAAGAGTTTCTCTAACTTATGCTTGCTAAAACAAGCTCTTTATTCAGGAATGTGGTATATTTCATTGTCTCTCCCTCTCTCCACCTACCTTCAATTTTCAACACTTTTGGGAACCATAACAAGCAAAGAAGAGGGCAAAGGTATGAAATGTTGCCTCCTGCTTTATGGTTCTATGAAGTCAGTGCCTGCCCTTCCTTGTTGTAGTCCAGCGGCAACATACATCAATATCTAAATTCCACTTTCCTCTGATGCTCAACTCAGCCCTTCCTCTTCCCCAGCAGATTCTGTGCCTCTGTTTATTGAGCAGGTATTATTTTGCAGTCACCCCTGCAATACAACTACCGTATTTGCCGGCGTATAAGACGACTGGGCGTATAAGACGACCCCCTAACATTTCCACTCAAAATACAGAGTTTGTTATATACTCGCCGTATAAGACTACCCCCTCTTCCGCACACCTTCCACACACCAAATAAAAGGTAAAACAATATCAGATTTGATTTGGCCCACTGAAGTGCAAACAAGCGTATTGTATTTCGTGTCACCACATAACCGTTTTGGCGATGTTGAGCCACCATGTCTGCTACATGTTTTTCGAGTTCTGGCCAGTGTGGGGTGCCTCTTCTTAATGCACACTTACCCCTTGGCATACTCTTTAATGCTTTCTCATTTGATTTCCAGTCCCGAACCATCTTTTCTGTTACTCCATATTGTCTTGCAGCAGCACAATTATTATTTTCCTTAGCAAAGTTTATAACTTTCAGTTTAAAATTTGCATCATACTTCTTTCTTTTGGCTGGTGCCATGATAGGGATGATAGGGGTTTGACTGGTCGACATTTTCTATGCTGTACTGTACAATGGTGCAGTATTGTGGTTGGCTGTTGGCTGTATACAAAGCCTGATTTGATTGGTCCCTGCTCCCTGTTTGCCCGCCCTGTCACTATAGCAGTCTGGTCCACCCTTGCATCAGCATCTCCCTGGGACCTCACTAGTGCGCAAGTGCGAGCTCTTCAACATTCTAACAGGCACCATGATAGCGCAAAATCGCGAATCTTCAATGCATAGTAAAGAAATATACGGTAACCCGAATTTACCACACTCGCAAAATCGCACACAGCCGAGCATACACCCAGCAGCGCTGCTGATGCCTGAACGGTATGTAGAATGAAGTGGGCGGGCATCGGGAGGCCACTATGGCACGGGGCAAGCACTATGGGCAGTCTATCTGAAGTGTACCTGGCGTATAAGACGACCCCCCACTTGGAGGCATATTTTTCAGGGCCAAAAAATCGTCTTATACGCCGGCAAATACGGTAGTCCTCCTTTTGACATCTCTCAGTGGTTCTTTCACTCTGCGACTAATAGCATTTGTACTTCTCTTTTAAGGCACTTTCCTCCTCTACAATGCTTCCCACATTCTTTTCATTGCAGCTGACACCACCTTTGACTTCTTATCTCCTCACTCCTGAACTACTGAAATATCCTCCTAACTGATCTTCTGGGCCAAAACTGTACTCTAATTCATTCTGCATAACACCTGATAGATTGTCCTATAATAATGTGATAACACCATCTTGATCTTATCACTCGCCCGCTTTAAAATGTACTATAAAGTTCAGCTCCTCAGCATGGCATTCAAGGCCTTCCATGATCAGTCCCCAATCTACCTTACATTAGTTCTTTGCTCCATGGTCCCTACTTATGGAGACCTCAAAAGGAGAGTTACAAATGATAAGTGCTGCTGTTGGTGGGAATGTAAACTGGTACAGCCACTATGGAAAAGAGTGTGGAGGTTCCTAAAAAAATTTAAAATAGAACATATGATCCAGCAATCCCATATCTGGGTATTTATCCGAAGGAAATGAAATCACTATCTCATAGAGATTGTCTTCACCCCAATGTTCATTGCAGCATTATTCACAATAGCTGAGACATGGAAACAACTAAGTGTCCATTGATGGATGAATGGATAAAGAAAATGTTACATATATCTAGGGGAATATTATTAAGCCATAAAAAAGAATGAAATCTTGCCATTTTTTACAACATGGGTGAAACTTGAGGGCATTATACTAAGTGAAATAAGTCTGAGAAAGAAAGACAAATATTGTATGATTTCACGTTTCCCTGGAAGCCAACAAAGCCAAACTCATAGAAACAGAATAGAGTAGTGGTTGCCAGAGGTTGGGGTTAGGGAAATGGGAAGATGTTGGTCAAAGGGTACAAACTCCTGGTTATAAGAGGAATAAGTTCTGGGAATCTAGTGTACAGCATGATGGCTAATTTAACGATACTATATTGTATACTTGAAAGTGGCTGAGAGTAGATTTTTAAATGTTCTCACAATAACAACAAAAAATGGTAATTATGTGAGGTAAAGGATGTGTTGACTAACCTTATTGTGGTAAACATTTTGTAATATATGTATAAAGTCATCACATTGTACACCTTAAAGTTACACAATGTTATATGTCAATTATATCTTAATAAGGTGGGGGGAGAAAAATGATAAGTTCATAGGCGAGAGAGGAGGTCAGTGTAGATAGGGGGAAAGCTTTTCCAAGGAGTTCTAGATTCATTTCCCTAAATACCAGTGGGGTCCCATTGCTCCTCAAACCTACAGGCCCTCCTCTTTCAGTCTATACCTGGGAAGAATTTTCAGAATAGGTAGTACCTAAGTCAGACTTCGAAGCATAGAACTCAAATAGATGAAGGGGAAGTGAGAGATAGCGTGAAAAGAGGTTGTGGTGAATGGATTACGATTGGACCGTAGTGGACCTTAAATGCCAGCCTGGAGTCAAGAGGTCATTTGGATTTGATCTCATAGCCCTTCCAGGTTTCTTAGTAGAGGAGACAGAGAATTTGAGTGATATCTTAGGGAAAGATGTCAGTGTGGAGGATAAGATTAGATGGGGAGACTGGAGGGTGGCCAGTTAGGAGGACTTTCAGCTGTCCAGATCTGACTTGATAATGGTCTGACCTAGGGAGGTAGCAATCCAGCCATATACAAAGAGTCTAAGACTTAGTCTTTAGAAGGAGGAGACATTCTTCTCTCCCTTCTCTCTCTCTCTCTCTCTCTCTCTCTCTCTCTCTCTCTCTCTCTCTC
>NW_017731735.1:1172046-1183320 GCF_001890085.2 Hipposideros armiger | reverse complement strand
TTGATCCCTTTACTCTCATCTCCCACTCCCCTTCCCCTTCCCCCTCTCTCTCCCCTAGTCCTCCCCCTCCCTCTCGCATCTCTTCTTCTCTTTTGTTCTTGTCTCAGCCCATTTCTCTTTCCCTATTTGACCATGAGGTGAAAGTTTGAAGTGAGTGAGTGTCATAGTTCCTTGACCCCATACCTCTGAGGAGAGAACCCAAAACTCAGAACTCCTGCCTGGGTGGGGCCACCGCACCTATTCTGACTGCTTTAGAGCCCTGACTAATCTTTATTCCTTCTCCTGGGCTGGGAGCTCTTTCAGGGCAGGGATAGGAAAAACAAGAGGAACCCAGCTGTGCTCCTTGCCCCTCCTTTCCTTTACCTTTACCCCAACCCCCACCACACTCCAGGTGCTTGGAGGATGACAGACAGGAGACTCCTTGGGTGACGCTCAGCTGTGTCAGGGACAGATGTCTTCCCAGGCCTAGTCCTGTCTCCCCTTAGTGGTCTCTGAGGAGGAGGGGCTGCTCCAACAGCCAGTCTCCAAGCCTGATTTGGAGTTAGGGAGAAGTGAAGCCACAGATCACATGCCTTCCTTGCCAGTTCTGGCTGCAGCCCAGCTTTTCCTTAGCGTCCCTCTGCTCCCGCCTGACCCAGCTCGCAAATCCCTGCCTTGCTCCTTCCAACCTTCACTCAGTCCTAGGGATGGCTCTGCAGGATGTGTGCAAGTGGCAAGCCTCTGACACCCTGGGACTATCACCTCACCTGCCTCAGGCTGGTGGCTGGGCTGTGCCCCAGGGCTGTGACCCTCAAACCTTCTTGCAGACCCATGGCCCCAGGCTGGCTCATGGCACCACCACCCTGGCCTTCCGCTTCCGTCATGGAGTCATTGCTGCGGCCGACACACGTTCCTCCTGTGGCAAGTACGTTGCATGTCCAGCCTCACGCAAAGTCATCCCTGTTCACCAGCACCTCCTGGGCACCACTTCTGGCACTTCTGCTGACTGTGCCACATGGTATCGGGTGCTACAGCGGGAGCTGCGGCTGCGGGCACTGAGGGAGGGTCAGCTGCCCAGTGTGGCCAGTGCCGCCAAACTCTTGTCAGCCATGATGTCCCGCTACCGGGGGCTGGATCTGTGTGTGGCCACTGCCCTGTGTGGCTGGGATCGCTCCGGCCCTGCTCTCTTCTATGTCTACAGCGATGGCACCCGCTTGCAGGGAGACATCTTCTCGGTGGGCTCTGGGTCTCCCTATGCATATGGTGTGCTAGACCGTGGCTATCGCTACGACATGACCACCCAGGAAGCCTACGCTTTGGCTCGCTGCGCTGTGGCCCACGCCACCCACCGTGACGCCTACTCCGGAGGTTCTATAGACCTTTTTCACGTGCGAGAGAGTGGGTGGGAGTATGTGTCACGCAATGATGCCTGGGTGCTTTACTCCGAGCTGCAGAAGCCCCCAGAGCTGGAGAAACAAGACAAGGAGGAGGCCAGCCAGGCCCATCCTGAGCCTGCCACCCCCCACAGGGCTGTCGAACGTGGAGAACTCTCTGTGGAGCTGGTACCAGGAGACTCCAGGCTCTCCACAGAGACTGAGACTCTGTGAGAAGCTGCAGGACTTGGGTGTGGGAGACAGCCCAGGGAGTGTGTGGAGGATGGGGTGTGAACAGCCTCGCAGCCTCTGGCTCCAGCCCTTATGGGTGGCTGGCTTCATTTGTTCCAAGTCTCCATCTCTTTCTGCCTCCCAGAGCTATCGATGGTTCTGTCCAGCATGTTCCTATTGATGCCCAATAGATTGGTCCAGCCTCCTTCTTGGCGCCAAGTCCTTCTTTCAGCATATACTTACTGTGTGTGTGCTGCGTGACAGATGCTGTGCTAGGTGCTAAACCCTCTTTTCTTGCCATCCTCTCTTCTGCTTTTTTTCTCCCTATCCTTGGTCTCTCTTCTTCCTTCCATTTTAGTCCTAATCTCAGCTTCAGAGTCTTTGTCATTGTCTTAGCTTGGTGAAGTGGGGTGACCAGGAGGGGAGTTAGGTGGGGGTAGTAGCCCAGAGGGCCCAGGCTGGGAGAGGAAGTGCAGAGGGACACCTGGTGGGTGGTGATAGGCTTCTTACATCTGCTCCCCTCCTCTGCCACCCCGTCGTCCCCCCATTTGACTCTACTGACTATAATGATTACTGCTTTACTGAATGTGGTTGTCATGATAACTCTTTGAGGTAAAAATGATCCTCACTTGTAAAGTGGAAACGTTGTCTGAGGTCACAGAGTAAGTGGCAGAGGTGAGGCCTGGACCCAGACCTTCCACTCCAGAGCTATGCTCCTTTAGCACCGCTTCTGCTCCCTGAACATTTCCCTGTCTTTCCTCTCTGCCATGAGGACACAGCCCTGCAGGCATCTGGGGAAGGAGGTGGGAGAGAGTAGCGGGGCCAAGCCCAGCCTGGTGGCCAGGAATGACTGAACCCAGAGGATCTGAGCGCCTGGAAAGGTGGGGCCAGGGAGGCTGCTCCCACGAGCCTCATCTGCCCTAGCTGCCAGGGCCTGGAGCCATTGCCATAGCCCACCCACATGCAGTTCTTTCAGGCCTGTTGCTGCTGCCAGACCGCACCCCCACCCCCCTTCCCTTTGCCTTCTTTCTAGCCTCTCCTTCCTGTAGCTCCCTCTGGGGAATGCAGGAAAGAGGGAGATGGCTGTGCCAGTGTGAACTGTCAGGTTAGCATGTCTACTACTCCTGGCCTTTCCGGCTCCCTCCTCCTCCCCTGTAAACACTGATGTGGGGATGTAGGCTGACAGCTCTGGGAGGGACATTTCCCTGCCCCACCCCCTCCCCAGGCCAAGTCGGGGAGAAAGCACAGTCCAACAGGAGATGGGGCCTGAAGGAAGGTTGCTGAACCTTCTTTCTCTCATCCCACTTCTACAGCTTCCAGTCCCAAGGAAAGAGCCACCTTTCCTCCCCCCTGGCACTCCTCCCAGCCTCCAGCCCAGCCTTGAGCCCCAACCCTGCACCTCAGACTAAGGGTTCTTCCTCCAGGAAGGAGCTGGCCAGACAGAGGAGACCTCCAGGCTCTGGCCTTCTGGGGATGACTGGGGAGGAAGGCGGAAAGGTCAGGGAGTCACAAGAAGGACAGCAGCGGCACCGAAGGGAGGAAATTGTGGTGGGGAAAAGGGGCCGCAGAAAGGTGCCCAGTACAGAATTAGCGTTCTAGCCAGGGTCCAGAATCTGGCCAGTGGCCTCCACAGCAACCCTTCTTCACCCTTTGCCAACCCCTCAGCCTCGGGAGAAGGGGTGGGACTCTGGGAATGATAACTGGAGGTCAGGGCCCCTTGGCCAGCATAGTCCCGGAGAAGCACAGGAGGAAGGGCAGCTTTTGCCCAAGGTTCAGGGGTTTGATGGACTCAGGCATAAGAGGGTGCATCTCCATGTGCAGAGATGTGTGTGGGTCTTGCATCCCTGTGAGAGTGAGTGATCCAGGATAGGTGTGTGCAGAGTGTGGCAGGTGATGCATGTGTGGTTCCTGTGTGCAGAGACAGGAGACAGGTTGGAAAAGAAGGAGCAACACCTGGATAAGGAGAGTGGTCCCTTATCAGGGAGAATGCCAGGTCTGTCACTTGGGAAAATGCTCCAGAATAAAGAGGAGGTGGGTCAGGGCTCACCCCACCAGTTCTGTACTTCTGCATCCTCCCACCCCTATCCTGAGGCCATGGGAGTGAGAAATGCAGGGAGGGAGTGGCCATCTGTAGCCGGGGGTTGCCACCTGAGCCCAGCTTGCTGTGAACTGCCTGCAGTTCAGCACCCTGGGATGCTCTGTGCCTCTCCCCGCACTTTCCATAAACTGGGAGGGAGGATGGAACCCAGCCAGAAAAGGTAGGACAGGAGGGGAACCCTTCTTGCATCTCCTCCCATTGCTTCTCCCCTTTTCTTTTCCTTCCATGGTTCTTCCCCTCTTCATTCCCTTTGACAGGTTCTGTCCTTCCAGATGATGAGGTATTTGAGACCAGAGATAAGCCCAAGGGTCTTGCTGACAAGCCTGATTCCCTATGCTGTGTTTTTTCCTTCTAAATTTAATGAGTTGAGGAGGGTGCTAGGGAGGGCTGGGAGAGCAGGCAAAGGAGCACATCCCGTGTCTACCTAGGAGTGGCCCACCACGGTTAGTCCCTTCTTTTCTCCACTTATTCCTGAAGGTTTGAAGACATCAGGGTGATACCAAAGGGGTAGGGATCTTGCCCTTCCTGCTCTGAATTGGAAAACCTTGTTCCTCTGATGCCCTGGCTGGGGGGTGCTGCCTCCTGTCTCCTGAGGCCTTCGGGGGACAGACAGCCTGCTGCCTGTCCAGTTCAGGGTCCAGTTCCAGACTTCAGCAGAGGAAATGACTACTCCAGCCCTGGAGCGAGCATCCTTATTCTCCCACTACCTGGTTGCCCTAACCAAGCAGCTGTGGAAGGTGTGAGAGAAGGCATCTTCTCATTGAAGCAGCTTTCCCTGATTTACCAGCACCCCACACTTGAAGGGGAGGGACACAAGGCAACCCACCTACTAATGTCTACAGGAGACCTGCCTGGAGTTAGGAGGCCTGGATCCTCATGCTGATTCCTGGATAGGATCCCTTCTCTGCTCAGGGAGTGGACATTGAGAGAAGCTGGCTGCTCCTGTTCAGCTCCTACCCGTTGGCTTTGATTCTGCTTCTTTGGTCCTCTCCCTCCTCCTTTGTGCCCCATTAAGGATAAGACAATGGACTAGGGTATAATTAAAGGTGGGGGCACCGGGCCCAGATTCAGTGTAACTGTGCCATCTCACCCTGGCCCACCCTTTCCCCAGTGGGCACCACAGGCCCCAGGAGAGACTGTTTTGCCCCTCGCCCACATTTTTCCTAGTCTGGAGTCCCTCTTCCTTTCTTCTTAGTCTTTCATCTCTCCTTCTCTCGTCTCTGTAGCCCTCACCCTCTACTCCTTCCCACCCTCTCCTCTGACCAGTTCCCACATCTTCATTTCCTTGGACAGTTTGAGAGCAACAGGGAACCTAGGGAGCTGGTGGTGGGAGTGGAGCACAAGTCATTATCTCCTTACTCCCTGAACGGAACCAACCCAAACCCTCCTCTATCTAGAGGGACTTGAAGTGGACCGCCCTCCTGAGGAGGAAGAATGACAAGGAGGGGATAGGCTTAGGGCCCTCTTCCCACCCTTTGGCACAGTGACGCTGCTCCATACAGAAACCTGAGTGTAGCCGAGTGGCTCAGTTGGTTAAGAGCTCGCTCAAGAGCTTGAGCTCTGAGCAACAGCGGTTCGAGTCCAGCCCGAGCTGAGCAGCCGCTGAGCTGCCAACAGGTGGCGGGATGGCTCAGCTAAAAAAAAAAAAANGAGCTCTGAGCAACAGCGGTTCGAGTCCAGCCCGAGCTGAGCAGCCGCTGAGCTGCCAACAGGTGGCGGGATGGCTCAGCTAAAAAAAAAAAAAAAGGAAAGAAACCTGAGTGTAGGAACAGCACAGGGCTCCAGCTTTACAAAATAAAGTGTTTGTTTATTATGAAATTAGAGATGGATGCCTCTCCCCTTCCTCCCTCTTTCCCCTTCCCCAGCTGCCTCTCCCCCTTTCCTCCCCCTCCCTTCCCCCTTGGGCCTGGGAAGAACACAAGACAATGCCCAGAGCTGGGATGCCACCAGTAGGGCAGAGCTCCAGGGAGGCGGCCACGCGGGGGGGCTGGAGCTCGTGCCTGGGAGAGCTGGCTCCCTCTCTCTGCTGGAGGCCAGTAGAGCCAGGATGAGGCCATGAGTGATGGATGGAACCATGCGGGCAGGTCTGTAAAGACAGGAGAGCCCCGTTACAGGTGGTGAGTGGGGGAGGGCTCCGGACCACCAGTGCCCCACACGGTTTAGGGGCACTGACCTGGGGCAGAACATCTGCTGCAGGAGGGTGGGCAGCAATGGCTGGAAGTTTCTCTTGCTTTGGGGATGGACAACAGAAAAAACCAAAAAGCCAGTCACAGGGACCCAGAGAGAATGGGGGCAGATGTGGGCAGACAGACACAGAGCACGTGTGCGGGGGCTACGGAGACAGAGAGAGCATGGGTGAGAGATTTAGAATCCGAGAGACAAAAACAGAGCCACGGAGAAAGCGGAATCACAGTGACAGAACAGAGAGATTCAGAGTCGGAGCCACACAACCCAGACCCAGACAGGGAGAGTGTTATAGACAGAGACACGGATCCCTGGACTGTCAGACAACTCAGGAGGAGGGAGGTAAGAAGGAGGTTGCCCTGAAGGGGCTGGGAGGAGGGACACAGGGAAGGGAGGAGCCTGGGCCCCCTCGCTGCTGCCGCCTGCCTGGACCCCAGGGGCTCACTCAGAGGGCCTGTGTAGGCTACCCCACCTCTGCGGGCAGGGCGGCTGGCTCTCAGGGGGTCGGGGGCTCCTTGGCTCCGTACAGCTCGGCCAGGGTTCGGAAGAGCGGCCCCCAGTCGTCCAGCGGCTCCGTGGGGCCAGGGGCGCCGCCGGCCTCAGAGCCCAGGGAGCTGAGGGAGCCGCAGGAGGAACCGCGGCCCTCGTAGCCGTACACCTGCACCGAGTCGTAGGGCGGCACGCTGGGGTCGTCGTCCGCCTCGCGGAGCCGCAGCGCCAGGAGCTGAGCCACGTCAGCGGGGCCGGGTGGTCGGGGCTGGCGCGGCGCCCGGGCCCTGGGCAGCACATCGCGGCGCGCAGGTGGGCCAGGGGCCTGCGGGGCCGCCCCGTCGGGGTTCTGCAGGGCGCTGATGTCGAAGGCCTCCGTGTCCTCTTCGCCGCCACCCTCGTCATCGTAGGTGATGATGTTCTCGCGGACGTCCTCTTCCTCCAGCACCATCAGTGCTTCCTGCTTCTGACGCCGCAGGGCCACGAAGAGCACCACCAGGGCTGGGGGAGAGGCCACACAGGCAGTTGAGCAGACGGATTGGGTGACAGAAGAGGTAGTGTGGCCTAGGGGTGGCAAGCCCTAGGTTTGACATCTGGCAAACTTGTGAACCCTGACTTCTCCCCTTGCTCACTGTGTGACCATGGGAAGTTGCCTAACTTCTTGGAACCTCTTTGACCCTTAGATTGCTTGTGTGGAAAACAGGTAAACTATTTACTTCTTAGGGTTGTTGAAAGGATGAAATGAAATACCATAAGTGATGTGCCCAGTGCCACATGTAGCCCAGAGTCGAGGCTCAATAAACAGTTTATATGGCTTGTTACTGTCATGACAGATGGGCAAGTCTGGGATACGAGGCCAGAGCTTTTCTCTTGGATGCATCAGGCAGTGGGATGATCCAGGCACCAGGGTTCCTGCTAGCCCTCGGGTGGATTTCCCTACGTTCAGGGTCCTGATTCCTCTCCACACCCCCGAAGGCCTGGACTCCACATCTATGTCCTATTGTAGCCTGACTCACCAAGCAGGGTGCCCACACAGGTGACGATGGCAAGCAAGGCCCCGGTGCTGAGCCCAGTGGGTGAGAGCTGAGCCTCAGGCCAGCAGGATGCCACAGAGCCATCAGGCCGGCAGCGGCACATGCTGACAGTCACTGTGGCAGTGCTGCTGAGTGCTGGCTGCCCCCAGTCCCACAGTTCTATGGGAACCAGGTAGGGGGCCTGACGTGGCGGAGCAGGGCGAGAGGGCAGCAACAGGCTGGCAGAGCCATCTGTGGGAGAGGGAAGGTGTTAGGGCACCTGGGTCAGTCTAGCTCATGGAGACAGCTTCCCATGAGGAAGGTTTACAAGGAGCAAATATGTGCAAATCCACATCTACTTTCTGTTAGGTGGAGGGCCCGGATAGGTGGGCAGGGGTCAGGCAGGCTGGGCTGGGGGTGGTAGAGGAGGAGAGGAAGAAGGAGGCAGGCATGGGCATGGTTGTAGGAGGCCACTCACCTCGGTTGTCTCGGACAGTGAAGTTGGCATCAGGGCCCAGAGGACCTTGAAGGGATACACGGCTACTGTTGCCGACTTCATCTCTGTCCAGGGCCCGGATGACCTGAATCAGCTGTGAGGAAGAACACAGGCCTTTTATGGAGAGGGCAGCTGGAAGTCTTGAGGTCCCAACTCCTCTGTTTCAGCAGCTCACCTGGCCAGGGGCTGCAGAATCACACACAAAGGTGTCATAGGGCTCAGCCAGCTGGGGAGCGTTGTCATTCTCATCCAAGGTCTGGATGACCACTTGCACGCGAGAGGCCTGTGCGGAGCTGTCTGAAGCCAGAATATGAACACATACACCCCACACACGCGCACATAACACAGTTTACACACAATACACATGGTGTATGGGCATGGATGCCACATGTAGCACATAGCATGCACATGTGACACATGAAATATGCATGCAATTTGCAAGTAGCAAACAATGTGAAATGAATGGAACAACACCAAGTGCATACAACATTCATGTAGTGTCCAAGATATGTGCAAAACACAATATACATTTAACAGGAATGTAGCACCCATGATATACACATACCATAGCCCATGTGCAGGGCACAAACACCATAAATGAAAGGTAGACAGAAGGTGCATATAGGTTGCATGCAGACAGCCATGAAATACACAAACACATTCATACCATATATTCAAAGGATACTCAGCATTGAAAACAAATGCAACATATATGAAATGGATGTTTGATATACAGAGTGAATGCATCACCCCCCCCACCCCCACGCCAAGGTTCAGAGAATGCATTTTCATGCACAGCATCAGTGGGAGGACACACACACACACACACACACACACACATACACACACCATCAGAGGTCTGGAAGGCTGTGGTGCAGCAATGAGTATCACTGAGTTGACCTTGGGAAGGGAGGAGCTGCATGATATACAGGGTGCAGAGCCAGGCTGGCCTGGGCACCACAGGCAGACGCGGGGCCCTCTGCTCCCATCCCTTCATCAGGTGGCTCCCCACCATTACCCTGCCTTGCTCCTCACTGCCACTGCCACCCAAAAGAGAACGGAAAATGTATATCTCTGCCCACCCTGGTGCTCACCTCTCCTAGGCTGAGCCTCTGGTTCCTTTAGTCTCTCCCCTTAGCAGGGGAGAGCTGGCTGGCCCTGAAGTCACAGCCTGGTGAGGAAGCTGAGTGCACTGCCTGGCTAAAGGGACTGGGATACCTCAGAGACAGGATGGGGCTGGGGTCCGTTCTTTCACTGCAGTAAGGGCCCATGGCCTGCTAGTTGATATTAGGGTTCCAGGGGGAGCAAGATTTGGCAGAAGGGTGAGAAGACAGTGAAGAGCAACACACACACATACACACACACACACACACACACACACACACACACACACGGCTACAAATACACAGGCAAGCCACAACACACATTATATATACACACACATATACACAGGGACACTCATGAACAGACAAACATGTACTGTCATGTGACACACAGCTACATGGACATAAACACAAACCTATATATGTATAATTCAACACATATGAGAGCAGTATGGTGGAGGAGATAACAGCTCAGATCCTGCAGCCTGACTGAGTCTGTCGGCTCTACCACTTCATCTCTATGTGACCTTGGGAAGTTAACTTCTCTTTGCCTGGGTCTCCTCATTGTAAAATGGGGGAATAATCATACCTCCTTCATAAACTTGTGATGATGATTAAACGATTGAATCCATGTTTGGTACTTAGACCAGTGCCTGATACACAATAAGTAATAAATTATTATCTGTCCATGAACACTCACATACACAAAACAATAGATACAACCAACGACTTATCCCTATCACTATACACTTCCAATTACACATACAAGGTCTAACAATTAAGTTCGCGAACTCATCCTAGAAAAAGTGCTACATACCTCATTGCTGAATATCACTACGGTCACCTTCGAAGTACTCTCCTTGGGAAGCTATGCACCAATACCAGCACCTAGTCCACCCTTCAAGGCAATTTTGGAACTGTTTTTCTGGAATGGCCATCAGAGCTATTGCTGTTTTACCCTTGATGTCCTGAATGTCATCAAAATGTCTCCCTTTCAATATTTCCTTTATCTTCAGGTAAAGAAAAAAGTCACTGTGGGGCTGGCCAAGTGGCTCAGTTGGTAAGAGCGCGAGCTCTGAACAAGAGAGCTGCCGGTTCAATTCCCATATGCGCCTGTAAGCTGTGCCCTCTACAGCTAAGATGCTGAACAACAGCTCGACCTAGAGCTGGGCTGCAGTGGGGTGGCAGTGAGCTGCTGTGAAGCTACCATGAGTGGCCGGTGACCGACTGCCTCACCTGGAAAGAGCGCAATGATCACAATACCAACATGGGCCAGTCAGTGAAGCGATGTCCTCCACAACTAGACTGAGGAACAAAAGGACAACAACTTGGCTGTTCCCTTTCCCTGATTCTCCAACGCTGTTCCCTTCCCCAAATTCCCCAATAAAAATCTTAAAAAAAAAAAAAAAGTCATTGGGGGCCAAATCAGGTGAGTAGGGAGGGTGTTCCAATATGGTTATTTGTTTACTGGCTAAAAACTCCCTTGCAGACAGTGCTGTGTGACCTGGTACATTGTCATGATGCAAGAGCCATGAATTGTTGGCGAAAAGTTCAGGTCATCTCACTTTTTCATGCATCCTTTTCAGCACTTCCAAATAGTAAACTTGGTTAACTGTTTGTTCAGTTGGTACAAATTCATAATGAATAATCTCTCTGATATAAAAAAATGTTTGCAACATCATTGCAACAAATTCGCGAACTTAATTGTCTGATCTTATATGCACAAATAATGTAAATGTAATTCTACACATTCTACTATATACACATATATATCCAGTTACAGACATATACTCACAAATATGTATGTATGTATATGTATTTTTCACACACTTGGAATTATACATACATGTAAGTGCACACCCACATATACAGAGGGTGCCAAAAACATGTATACACATTTTAAGAAAGGAAAAAACTGTATTAAAATTGTAATACTCAAGGGCCAGCCGAGTGGCGCGCTGGTTAAGAGTTGGCTTGGGACGCCAGCTCTGAGAAGCAGGGACCTGGTTCAAATCCCACATGAAGGGCCAGTGACGCTGCTCCCTCTACAGCTAAGATGGTGAACAACAGCTCGACCTGGAGCTGGGCTGCCATGAGTCGCTGGCAGTGGCATATGCTGCAGTGGGGCGACAGTGGGCTGCCGTAAGCTACTGTGAGTGGCCAGCAGCCATCGTGAGTGGCTGTGAGCGGCCGTCCAATGGCTGGCGAGCGACTGCCTCACCCGGGAAGAGCTCAATGATAATACCAACATGGGCCAGTGAAGCGACGTTCTCCACAACTAGACTGAAGAACAAAAGGACAGCAACTT